>NC_134534.1:1671250-2005000 GCF_050624435.1 Tenrec ecaudatus | reverse complement strand
GTCCACCCGGCTGCGTCAGGACACTCGGTTCTGGATCCACCACAATTGGGCGTAACACAATGCAATCACCTCCAAGGGGCTTCAGCCACGAGAAGCCAAGCAGTTGCCGGAGATGAGGGTGAAAACAGCCCCTCACTCTGGTCACAACCCGATGGAAGGATGTTTTCTCAAAGGCCCGGACTGCCTCCCATGTAAGTGGACCGTGTGGGGAAGCTTGTCTGCTTCTTGGCCAGGACTGGGTCCTGCCTCTGGCTCCTTGACCGACTGCTGGCTCTTTGAAGTGGAGCCAATGGCACGGCATCTTGCCAGCCGACCCTGGGAGCCATTATCAGGCCCTGCCAACTGACCTGCCAACCGTGGATGCCTTAGACGCTGTAGCCGCGTCTGACCTGCAGCCTCGGTATCAGCCCACCCCCACGCCCATCGGCCTGTGGTCTCCCTGGGGCTGCTTCTGAATGCATCCTGGTTCGTCTGCAGCTACAAGAGTCAGGAGAAGCCTCCAGCTTGACACCTGACCCATGGACTGGAACCCAGCTGGGTCTCCCCACTTCTACAGTGGTGCGGACCATCTTCCTGACACATCAAATGCTCTCTTTATAGACATATACGAGGGGGTGCCTCCCCGCAACATGGATTTTTTTCAAAGCTTTATATTCTTTTGCTAATAAAGCAATCTTAGCACCTTCAAAGTAGTCTCCATGACACTTAATACATTTTTCAAATCTGTGATTCCACTAATAGAAACAATTTTTTCAAACTCTTCTGCTTGGATGGCTGACAGCACCTCCCTTGTTTGTTTCCCCATCACCCCCTGTACGTGGTCAAATAGTTGTCCTTTCATGACCCTCTGCATTCGCAGAAACAAAAAGAAGTCACACAGAGGGAGTTCAGGTGAGTCAGGTATGTGGGGCAAGAGAGGCAGGCTGTTTGTTGCTCAAAACTGGTGCACTGAGGTGGCTGCACTGTCGTGGTGCCCAAACCAGTCCCCCATCTGCCACAAATCAGGCCTTTTTTGTCTGTTACACTACCTTTTCAGAACCTCTAAATAGAAAAGTTGATGAACAGTCCGACCTGGTGGAACGAATTCCAAATGCACTATCCCCCTCACATCAAAAGCACACCTGAGCTTCGTCGTGGTCTCTGGTTTCGCTTGAGCTTTTTAGGGCGAGGTGATGGTGGATGGCGTCCCCCACTGGCTTGACTGATGTCTGCTTTTGGGTCTCCTCACCAGTAATGACCAGGTCAAAAATGTCTGGGTCACTTCAGAGCTGTTCTTTCAAGCTCAGCATGTTTCCAATCGAGGCTCTTTTTGCTGGTCAGTCAGAACCGGGGACACAGATTTTGCAGCGATCCGTCTTGTTCCTAAATCTTCTGTCAAAACTGGCTGACCTAAGCTCCAAGATAGTCCAGAGAACCTCCCCTCTCTTCACTGGCCTTCATCCGTCTTCCAGCACAAGTGCATGGATTTTGCCATTGTTTCTGTCTGTTCGGGAAGTTGACGGATGAGATTTGCCACCAATCAGACATTTCACCTCTTTCAAAATGAGAAAACCACTCATACACTTGAGTTTTCCCCCATAATGCTGTCCTTGTAAGCTGTGTTCAACATCACAACTGTTTCTGCAGCATTTTTCCCGAGCAGGAAACAAAATTCCACAGCTGCACGCTGTTCTCTTAAATAGGCCATCACAAAAAACAAGGTTCGAGGGAAATTGCTTTTATGAACAAATGCCCTGTGACCAGAGAGAACCTTCCCAGGTGACGGCCCTGGGCGCACTGACTTAGAGCAAGCTGCCCGATGCTCGCCTAGTGGGGAAAATGCGTACTACGGACTCCCTGCCCAGTTGAGCTGATGTCCGGTTTCCTGGGGGTTGCCCCTCCTCTCTGTGTCACTGGTCTTGCTCTCCAGAGAACCTGGTCTAACACATGTCCTTCCCAGCAACCCCTGCAGGGGAGTGACCCCACTGCTAACGGGAGCCACACTCAGGAAGGTTAGGAAGGTGCCCCAAGGCAACCTGGACCTTGACTGAACCGAGTCCGTGTGGGCTCTCTGAAGGAGGAGCTAGAGGCATTGTGGGTGCATGTGGTTAAGCACTGGAGAGCCAGCTTCAGCTATGGACAGGCCTGGCCCCCTGCTTCCACAAAGGCAACAGCCGAGGAAGGGGGCCCAGGGAACCTCTACTCCACGTGTGGGGCCGCCAAGAGGGGGATCTGTTGGGATGGCAGTGGGTTTGACCTTGGTTCTATATGTGCCCAGCTCCTCAAGGACATGGTGACTCAGGGCAGGCATCTCATGAGCCGAGAGTGGCATAGTGTGAAGCTGAGGACCCGGGAGCCACCAGCTTGCCAGGGCCAGGTGGGTGGGGGGCAGTCAAATCCCCACCCCACTCAGAGCCCCGTGACCTGGGCAGGTTCTGGCTACCTGTGCCTTGGGAGAGCCCGCACTGTGCTGCTGCCAGGGTGGGCAGTTGGCTGCCCCTTTGCCCTACGGCTCCTGCCCTTGGGCTGTCCTGGCTCAGGCCAGACAGCCATACTCAGTGCCCACTGCCCCAGGGAAGCTGAGCCCAAACACCCTGACAGCTCAGCCAGCTGCCTGCACGAAGCCCCTGCTGCGCCCCCTGAAGCCCCACGTCCACACCCTGGTCCCCACATCGGCCACCTCTTCCTCTCCTCCCCTTTCATCCTCCATGAGATATACATCTGGGCTTCCTACCCAGGGGCTGGGGAATTGGGCCATTATGCGGCGGAAAAGTAGTTTTCGATGATCACGGGGGAGAGGAGAAGGCGGCAGTGCAGAGGAGAATCAATTTGCGCCGGGCAGCCCAGGCCATCCGTCTCCGTTTGCTGGTAATTCAGGCCTGCAGCCACAGCACAGACCCTGCAGTGGCCTCGCCGAGTGACCAGACTGGCCATTATCCCCAGCACGCCGCTGGGGCGTTGGGAACAGCGAGAGAGGTGGGTCTGGAGAGAATCTGCTTGCATTCCATATGCATTTGTGAGGGCCGGCTCTCTGTCCTCAGTGACCTTCAAGACAGGGGCGCCTCCAAGGACAGACTCTGCTATCTCCTCTCAGAGGTCACGGCCGTGGGACCTCAGGGAAACTCAGACCTCTGCTGTGCTTGCAGCTGACAGCACCTGTGGACGGTGTGCTGGGGGGTGAATGCCAGCCCCTGCCCAGGCTGCACTCTCTGCCCACTCAGGTCCTAATCTAGGATGCCCTCTGAGCTCCCAGAGCAGGGGTGGGGGCAGTTCCCTGTGGGCCTGAGACAAGAGACCCCAGGACAGGTGGGGCCTTCCTTTCTCAGTCAGGAACTGGAGGGTCAGGTCTTCCCATTCCTGTGATGCCAACCTTGGAAATAGGGTCTTTGCCCATGTGCTCAGTTCACAGGAAGTCCCTGGAATTGGAGCTATCCTAATCCCATTTGAATCTTATCCTTACAGAAGAGACTCAGAGAACCAGAGACACAGAGACTCTGTTCGAGTCTGTCTCTGTGTTTCTGTGTCTCTGAATCTCTGTATCTATATCTCTGAATATCAGAGTCTCTCTATCTCTCTCTCTTTGTCTCTGAGTCTCCATGCCTCTGAGTCTCTGTATCTATATCTCTGAATCTCTATCACTAAGTCTCTCTATCTCTGTGTCTCTTTGTCTCTGAGACACATAGCCAGAGAGACACAGAGATGCAGAGATTCAGAGACACAGAGGGAAGGTACCCAGCTGGAGGTGCAGGGAGGACCTCAGAGTGGACAGAAAGGACGCATCTATGAACCCTGACCCCAGCCTCTGGAGCAGTGAGAGCACACTCACACCCTTCCCTGCTGCCAACCAAGGCCATGGGACGCTGAAGTGCACACTCAGAGTCAGGCTTCACCTCTGGCTGGAGGAGGCCAGGCAGAGCAGAGGCTGCCGTGGGGCCTGGACCTGGGCGGAGCCACGCATGCTCACAGCAATGTACGTCTGGGTGTCCATGCCTGGACCGAGGAGAATTGCCGGCATCACCCAGCAGGGCCTCACTGGTCACCCACAGAGCAGCAGTAATTGAAAAAGCGACCTTCTCGGCAGCAGGTCAGCCACCCTCCCTAAGCCGGTCCAGCAGCAGTGGATGCTTGGAATTTTGGAAACCAAACTGTACTGGGAAGAGGACAGTAGGCAATTGTTGTGTCTGGGGCCCAGGGCAAGGCTGTCCAGTGACCAGAGGGTCACGGTGCACTCCTTGCCTACTGTGCAGGAGGCCTGGGTTCGAGTACTACTGATGTGGTCTAGGTGCGTCTGGGGGTGGCCTGGCACCTCTGGATCCTGGGGTAACCCAAGTCACCCCACAATGGTCTGCCCCCCAGAGTGGACATTGCTGAAAGGCCCCTGTGGTCAGTCAGTGCCCCAGAAGCTGTACTCCGCCACAGCGCAAACCTCTTGTGGCCCTTATCCCTTGTTAGTGGGGAGAGAGGTCCCCCTCGCCCCGCCCTTTGAGAGCAAGAGAGGTTGATTTTAAGTCAGATGTGTCCTTCCATGAAAATATTAGCTGTTTAAAGTGCTTTTCCCAGAGGAGGAAAAATTTCCACAGAGAAAGTCGCAGGTCTGGCAGAGAATACAAATGACTGTTGCTGCTGTTGATTAAGACTCAGGAGCAGGCCTCCCCGGAGACAGAGAGCCTGGTCCCCAGGGCTGGCCGGTCAGCCCCACGCTGTAGCTGTCATGTGAGAGCCCTGGACTGCTCCCAGCGCCCCTCAGGCCTCACCGCCACTCAGCAGGGTCCTGGCGGGGAGGGGGGTCCTGGTCCCTAACGGTCATCTCTGCTAGCCTGGGTGTCACATGCTTCTCTGTCCCGGCCCTTCATGCTGACCCCTCCGAGGAGGGGTCTGTGGGCTATGGAGGGATGGACTGGGGTTGGACTCGCATGCTCCAACCTCAGGGGATCCTGTGGGAAGGGTGAGTCAGAGAATTGAGATGGGACCAGACAATGGAGGGATGGACCTGGAGGAGCCCCTCTGGGACACCTCTGTCCCCATGATGCCTCCCCAGGCCCCAGCACGGCTGACCCCAGAGGCAGACTGGGGTTAAGACCCCATCCTGAGGTGCCTTCTCCCTGTCCCTGCTCCAGGCCTCTGTTCTTACCCCCACTTCTCAAAGTCCCCCGGAAACTCCTCCGGGTTGAGCGCCCCTCATCCAGGTGTAAGCACGGGCTGACTCATGCATACTCACAAGTGAGCACTTGCCGTGGTGTAAACAAACACATGGCACAGCACCCTACAGGTGAGAAGGAAGCACCTGTGGCCGGTGCCTGCCTTGCCGAGTCGACCCTTGCTCCCCAGAAAGGACCATCAACTTGGAAAGAGGCTGTGGTCTTGTAGATGGGGCTGCAGGGCTGGGAGCATCTGATTCCAGCCAGACACGCCCGGGAACAGAGTCTGATGCCTGCAGACCTGTGAGAGCCCCAAGGTGCCTAGTAAGCTAGCACTGGCCAGCCTGTGCTTCCTCCTTGAGGGGACCCCCCCACAGGTGCTGGTGCATTGAGAGCAGCAAGCAATGGCTGCTGGTGAGGCTGCTCCCTGGGCCGGGTCCATCCTGCCAGACCTGGGCTGGGTGCCCAGCTCCTCAGGCAGGGCCTACTCCTGCTGACCCCAGCATGGGCTGGTGCACCAGTGGGGGCTGGCTAGGATCCCCATGACAAACTGAGGGGCACCCACCAGGTGCCTTCATGAGGGGAGGGGACAGATTCTTGGGGGCTGTAGCATGGAGCCAGGTGGCTGAGAGGCTCAGGGGACCCCAGGTCTGGGCCAGCTGGGGGTTCTGGCTCTAGCCAGCCAGGCAGAGAGCGGGGCTGCAAGACCCAGGGTGGGGGCCCACCTCCAGTCAGAGCACCCACTTTACACTTGCAGGGGGCCAATCAAGGCCTTATTCCCTCTGATCCTTTCTAGCATCTGCATCGCTGCTTTGTGACGGGCCCCACTTGCCTGCCAAGAGCCTCCCTCTGGTCACGGTGCTGATGCTGCGGTCTTATCTGATGCTGGCTTCTGCACGAACGTGGAGGGACTGCCTCAAGGTTCCTCGGCTGCTCCCGTGCTGGGGCCACGCCAATTCCCATGGCCCCGAGAGCTCTGCGCATCTGGACCACGACTCCCACTTTGCCACGCTCTGTGTCATCCTGCGATTGTTGACTGCGTGCTAGACACTGTGATTTGCTGCGTCGTGAAGAGACAGGGTCCTGCTCTGTTTCTCCGAGGAGTGGTGATTCTTGACTCGGCCAGTTCTTAGTCCAAGGACAGGTGGATCGACCTGGACCTCTGTAGGTGTGGTGACACTCAGGATAGACTGGGTGTCTTGCAATCCCTTCTAATGAGCAGGGATTCAACAAATGGTTTGCCCTGCCGCTCTCTCTGCCGGGGCTTGGTTAGAGCCCGTGTCGACAGGCATCAGAAGAGGCCTCACCCACACCTGCACCTCCTGGTCCCTCTCGTCAAGGTGTCTTGGTCTGTGATCCCTGCCCACAGGTTTGAGCTTCTTCCACTGCCCTGAAGACCACTTGCTACTTTCTCAGCCCGAGGGGCACCTGGGCCCTCTACGTCCTAGCTAAAAATGTCCCCGGACAGAATGCTGGACCCTCAAGGACATCGTGTTCGCAGTCCCCTCACCCCCGCCCAAAAGGGGTTCCATTCTAGCACTGCCTGATATGTCCTGTTGCAAAGAGCTGCATGGAAGTGACCTCATTTCCTGTCCACTTGAGCAAAGGGGTGGAGTCTGGCCTGTCAATCAGTCCATAGCCAATGAGGCCTCTGTGTGGGCAGGGCCTTCTCCTGCGGTTTCTGGGAACTTCTGTCTTCCTCCGTGGAGGCGGGACACACACTCTCTGTGAGACATTCCTGCTGACCAGACACACGGAGGTTCACTGATGCAGCCAGAGGCCTGGAGCTGGAGGAGCCACGTGGAGTCCCACACCAGCGTTGAGATGCTTCCACCACCACTGGATCCACAAGACTTTCCATCCCTGGCCTGTGATCTTCCTGCACTCGGCATCATTGTTGCACGTGTCTGAAGAGGAATTTCTAGACTGGCATCAGATCAATGGGTTAATATCGGACGTATGGACTTGATCTGGGCTGGGTTTTTTTTCTCAATATGCAATTGCTCTTTGATAAACACTTTCTTGCACACATATGAGTGTCTATGAGTTTGTTTCTCTAGCCCACCCAGACTGACACAAGTTGCTCTCTGCATTTCAGTGAGCTTCCCAATCGGTTAGGAGGGGCTGCTGTGGAGTGAAGGCCAAGGGCTGGGATCTGAACCAACAGATTGGTGGTTCAAACTCAGCCCGTGGCCCCATGGGAGAAAGAGCTGGAGAAAAGATTAGAGCCACAAAGGCTCATGGGGTCGTTCCATCCTGGCACAGGCTCACGGGTCAGAAGTGACTCAGTGCTCCTCAACAACACTGCTGACACACAGATGACAGGCACGGGGCCACACGCCTGTACACCCGCTCCATCACGGGTGGGTGGGGAAGGCTCCCAACCCATGAGATATTTGTTGTTTGAGAGGGCGAAATGCTGTCTGGTCCTACCCCATCCTCATAACCGTCTCTCCACTGGACCCCATTGTTGCAGCCCAGTGTCAATTCGTCTCTTGGGGGGGGGGGGGTTGTCCTGTCTCCCTCCCTCCCCTTGACCAGCCTGAAGCCCTCCTCCAGATGACCTGTTCAAAGTACATGGGTCCAGGCCTTGCAATCCTTCCTTCTCAGGCGCGTTCCGACTGTGCTTCCGGCCATAGGCAGGGTCTTCCGGGCTGCAGGGAGTGGCTGTGAACCATGGCTCTTACTGAGGGGTCAGCTACATGCAATAGGATGCACAGGTCTAAAGTACTCCATTCGGTTAGCTTTGGAACTGTGAACGGGATATTTCTGATCCCCAAGAAGGTGTCTTGTGCTACTCTGCTTCTCTCCCCATCGTCACCCTCCAAGGCTGCCACCTGCCCTCCCGGGGCTGCTCAGGCCTGCAGCTTCACAGTCGGGCAGCAGGCCCTCACCCTGTCTGACTCTCCTACCGTCCCCAGGTTTCTGAGACTCCTTGCTGCTTGTTTCTCAGAACCCTCAAAAGCTCAGTTCCCTTTTACTGTTCGTACGACGCGCTGTCTGTGGCCGCCCTCCGATGCCAGTCTACCCTCCTGGGAACCACTGTAGCAAAGTTGGGCTCCGGAGTAGCCAAACAGGGAGAGATGGTCCCCAAACTGGAACAGGGCTTCCCTAAGGACACACGTGGGTGATGGAGGCCCAGTGGCGAGAGTGGAGGCAATCTTGGTCCTGGAGAGGGATGGGTGGGTGAGGGAGTGATGGAGGCATGGGTGCTGGGTGGGATGATGGGTGGGTAGGTGGGTAGGGTGGAGGAGATAGGTTTTCTAAGTCAGTCTGCTCCTCTCCGTTCAGTAGCAAAGTCCTCATCTTCCTGAGCACAGAATGTGTCTTTCAGGGTCCGTCCAGGCAGCATCTGACCTGGAGCTCCTGTGAGTGGAGGAGGGGAGGGAGGAGAAGAAGGGGGAGGGAGAAGGTGGAGGGAGGAAGGTGGAGGGAGGAGGGGAGGAGGGGTGGGCATTGAAAGATTCTGGGTCCCACTTATCCAATAAGCACGATGCTGGGGGGCCCAATTCAATAAAAGTCCTGTCACTCCTGCTTGGAGTTGTGCAAGCGCCGAGAAATTGATCCTGGTGGTGGCCGCACCTCGCGGAGGCCGGGGGCGGGTAGTCTGTCTGGCAGAGAGGAAATGGAGTTTGCATTGGATTTGGCCTGAAGACACCACACGCGGCTGTTGTCCTGGTTCCCAATGAGCCTGGTAGCTGAGGTGCGGAGACCTAGCGGCTTCCCAGGGAGGGCGTGGCTCCTGCCACAGCACAAGCACAGAGCCCAGTCACTCCCGGAACTCCCAGCCAGAACAGGGGGAGGGCAGTGTAGGGGGAGGGTGGCGTCCACAGATAAGCAGACCCCGCACCATGTGGGCAGGGTCTTGGCCCACCTGGGGACAGCAGGGGACGGTCCCTTCTGAGTTCAAGCTTACAAAATCGCTGAGCTGGGACCAGCATGGGGTCCTCTCAGGTCCCCATTGCCAGTGAGTGCCCTGCGTCCCTGTCCTGTCCAGCTATGCAGCACTGGCCTGTCTCTGCCCCCTGGACCTGTCTTTGCTGGGCTATCCCTGGATACCAGCATTCTCAAGTGTCCTCTAGACTCCAGTGGGACCCCTGGCCATTCAACTCGCCATTCTGAGTGCGTCAAGTCCTGTTCACAGGGGCCTGGGGGTTGGTGTGGGTAGCTTCCACCAAGCAGCCTTGGGGGGCTCGTGGGCTAAAGTGGGCAGCTAACCACAAGGTCAGTAGTTCAAACCCCCTACCCCCATCTGCTCCACAGGAGAACGACATGGCTGTCAGCAGCCTCAGAAACCTACTGGGCCGTTGTCTCTGTCCCAGAGGGGCACCAGATTCCTTGTCCTCTGAGCACAGGACCAGGAAGCTTTCCCACCCCACGCCCCCTCTGTATTCTCCGTGCACCAGGCCCAGGACCGGTTTGCTCTTATTGCTGGAAGGAATCCGTCAGACTCAAGTTAGTCTCCACGTAGAAAGCAGAGCTCGGCCTGCTGGCACAACAAAGGCATGGACAGCAAGGTGGGCTGCCGGCCAGGGAACAGATCAGGGACATGCAGGTCTGAGTGGCCCCTCCCTTCCCTGACATCCCCAACCACCAGCACGCAAGCCAGTCCCCCATCTACCTTGGCCACCAGCTCTCCTGCCCCCATCCTGCTTATTTCCCCCTGCTACCCCCACAGTTGTCCCAGGAGTGAGCAGGAGTGTGGGCCTGACCTGCCACCTGCCCCCACCTGATGGACAAGACAGGCGTCTGTAGTGTCTTCAGGAAAGATGCTTACAGGCCCAGGGTCCCATCTCCACCGCAGTCAGAGGGCTTTCCCTGGGAAAGCTGACTTGCCCGCTGCTCCTGAGTGCCTCTGGTGCCTGCCCAGGAGGACACGCCCCTGGGCAGCGTCTAATCCCACAGGGACATCCTCCTAGCCAGCCCAGGGCTGAGGACCGAGGGGTGGAAGGAGAGGGCCTGGGACAGCTGGGGAACTCAGAGTTCCTGGTGGCAAAGTACCTCCCGGGCAAGTGGACACTGGAGGGAGCTGAGGATGAGGGTCAGGGTGCAGTGTGTGGAGAGGGAGGGCACCTGAGCCCTGGTCCTGGGCGCCACAGTGGCTTGCAGGACTGGCTGGGGCCTATACTGGCTGTGTGCATGACAGCTGCCATGGCGGGGGTGGGGTGGGGGGTGAAGGTGTGTATGTGGGACCAGTCAGTGCACCTGTACACATCTGAGGACAGAAGCCTGGAGAGACCATGCTGCCTGCCAGCTGTGCTGCCTCTGGGCAGAGCTTGGACTCAGTCACTCAGCTGCCAGCACGGTGACTATCAGGGCAGGCCAAGGGCCCCAGCAGATGGCAGGTGGGGGCCAAGAAGGCACAGTGATGTCTCCCCATATGTGCCCCCACCACCCACTTCTGTGGGTCCCAGCTGAGAGCAGTGGGACTATGGCCTCACCCCCTAAGGAGACCTCACCTGTGTCCATGTCAGGAGATCACCTGCTCTTCCAGCCTCCATGCAGGCCGCAGGGCAGAGGCTTAGCCTGGTTCCGCCTCCTCTGCGCTGCCTAACTCATACCGGATGGCCCCCATGAATGCTCCACACAAGGCCTGGGGGCTTGGCCAGGGTGGGGGGTCCCACTGTGCCCCAGGCTGTCCTGCAGAGCTGCACTGAGGCCCACTGGGCTAGGCTCCATTATTGACATCACAGCTGCAGGGGGCAGGGGGTGGCCCTACGGGGACAGGGGCACATTGGGCAGAACTCCTTGCTCACTCAGACAGGGGGCCAGAGCTCCAGAACCCAGAGTCCCTGTTTCCCTGGGCTTGGGTGTCCACCAGCAGAGACTCGATTGGTCAGAGAGAGGATGGGGAGGGCAGCAAAGGTAAACCACATGGTGCTGGCCTCTCCCTCCTCGGGGAACCCAGTTCTCCCAGCCAGTCAGCCATCCATCGCAGTGCTGGGGGGGCCCACTCCTGGGCTAGATGGTCCAGGCCATTTCCTCCAGTCTACATCCCCTGCTCCCACCCCTCAGTGCAAGTTCCTGGTGCTTCGCCTGCTGTCCCTGCTGCTCCTCCCTGCTATCCATTATGTCATCCCTATGGCCCATGACATCATTTCTGCTGTCCATGATGTCATCTGTATTGTCCATGTAGTCATCCCCACTGTCCACGATGTCATCCCTACTGTCCATGATGTCATCACTGCTATCCCTGCTGCTCCTCCCTGCTGTCCGTGAGGTCCTCCCTGCTGTTCGTGAGGTCATCCATGCTGTCCAAGATGTTATCCCCAATTTGTGATGTCATTATTGATGTCTACGATGTTATCCCAACCATCCATGATGTCATTTCTGTTGTCCATGTCCATGATGTAATCCCCACCGTCCACGATGTCATGCATGCTATACATGACGTCATACCGCTGTCCATGATGTCATTCCCACTGTCCATGATGTCATCCCTGCTGTCCATGATGCCACCATCATTGTTAATGATGTCATCCCCACTGTCCATGATGTCATTCCCACTGTCCTTGATGCTCCTCCCTGCTTTCAATGACGTCATCCCTGTTGTCCATTATGTCATCCACACTGTCAATGATGTCATTAATACTGTCTACGATGTCATCCACACTGTCAATTGTGTCATCACTGTTGTCCATGAGACATCCTTGCTGTCCATGATGTTATCCCCACGGTCCATGATGTCATCCCGCCATCCATAATGTCCCTGCTGTCTCTGATGTCATCCCACCATTCATGATGTCATCCCCACTTTCTATGATGTCATCACTGCTATCTGTAATGTCATCCCCACCATTCATGATTCCATCCCTGCTGTCCATGAAGTCATCCCTGCTGTCCATGATGTCATCTCTGCTGTCTATGATGTCATCCCCACCGTCCATGATTCCATCCCTGCTATCCATGATGCTGCTCCCTGCTGTCCATGATGCTGCTCCCTCTGTCCATGATGTCATCCCTGCTGTCCATGATGCTGCTCCCCTCTGTCCATGATGCCATCCCTGCTGTCCATGATGCTGCTCCCTCTGTCCATGATGCTGCTCCCTCTGTCCATGATGCCATCACCTCTGTCCATGATGTCATCTCTGCCATCCATGATGTCATTCCTGCTGTCCCTGCTGCTCCTCTCCTTTTGTCCACGGGCTCCTCCCTGCTGTCCCTGGGTTCCCCACATCTGGCTGATGGTGGGACCAGGAGAGGACAGCCTGACTCTGCAGGCCCTTCCCAGGGCTGGTCTCCCTCGGTTTGAGGGGCTATGTGAGCAGCTGTGGGAGGCAGGGCCCTGGGAGGGGGGTCTCACAGAGCCCACAGCTCCCACTTGGGTGGTGCTGTGGTGTCTTCCTGCTGCCACCTTGGAACCTGCACGAGAGACGCCCACCCCTCACTGAGCTTGGCTGCACCAGGGGAGTGCCAGGGCTGTGTGGGTGTGGGGATGTGAGAGTGAGTGTGAGAGTGAAGATGCAAGATTGTGGGGTGTGTGAAAGTGTAGGCAAGTGCGTGTGATTGTGCATGTGCGAATGTGTAAGCCTTAGTGTGGGCATGTGGGTGTATGCACGACTGGAGACTGACTGGTGTAGGTGAGTGTGTGAGGGTGTGTGTGTGACTTTGTGAGTGTATGTGTAACTGTACATGTGACTGTGTGTGAGTGTGTGGGTGTGTGACTATGAGCGTAGTGAGTATGTATAAGAGTACATAATGGGTGTGTGAACACGTGTGGATATGTGAGTGTATGGGGGAGTGTAGGGTGAGAGTGAGTGTGTGAGGGGTTATATGTGAGTGTAGGTCAGAGGGTGTGTAGATGTGTGTATAAGTACAGTAGAGAGTCAGTGTGGATGTGAGTTACTGTAGGTAAAAGTTGGTGTGCGTGTGCGTATAGGTGACAGTGAGTGTGGGGGGAGTGTAGTATTGAGTGTGTGAGTATTGTGTGAGGATAGTTGAGAATGAGTGTGTGCAAGTATGTGTGTGGGTGTGAGTGAGTGTGAGTGTGGGAGTATCTGTGAGGTAGGAGTGTGTACGTGTAATATGTGTGCTTTGCGTAATATGTGTGTTAGTGTGTGTGTGTGTGTGTGTGTGGTTTGTGTGTGTGAGTGCTTGACAGTATGGAGTGGAAGTGTGTGTAGTGGTATGTGTGGTCGGGTGAAAGTGTGGCAGTGTGTGTATCAGAGATCCCAAGGTCATGTGGCTGAGGGTCTGGGTGGGCCTTCTTAAGCCCTGCTGGACCAGGTGGGGTCTGGAATTGGGGTTCAGCTCAGCCTTTGGCCCCAGTTGTCACTCACTGTCTCCACAACCCTGGGGCAGATCTAGGAGACGTAGGTGCTCCCCAAAGTCCAGGAGTTCACCTGAGGAGGCAGGCCTGGGGGCGACGTGGCAGCTGTGTCTGCCAACCAGGGACACCAGCCAGGGTCAGGTCCCAGACAGGACAGCGCTGCCCAGTGATGAGGGGGGAGTCCAGCCCAGCTCTGCGGATGTCTCCTCTCTGCCCACTGAGCCCACGCCTCCTCTGGGCCTTCAGGGAGGCTGGGTGAGCACCAGGTGGGTACAGATGAAGCATTGTCGGGGGTGAGTGAGGCCCAGGAAATGGGGGACACCTCAGGGGTGGGGGAAATGCCTACAAGCACCAGGTGAGAGGAGAAGGGTTAAGAGACCTCTGGGCTCACAGGGAGAGGTCACCGGAGACACTCCAGCTGGTTGGAGGGACAGTGTGGAGACTCTGGGTGGGGATCCTGGTGGGGACTGTGTGGGGATAGTATGGGGACCCTGAGTGGGGACCATGGGGTATCTGGGCTGTCAGGCTGACACCCCCATTAAGGCTGCCCTCATTTATCCTACCTCCCATTGCTCTCTAATGTCAGGAGGCGCTGGGTCAGCCGGGTGCCCTCGTGACTGAGTGAGCCGCACTAAGCAGGCAGAATGGTCTCCCCAATGTTCAGGCTCCACTCCATCCGCCCCACGGGAGCCACTCTGAGCTTTGATTGAGACGCACGGAGACGTGAAATTGCCTCCCTCCCACAGGCCAGTGCGTGTAGCTCACTCTCTCACCATGATGCTGGGCAGGCCTCTCCTCCGGCCAGGGTCCTGCCCACCCCAGGGCCTCTACTGCCCTGGGCCTTGTCTTCTCTAACTGGGGCCTGGCGTCTCCCTCGATCTGCCCTTGATCTGGGTCCTGCTATGTCACATCCGGGGGTCCTCTGACCGAGAAAGTAGGCTTTCTAGACACCCCACAGCCAGGGATACCCAGGCAGAGGTTTGGCTCAGGACAGCCAGAGCCACTTGAAGCTGGTCAGGGAGCTGAGGGTCCTAGGGCAGGAGAAGCTAGGACAGGAGGGACCTTCCCACACAGCACACAGCACACAGCACGATCGAGTCCCCCTGGGACCTGGCATCTTGAGCTCAGATGGCCCTCAGCTCCCTGGCCAGTGAGGAAACAAACTCTGTTCTCTCGAGTCACGCACTGTGGTCCCCCGAGATTCCAGCAGTCTCTGCCAGTCCACCAGAGACAGAAAGGTGGACTGTCAGTCTGCAGATCTAATCCAGTCACTCCGGGACCCCATGCAGGACTCAGCAGAGCCCAGACTAGCTGTGGGGCCATGGGACAGGTTCAGGACTCAGCGGAGCCCGCACTAGCTGTGGGGACAAGGAACCAGGTCCCGGACTCAGCGGAGAGCAGGCCAGCCACAGGACACAGCATGCAGTCAGCGTCGGGGGGCCAGGTGTCCCCCTGGAGTAGGAGGACCATGGGCCTGTGGCTGGCCAGTCCCTGGGAGTCCTATTTGTCTGGTCAACATGGTATTCACAAGCATTCCCCCCAGGGGAGGCCTTAGAGGGAATGGGGGGCGGGGGGGACCTGGCCTCCTGCCCATACACACACCCAGACACCCAGACAGACACACAGACACAGATAGAGACATACACACACACACAGACACACACCCAGACAGACACCAGACACCCAGACAGACACCCAGACAGACACCAGACACACAGACATACACATAGACAGACATACAGACACAGATACAGACATGCACACACACGCACGCACAGACACAGACACATAGACACACACATACACACACACACACACACACACATTTCCCAGGTCTCTGCCTCCTATTTCTGACCCACTTTCAAGCTGGCTTCTAGAAAGTTCTTTGACACCTCCCTACTGGGAGTGGCCCTGGCGCAGACCTGTGGAGTGGGCTCTTATCCATGCATGGGAGATGCTCCACCCAACACCAGCATCTGCCCTGAGACCAGTCCCTGGGACCCTGTCACTTTCCTGCAGGCTCCCAGCCCAAGGCTCTGCCTTCCTTACCATTTGCCAGCTCCCCATGCAGGGAGTGCCCCCCACTTCTCCCTGATCTGCCAGCCTGACAGCCTCCATTGACATCCCAGGGACTCCCCTGCTTGTCCTGTGAGATCATGGCTGCCACCCAGCCTCCATTCATCCAAGGCCTGGGCCGTGTGGGTAGGACTGGGTACTGCCCGTGCAGGTGGCTGGCCCAGGGCAGGTGAGCAGGAAGGAGGCATGGGATGAGAAGGAATGGGAAGGGCTGTCCATCTCCAGGGGCTTCTTCGGCTCCCACCCAGTGCCTCCTGGCCTGAGGAGAGGCCCCGGCCCAGCCCCCACAGCCCCTAATCGAGTTAAGGCCAAACCACTTTATGCATGAAAGTGACTGAAGAACATTGACGGCGCTGGCGTGCGCGTGCTGATGAATGCAGGCACCCAAGGTTGAAATTAGGGCAAAGAAATGCATTAACCTGGAGGGCGAGCGAAAGCAGGGCCAAGTCGCTTCTCAAATTAAGTCCCAATCACATTGTTCCCGGCGGGCCGGGATAAAAAGCTCCTGAACCGGGACACCGCTGAGTCCTTGCAGGGGGGTGTGTGTGCAGAGGGATCTGTCTCAGACCCCCAGTGGGGCTGTCCACCCGCAAAGGGACGGGTGTCGAGGTGGCCGCAGCAATGGCTCAGACCCAACAGGACAGTGAGGAGGGGACGGGGCAGGCAGGGGTGGGGCCGTGTTCACGACAGGTAAGACCAGACTGCAGAGAACTGATGTTGGGATTGGAAATTTGCTTCCCCTGAGGTCAGGGGTCAGCCAGGCCGACCCCCTCTGCCGCCAGCTGCCTTTCTCAGTGTGTGTGGGGGAAGGCTGACATCTGGGCTGTAGGACCATAGGGGAAGCGCTGGGGCGACCCCTGCCCCCTTGAGAAGATACTGCAGGTGCAACAGTGGAAACGGGTGCTGGATTCAGGGGCTGACGCAGGAGAAGGGGGTGGCAGGGAGCCCTCCCGGGGTGGTGGTTCCATGCTGGGCTGCGATCCGCATGGTGGGCCATTCAAGACCACTGGCCGCTCCGTGGGAAAAAAGACTGGGCTTTCTACTCCCGTCAACAGTTAGAGCCTCAGAGACCCACCGGGGGTCGCTGTGAGTCGACATCGACTTGATGAAGTGAGGGGCGTGACTAGGGCATCCTACTCCAATCTCCTCACCCGAATGCCCCCGAACCCCTTTCTCCTTCCCAGCTTCTGAATCTGTCGGCGTTTATTGTGATAACAGGTTACTCGGGCGTTTTTCGAGAGTGTCCCTGGACGCTATCAAGCAGCAAAGCGGAAACGTACCAAAAGAACCACTGCTGTTCGTAGCAGCCACCAGGAACACTATCTGGAACAGAGGTGACAGCAGATGCACAAGGACGTGAGCCCAGAATGGCATGAACTGAGGGATAGGGAGAGCTGGGCCCGTGGGGGGCTGGGCCTGGGTGGGCAGGCTGACTGTCGTCAAGATGAGCCCCTAAACTAGCCCGCAAGCTCAGCGGTGTTCCAGCCCACAGGCGGAGAAGCTACATGGTGTCCAGTCGATAGCAGGAGGCACTGGAGAGCCCCAAGTCCGGGAGAGTGACGGAACCATGGGGCCACGCTGTGTCACATGGGCCGTGTGGGGCGTACATTTCCAGAGTGCCAGTGAGAACCCACTGCCCACACAGCCCAGACCTGAGCAGGCAAACGGTGTATACGGGAGCCGGTGAATATCGGACATGAGGGACGGGGCACTTGATGAGGGACGTTTCCATCGCACCTCCTTCGTGGGTCAATCAAAATGAATTCCATCCGATAAAAGACATTTTTCCCCAAAAGTCTTGAAAAGTTTTCACAAGATTCCTTGACTGTTTCCACTGTAATGTTAAGAACAAAAAATAATGTATCTGTGCTGGAAAACTGAGTATGGGTGAGAGAGTGGACCACCATGAAGTTTCAGAGTAAATATAGAGGCGTGTTTATAAAAAGAAACAATGTATCCGACCAAAGGCCCAGCCAATGGAGCACCTGGACAGCCCGCGCTGTGGCCCGCAGGGTGGGACAGAAGTGCTGCTCTGGTTCCTTTGCAGGACAGGTCGCCAGGCTTTTCTCAGAGGCTGGGGTGGCGGCGGGGGTCGGGGGCCTCAAGGAGAGAACCCTTCACTGGGTCATCCAGCACTGAACCCCTGAACCACTCTGGGCCCCCTAAGATGCCCCAGCTGGTCAGACCCAGCGTGAACAGACGGCAAGGTCCAGGCGCAGCCTTGGGGAGAGTTCCCCCGGACAGCTGGACACAAAGATGGCCCCAGTGTTCTCCGGATCATCGGTCTCTTTCACGTTGAAAGCCCGTGCAGCAGGAGTGACAAAAATCGTCATTTAGGTGGGCACATGTGGGTGTTTGTTTTCAATTCACTGCAAAAAGGAAAAATCCTGGAACGCCCCCCCAGCCCCCCATGAAATATCAGTTAGCTCTGAACTGCGCCAAGTCCAACCTCCAGCCCTGCTTTCGGGCGCTGGGCCTGGACCCCGGAGACGCTCTCCCAGCTGCCCCCGCGCTGTCTCTGGAGGCTGGTGGGCAGCACCGCGTCCCTCTGGGACCGCATCTGGTGTCCCTGGGTGGTGCTACACCTGAGTTCACTTCCTCAGTGACAAACCAGAGGTGGGACTCGGCCAGCATGCCCGGGAAGGAAGGCCGGAATCCACTTCTGAAAGAGGCAGCCGGGGCAGCCCGCGGCCTACAGTGCTGCTCCAAGCCTTGTGGGGCCCTCAGCCCACTTGCCTCTGCTGGGCTTCAGCCTCCAGCTTGGAGTGGGGGGAGAGGGGGACAGCACCCGAATCCTGTCTCCTGTGTTCTCAACACCTGTCCCTAGAGCCTCCAACAGCAGTCCAGGGCAAGCCTCTGAGAGCTGCCCTCTGCGAACACCCCCACTCTGAGCTCCGTGCACCCAGGAACGTCCCACACTAGAGAGGGAGAAGCAGAGCTGCTCCTGCCCACAGAGGGTGGAGGATCTGGGAATCCACAAGGACCCACTCACCCCCTCTGCAAGCGGAAGTTGGACGTGACCCAACGAGACTGAAGTGCATCTGACCGGTGGTGCTGGGATGAAGATGGGCAGAATGACCACCAGCAAAAGAACAACCAGATCTGCCCTGGAAGAAGTGCAGCAGATGCCCCCCCGCCCCTCCCCCCCGGCCCGGGCACGGTGGCACGGCGGCCTCTCCCGTCCTGTGGGCGTGTTCTCAGGAGAGAACCCCACTGGAGAAGGACATCGGACGCACGGGCTCTTGGTCAGCCATCCTCCTTTAATCTCCAACGACCGCATGCATCTAACGCGACTGGAAAGACCATGGTCAGGCACAACCTTGTCCTCCAAGTGGCACCTGCGCATTTCAACCCTGGGAAGAGGCGGCATGGACGTTATCTACTGGGTCGTGATCCACACGCAGCGCCGAGAGAGAAGCATAGGGCTTTCTACTCCCGTACTTTCTCCTCCCGTACACAGGGACGGTCTCAGCAACCCCCAGGGGACGTTCTGCCCTGTCTTCTAGGCGTTGACCCGATGGCAGTGAGCATCCACTGATGGCAGACGTAGGCAGGGTGACATCCTTGACCACGTCAACCCTGTCTCCGTGGGTCATGATGTCCCCTATTGGTCCGGTCACGGGTCCAGGTGTTGGTCTTCACACCGGCCTGCCATCCTGCGGAAGGCAGCAGTCCTGGGTCATCAGCGAGGGCCTGAAGTCCTGCTCACTTTCAGTGGCATACCACAGGTTGCTCATCAGCCTCCTCTGGTCCTGAGGCCACACGCTCCTTCCTATCCTCCAGCTTCTCTGACCGTCGGTCTGCCCAGCATGCGGATTGAAGAAGTGGGTGAGGGGCACGCCCCGATGCACCCCCGCCCCAATTTCAAGCCGTACAGGATTCCCATGTTTGGTTTGCCCATCACCGGCTATTTCCAAAAACAAGAGAAAGGAGCTCCTGGCATGAAGGCGCTTCTGACCGACAGCGACCGGCAGCACAGAGCAGAGCGTCTCCGCACACAGGCTTCCTGGGGCCGTGACGCTCCGCAGAGTCCAATGGCCTTCTCTTTCTCCCAGGGCGAAGCTGGCGGGGTCACTCCACTGACCTTTCCATTAGCAGCTGAGCACTGACCACTGCACCATCAGAACTACAGGGACGTGCAAAAGGAACCCCCCAAGAGACCCCTCACCCAGTAGCCAAGCCAACCCCCCCACCCCCGCCAAGTTCATCCAGACTCACTGCCACCCTGCAGGGGTCTCTGAGACCCTCAGTCCTTATGGTGGCAAATAACACAGTCTTTCTCTTGTGGGACAGCCGGTGGGTTTGAACCATCAACCTTGGGGAGCGTATACCAAGGCAGGCTGGGTCCTGGCCCACAGCACAGGGGAGGGATTGGGATCGTGTAGAGAATGTGCTCCGGTTGTGAGGCTATCTACTTGGGAACCGACAACGGGAGTGGCTCCGGCCGGACACCCTTCTGGACCAGCCATGGCTGAGCAGGGGCCTCCTGGGATGCAGTCATAGCTACCGACACTGGACTGAGCAGGCGGGAGATGATCACCTCTCAGAGCCCGTGGGATGCATCAAGGCAGGGCTGAGAGGTAACTAGGTCAGAAAAGGGGACCTTGTCTACCTTAACCTCCACCTATCCACCCACCCACCCCCCACACCAAAATTCAGAAGGGAATTGGGAATAGAGCCCAATGCAAGGTATGATCCTAGAGCTGTGTGGACCTGTCTGGGCAGGATTCCCAGTGGTTTGGCCATGCTGTGATCTAACATGACGCCATCACACCTCCTGGATGGGCTCTGCCACGGGCAGCCCACACGTTGTACAAAGACGAGGGTAGGGTGCACCCCCTCCTCAGGTCACAGCCCTGATGCAGCACAAAGGATGCTTCCTCAGGGGTGTGGCCTGCTTCCTACATAAGTGGACGCTGTGGAAAAGCTTGCTTGCTTGGTGCTGGGTCTGAACTCACAGCTGCACCCCTGAACTCTGGATCTGGAATTGGGCCGGCTGTATCTCCCACAGATCCTGGGTGCCATCGGTGGTCTGCCATCTGTCCTGCTGGCGTTGGGTTCGTTTGGCCCTGTAGTCTGCACCGGCACTTGTCTTCCTCTGCAGCCACCAGCAGGAGGTTGTGGGGGAGGGTGTCTTCCTGGTGACCTTGCGCCCATCAGCTCCAAAGCCACATAGGTCAGGAGAAGCCTCCTGCGTGACAACTGGAGCCTGCCCGTCCTCGGTCTACACCTAGCTCACTCTTCTTGCTGTTCTAGAGAACCCAGCCCAGGACACCAGGGACACAAAGACATCCTAAAGATAAGAAACCCAGGACATTCTGAAACAGAAAGATGCCCAAGAAAAAAAAAAAAGCGATTCTTTGTAGAGATCAGTAAAACGGACAAACTTCTCTCCAAGCAAACACCCGAGGAAAGAGACGGAAGGACTCAGATCGGGGAAGGCACGGAGCCACCAGTGGGCCCTGCACGCTCTGCAGACAGCCCAGGAGCATCAAGGGAGCCCTGCAGACAGCGCTGTGCACGTGAATTTGACAACTCAAATGAAACGGACCGATTCTCAAAAAGTACAAGCGCCCATAACTCACCCAATACAAATTGGTTAATCCACACAGTCCTATAACTATTAGGGAAATGGAATTCGTAATTAAAATCTTCCTGAAGAAGAATTCTCGGTCCCAGATGGTTTTATGCAGAATCTACCAAACATTTAAAGAAGAATTAGCACTGCTTCTACTCAATCTTCCAGAAAGTGGAAGCGCAGGGAGGACTCTGCTCCTCACTCCACGAAACCGGCAACATCCTGATGTCGACATGAAAAAGAAGACCAAGAAGGGCGACAGCAGCCCGGGCCCCGCACGGTGTTGTTGTCCTTGGGTGCCATTGAGTGGGCTCCGGCCCACAGCGACCCAGGCACAACAGAAGGAAACGCGCCCTCCCGCTGTCCCTGTGCCTGGGCCTGTGGTGGCGGCCACCCTGCTCCAGGGACTGGGCACTCCTGACAGCACGGCCAATGTGCACGACACAAAGTCTGCCCTCTGCTAAGGAGCACTCGGCCACACTTCTTCCAAAAACAGCCCAGTCTGCCCCTGGAGGCGTTCCTGTCGTCGTCAGCACTGCAACTCAAGTGCATCCGTCCTTCCTCCTCCTTCCTGTTCAGCAGAAAAGCAACTGTGTGCCCATTGGGAGGAAGTGGCCACCGAACAGCTTCACGGCCACAGACACGAATCCCAACCAAATGTGACTCAGTAGCAATATGCGTGCATGCACACACACACATGCACATGCAGACTTGCACATTCACACACTCACACACACACTTGCACATGCACACACATGCAGAAGCACATATGTATGTAGGCATGCACATGCACTTAGGCAGATTTGCACATTCACATGCATATACACACTTGTACATTCAGTCACATGTGCACATATACACACATGCATGCACAGGCAGATTTGCACACTCGTGTACACATGTACATGCACATGTTTGCTGTTGCGTGGCCATTCCTGACGGTCAGTTCCTTCCGCCTGTGACCTCACATGGTGACCTCACGTACAACAGACAAGCATTGCCCAGTCAGAGCTGCACCATTGATGCCGCCCACTGCTGGGGTGCCTGGAGCCTGTGAGTGCCTTCAGACCTCAAGGCTCATCTGCGGCATCCTGTCTGCCAGTCCTTTCTTCCTAGTCTCAGTCTGGAGGCCGTGCTGAAACCTGCCACGATGGTTGGGCCTGCTATCATCTCCAATAGTGGTGACCGGGCATCCAGTATCACAGCCCTATGCCAAGCTGTGCCATGCGACTCTAGGGCAGATGGGTACTTAGAGAGGGAAAACACACCAGGGCCCAGGAGAGCCCAAGACCTGGTCCAGGATCTGAGCATTAACGCATGAATCTCACCACACCGCCAAGCTCGGTAGGTGGTCCTATCAATGACTGCAGAGAAGGCACTGGGCAAAATCCAGTGCCTGCTCATCCTTTCTGCATCGCACCCTTGGGAAGTGAGGCCGCAAGGGTAGCTTGCCTGCGGGTGGGAGGCAGGCAGGTGTCCACAGCTGGTGTCTTACTTCCCAGCAAAGGAGCAGACACCGTCCCTCACAGCAGAGCCAGTACACCACTCTCCCAGCGGCCAGCAACACATGCTGGGTTCCAGGGACACGGGAAGGCGGGCCCAGGCCCCAGAAAGGAAAGAGTCACACGGCTATTTCTGCTGCAGGTGCCCTGAGTCTCTGTAGGAAATCTCAAGGCTCCCAGGACTACAGGTGTGCACGGGAGCGACGCAGGAGGTGCAGCCAACACACACCTACGGTGGGCAAACTGCAGCTCCCAAGCCGTGCACATGCGTGCTTGCGTGCGCGGGTGCGTGTGTGCGTCTCCGAAGGGAAGCGGGAACATTTTAAAGGCCATTGTTCAGACCTGGTGGTTTCATTCGTTGGTGAAAAGATAGGTGTGGCTCTCGAGTCATTTTTAAATTGCTGTGAGGGACGAGACTGGATCTTCCACCTCAGAACTTTGCCACCCCGACTGCAGATCAGTCCCTTGTCTTCCACAGACCAGCGGTGTATCTGGGGAGGCTGCTCCACACAGCCCTGTGTCGGATGAGGGGCAACTGCACACGCAGGTGTGAATCCACCCAAACACACTCTGGCCTTGTCGACGGAGAATGGCGGGCACACGTGACAGGGATCCCAGGTCTCTATAGGCAACAGAGGGACGCGGAAACAGCTCGCATACAGGAGGACTTGGCACAGCGGGACGCTGACTCTTCCCAAACCCAAACCCAGACCCAACTCACTGACAGGGAGGTGAAACTGGCTCACACCGACCCGACAGGGCAGGGTAGAACCACTCCGGTGTTTCTGAGACTGTCGCACTTTATGGGAGTAGAAAGCCCTGTCTTTCTCCCAAGGGGCGACTGGTGGTTTCAATCTGCTGACCTTACGGGTCCCGCAGCCCCACATGTCACCACTGCATCATCGCGCTTGCAATCAGCTCCCAGGACTGGTCCTCTGGTCAGTGCAGAGAGAATGGTTGCACGATGTGTGTGGGAAACCGCAGTTCTGAGAAAGAAGGATGAGCTGGGTGGAAGTATGAAGAGTCACCCGGCGGCATCGAGAGCTACGTGCTGGGTCGGTAGCCACAAGTTCAAAACCACCAGCCCCTCCGTAGGAGAAAGATGGCGCTGTCTGCTCCTAGAAAGGGCCGCCATCTCAGAAACCCACAAGGGTGTTTCCAGCCTGTCCCAGAAGGTCCCTGTGTGTCAGCTTGCATGCCCCCAGCTACTCAGGAGAACAATGAGCAAGTCTGCTGCCAGCCTATGAAGGAATGCACAGTCACTGTGCCACCAGGAGCCAGTCCACAGTCCACCATGTCAGGAGGGACCACCTGAGCAAGAACCACGTGCTGAAGGAAGAGGTCCAAGCTGCCCGGGATGCGCCCGCCACAAACCAGGCTCCTGGAACCGAAGGAACGCCCACTGGGATGTTTCAACAGCGGATGAAGCATTGGAAGCACCCACTCATCTACGCCGGGAAGTTTAGATGGCAGTTACCGGGCTACCTGACTGGCAGAGACCCATGCTTGCAGCCATCCACGGAACGGCGGCCCCACAGAATGTGGACATTGTAGAGGAAGATCACTGCTGTCACGTGCGAGCCGATCCAACAGCGGCTGCAGCCGGGCCTCTGACTCAGCCAGATCTGGAAGAGGACGCGGAACAAGGGCTTTCATCGCTGGTGTCAGGGACATCGTGCTTGAGAGCCTAGAACACCAGAAAGATGCTGCGTTCGGCTGTGCGGGCTCCTCCTAAACTGTGGAGCCCGGCACGGATGGGGTCCCCAGCACACGTCCCTGCACCTGGATCAAGAGGCAGTCGTGGGGAAAGAACTAGGGACATTTTCATGGTTCAAAATCAGGAAGGGTATGTGCCAGGGTTGTGCCCCCTCACCAGATGTATTCATTCCACGTGCCGAGCATGCCGAGCAAAGCACCAGAGAAGCCGCCTGATGTAGAGAAGAGTGTGGCATCAGGATTGGAGGGAGGCTTATGAACAACCTGCGGCAGGTGGAAGACACCACCTTGCTTGCTGAAGGCGAGGAGGACTTGAAGCCCTTGCTGATGGAGATCAGGGACTGCAGACTCCAGTAAAAGCGACGACTCAATGTGAAGGAGACCTAGGTCCTCACAGCCGGACCAGGAGGTGACGTCATGATAAACAGGGAAACGGTTGACATGGTCCCAGAGTTCGTCTTGCTTGGATCCACAGCCGAGGCTCAGGGGAGCAGCGGGGAGGAGGTCCAAAGACAGCTGTCATCGGGCCAGTCTGCGGCACAAGCCCTCCTAAAGTGCTGACGAGCTAGACTGCGGTTTGGAGCACTGAGTGTGCATGAGCCCGGCCCGATGCTTTCAGCCCCTCCTAGGCATGCGGAAGGGGGACCTTGACTCAGAAAGACCGGGGAAGAATCGGCGCATTTGGACTGCGGTGCAGGTGCTGGCGCTGATTATTGGAGGCACCACGGATGGCCCAAAGGCACGCAGATCTGTCCCGGGAGAAGTGCAGCCAGAGGGCCCCTCAGCGGCAGGGATGGAAAGACTTCGTCGCACGGACCTTGGACGTGTTGTCAGGGGAGAGCAGGCCCTGGAGGAGGACATCGTGCCTGGTGAAATAGAGAGGAGGGAGAGGCACTGACAGTGACTGCAACAATGGGTCAAATGTGAGAACAACCGTGAGGACGGCACAGGACCAGACGGTGTCTCGCTCTGTCCCCCTCGGGGTCCCTGGCAGTCAGCACTCTCTCAACGGCACCGGCATCGATATCTCACAGTAACCGCGCGGTCACACAGGGACGCACTGGTATGTAGAAGATCACATACGTGCAGAGAGTTCATATCTTTGTACTGAGCACCCACCACCGGGCCTGTCTGCCGAGCTGCCTGGGGGCTGGACCCACCCACTTACTTGTCAGATGCACAAGGGTCCCCACAACCCAGGGACCCAGATAGGAACCAGCAACCTTGCTCCTGGGGCTCGTCCCTGTGGAAGGAAGGGTGGGCCCTCCACCTTTACCCCCACCCCATGACGGGTGGGGGGCACAGAGCCAGGTCCAGACAGCCAGGGGCAGAGAGCTCCCAGCTGAGAAACCACCCCAACACCCCTCAGGGCCCCGAGCCCTCTCTGTGGGCCCTGCACAGCTGCCTTCCCTGGACTCTTGTGGCAGCTTGATTTCAAATGCCCACAGGCCGAGAGAACATCGTAGACACCCCCAAATGCATCCCCGCCGAGGGTCACTGCCCAGCACACAGGAGGGACGACCTGTGGATCCCAAGACCACGGACTGCCTGGGCATGACGCTGGCTGGAGACAAGTCAGCCAGGAACAAGCCAGTCCCGTGGGCCACCCACATGGGGTGCTCCAGCTGGCCCACCGAGGGGTAGGGGAGGGCTGTGCGGGGGGGTGAATCTGGGGTTCCAGCTGGCCCTGGGTTGCTGGCTGCCATCGGTGACTGGCAGAGGAGGATGCCTGCGGGGTTTCCTGGGCTATGACCCCAGCTCCCTGCCACCCAGCTGCCAGGTGGGCTGGAACCACCACCTCTGTGGTTAGTGGCCAAGCACTTACCCAGGGTGCTACCTGGCCTCCTGGTAAAGGGGTCTCACAGGGGCGATGAGGGGGCAGAGGGGCTGGTACTGAGACCGCGGTGGGGGTGGTGGCCACACACACCTGCATGTGGGATACAGTGACACAGGACATAACCAGACACAATGATGTCAGGGGCAGGCTCTGGGGACTCTGGCGAGGGAGGAGCACCCCTCTCCACCAGTATGCACTCTTGAGAGCCTGCTTATCACAAGAAAGCTTCAATGCAGCTGGGCGTAGAAGACAGGGACTCGGAGCAAGCAGGCAAGTGAGACCCTGTCTTTCAGCCAAAGTCCTCCCCCATCCACGCTCCTTTGTTCCACAGAGAAGGCTCCGGGCCCTGAGGGGTGTGGGGGGCTTTTTCTCAGCTGGGAGCTCTCTACCTCAGGCTGCCTTGACCTGCCCCCACCCCTGTCATGGGGTGGAGGTAAAGATGGAGGGCGGCAGAGGGGACAGGGGGACAGGGACTTTGTAATCGGGGAAGCCTGACCTGATAGGGGTTTTCCTGCAGGTGCCGTGAGCCGGAGGCAGGGAGCTGCAAGCCTCCTGGGGGACCCTGGGCTGCTGAGTCCTGGCAGGGAGGCTCAGGACAGAGTCTGGGACATACCTTCCACTGCTTGGAGGGGACCTTGCAGCTCAGAAGTGAGGCAGCCTCCTTCCCTTCTGTCCCCAGCCCCACGGGTGCAGGCAGGGGCAGCTGCAGCTGTCCAGGCCACCAAGAAGGACAAGGAGGGCAGCTGGAGCCCCGACTGAGAGGCTTCCTCCAGAGGAGCAAAATGAAAGAGCCCGTGCCCGTCCCATGACAGTGCCAAGCAGGGCTGCGCTCGGGCCAGCTGGCACAGGGCTGGCCAGTGGGGGCCCTCGCTGCAGGGGAAGTGTGTGCACATGTCTGTGCAATGTGTATGCTATCCTGTTTGTGTTCATGTGTGTGTGTGCAAATCGTGGTGTACACACATGCTGTGTGTATGTTGTGTATGCAGTGTCTTTGTGTGGGGGGGGCGGGGGGAGGCCTGGTGGTGACTCATTGGGCTGCTAGCTGCAAGGTCAGCCGTTCGGAACCACCAGCCCCCACTCCAGGGAAAGGCCGTGTCTGCTCCAGTGAGAGTGACCTCTGGAGACACGGGCATTTCTACCTTGTCCTCCAGGGTCGCTGTGAATCTGAACAGACTCTGTGACAGGGAGTTTGGTCCTGGTTGTGTGTGTGTGTGTGTGTGTAATATACATGCATGTCTGTATCAGTGTGATTTGATTGTACATGTGTGTCTGTGCACGAGAGACTGCATGTGTAAATATGAGTGTGCATGTGCAGGGTGGCTTTCATGTGTGTGTATTTGTGTGAGACTGTGAACGTGTGTGTGTGTGAGTGTATGTCTGTGCATGCCTTCATGGTAGCTCTATGTGTGTGAGTAAGACTGCATGTAAGTGCATGGGCATGCACGTTTCTGGAATGGATGGATGTGTCTACAGGGATCTGTGTCTCTGTGGTAGGGTATGTGTGCATGAAAGTATGGGTGTGTTTATGTTTGTGTCTGAGTGTGTGCGTGTGCACATGAGTCTGTCCAGGAGTGTGTGTGCAGGCATGTGTGTGTATGTATGCATGAATGCTTGTATGAGCGTGTGTGTGGGTGTACATGTCTGAGTCTGAGTGTGTGAATATACATGTGCATGCCTGTCTGTCCAAGCACATGTGTGCAGGTGTATTGTGAATGTGCATGTGTGCATGGATGTTTGTATGAGCCTGTGTGTGGGCGTATGTGTCTGGGTCTGAGTGTGTGATCTCGTGTGCTCGTGTGTCTGTCCAGGTGTGTGTGTGTGCGTATGTGTGGGGATGGAGGTATGACTACATGTGTGTATGTGTCTGAGTGTGTGAATGTACACATCCATGTGTGTCTGTCCAGGTGCATGTGTGAGTGTGTGAGCACATGGATGTACAAATGTGAATGTAGGTGTCCAAGTGCATGAGTGTGCATGTGTTCATGATAGATGAGTACGTGTGTGCATGCTTCTCAGTCTGAGTTTGTGAGCGTGTGTGTGTGTGTGTGTGTGTGTGCTCCTGACACCGCACAGGGGGAGGCAGAACGGTGGACCTGACATGGCCCCTAGGCTGCAGTTTGCTGGCCCAGCTCTAGGCTGAGGTCACTCCTGCCTCGTAGAGAAGAGGGGGCAGGGTGGCCCCCTGACTCTACACTAGCTGCTCCCTCTGCCCTGGATCCCACGACTGAGGTCCGGGGACCAGGGGAGAGTGAGACTAGGAGGACAAGGAGGCAGGTCCCACTGGACCCCAGGGGGAGGCGTGTCGGTCTGCAAGCAGGAGGGCTGGGGTCCTGGGAAACAGGACTCTAGGTCACCCAGAAATGGCAGGGTCACTCAAAAGTCCCTGTTTATGAATGGGCCTGACCAAGCTGTGGTACCTCAGTCACCTCGTGCATGTGAGAGCTGGCACTGAGTGCGGGAGACAAGGGAGAGTCCATGCCCACAGAACAAACCATCTGTCCGGGAGGAAGTGTGGCCAGAGCGCTTCGTGCCACGTACTTTGGACATGTTGGCAGAAGAGCCTGGTCCAGGAGAAGGACACCCTGCTTGATAAACTGGAGGGCAGCCAACAGGAGGAGGAGCTTCAATGAGACAATCGACGCGGGGCTGCAGTGATGAGCTCACAGAGAGCAGGTGTGGGGAGGCACGGGGTGGGTGGTGTTGGGCTCTGTGGTGCACACGGTCACTGTGGGTCAGGCACCAGGCCAGCCCAAAGGGGACGTCAGGGCAGGGCCGGGCAGTGATCGCTTTCCTGGGTGGGGATGAGTGTTCTGGGAAGGGAAGTACCCCTGCTGACCACCAGGTTGGCGGTTCAAATGCACGGGGTTGGAGAAAGAGGAGGCAGTCTATTCCCATAAAGATGTACAGCCCAGAAACCCTCTGGGACAGTTCCCCTCTGTCCCACAGGGTCCCACTGAGCTGGAAGGGAGTCGGCAGTAGTGGGGTGAGGAGACAGACAAATGTCCTGTAGAGAGGAAGCCACATGTGGAAGCTGAGGGCAGGCCACGTGCCAAGAAAGGCGGCCAACAGCAGCCTATGCCTGATCCGGGGGACCCGGAGGGGATGGTTAGGCCCCAGGCCGCTGGCCAAGCTGGGTGACCTTGAGCTCCAAGTCACAGGTTCTCTGGACCCAGCCTCCAGTAACCACACCTCCCTATACCCACACGTTCAATGTCAGAGGGAACTAGCAGAGTCTCCTGCCCCAGTGTGTGGGGTCCCCGTGGGTCAGGGCTGACTCGAGAGCACCCAGAAGCAAGCAGGGGAACATGGATAGTGTGTGTTTGGGGTACAGCCAAGCCAACACTCAGGGGAGAGGTCTCTACAGGAACAAAGGCCACCTGAAAGAGTGACCCGTGGAGCTAGGGGGCAAAGCAAGGATGCCCAGCAGGAAGTGACAGGACAGTGGACCGCGTAACAGAGATGGGGAGAAAAGTTAACAAGGCAGGAAAGAAACAGAACAAGCGAGGGCCAACCAAGTCAAAAGTTGCAGTCCTACCCGGTGCCTGCTGCCTCCCAAGAGCCCCGGCCCAGCCTCTGCCGCCCTCACAGAGTCTGCGGGAGAGGAGCCCTTTCTCTGCCCAGGGCCGTCGGATAGAAGACATCCTTCGAGGTCCTGGGAGAACACTCAATTAATGTTTCCTAATTAACTCCCACCTCGGGGGATGGCTTCAGGAGTCCTGCTGGTCTGTGGGGTGACGAGCTGAGCTGCTCACTCAGGGTCAGCACTTCAACCCCCAGCCGCCCCGCGGGGACAAGTGAGGCTGTCGGCCCCATGAAGGGCAGTGCCAGTCCGTCCTGCAGGGGCGTTGGCTGTGGGCCCGGGATCACTGCAGTGCTTCCTTCCGCAGGGCGGCGCTGCTGCCTGGTCGCCATCCTTTCTCAGGCCAGACGTGCCCACCGGGAAGAGGGAGATGGCACCAGAACCAGTGAGAGAGTGACTGGAGCTGCAGATGAGGGTAAAAGGGGAGACGCCTCCCTTGGGCCGCGAGCCGTGCCCGTGTCACAGAGAACACGGGTCGACGAAGATGTCAGGAGCAGCTAAACCACAGGTCCCTCTTCGACAATGCACCCACTGGGGAGCTGCTGCTTCTCGGGTAGGTTGGAGGGCTGTTTCCACCTGGAGCCCTTCCCCAAGGAGTACTGGTGGCGGGTGGATCACCTCGCGCTGCTCACTGCAAGACCAGCGGTTTGAGCCCCCCCCCCCCCCCACTGGAGAAAGTAGGCTTTCCACTCCCGTAAAAAGTGACAGTCTGAGACACTCACAGGGGCCGCTGCGCCCTGGCTGAGAGGGTCACGCTGTGTGCCACCCTTGTCAGCTCGCTGGCTGGCACCGTCGGGGACACCCAGCGGGAGGCAGCCCTGCTCTGTCCTGCAGGGTCACTCTGAGCCGGCCCCCACGGACAGCGGTGTGCTTGTTCGGGCTTGGTTTTGTTCAACCTCTCTTGAAGGACTGGGGTACGCCTGCTCCAAGCTCAGGCTGTGCCCCTCTCGTGTGCGTGTGGGAGATGAAGGGGCCTGATCTCGGCTGGATGGGCTGGGCTTCCCTTGGGAGAAGGAGCCAGTCCGTTGGGATGTGGGGACGGGAAGTTCCCCAGTGCCACCTCCCTGACCTTTTCCTCACTGGCGCAAGCTTCCATACTGCTTCCTGGCAGCTCCCGCAAGCACCCATGTCTTTGGATAAAATCTACCGAGTTTTCCCCTCGTCTGGGCGGGCCTCTGCCTCGAGTCTGACTGCCCAGCAGATGGCCCCAGGAGGCCCTGTCCTTGGCGGGGCACATGCCTTCCTGAGCACACTGGTCCGGTGCCCCAGGGCAGCAAGGCTGAGTTCAGAGAGGCCTCCTTTGGAACGACCCGTGGATGTGCCATCCGGAGGAAGGCCCAGGCGCCATGCTTTCTGTCTCTGCCCCCCACGTGAGCAGAGGGCTGTAAGGAGCCCCCAGTCACGAGGGCAGGGTCGCTAGTCCTCCCACGAGGACCCCCAGGCAGTCCTCACCGGCCCTCGCCCCAGCCCGTGTTCGTGGTGGGCAGTCATTGTTGGGTGGCGCCAGGTTACTTCCGACTCAGAGTGAGCAGGGGCAGAGAGGAGCTGCCCTTTAGGGACTCCTGGCTGTGGGCTTTATAGGCGCCGACTCCTGGTCTGCGGTGACCCATCTGTCTGCCGTGGCTCTAACCCACTGCCTCGATTTATCCAGGAACCCCCAGCCAACTGATGACGGTGTGGCCTCGGGAGAAGGAGGACTGCCTCAAACAGAACCTTCTAGAAGACCAGCATCCTGTTGAGTGCAGAATGTCACGGCCCCAGGGGACCCACTGACACAAAGAGCCTGTTCACATCTGCACCGGAGGGTGGGGCAGCCAGTCTGAGCCAGGACAAGCTTGGAGAGAGAGATGGCAGAGCGAGAGCAAGAGAGAAGAGAGTTGTTTCACAATAAGCACCCAGAGAAAGAAGATGGAAAAAGAAACCAAAATGAGAAAGCTTTTCTGATAACTCTGGAAAGAGGTGGTGACCCAAAGCTTGGGGGGGAGAGAGTATGTCTCAGGGAGAGAGAGAGAGAGAGAGAGAGAGAGAGAGAGAGAGAGAGAGAGAGAGAGAGAGAGAGAGAGAGAGAGAGAGAGAGAGAGACCTAGGGAGAGAGAGTATTCCCGGGAGAGAGAGAGTCCTGGGGAGAGAGAGTCCCCAGGAGAGGGAAAGGGTAGGGTGTCCCAGGGTAGAAAAGATTCACGAGTCTTCCCCACACCCCTAGTAGCACAGGCTCAGGACAGGAATGCCAGGAGATGCTGCCCGGGCTGGGCTCCCAGGCCTGTTCACTTTACAGGAGGATAAATGAACACACAGCCATCCAGTCCCCACTTTGTTCTTGGGAAAACGCAGAAACCATGTCGGCCCCCGAGTCCTTGAGGGTCTGCCATCCTCAAGGGGGGGTTAATGCCAGGGTGGAGAGGTAGCACCCAAGGGTGCCAGGTGCTGGCTGGCCCTTGAGCCTCTCCCGGGAGACGGCGGGTGCAGACCAGGCAGGGGGCAGTCAGCGTATGGACAGATGCCAAGGCCTTCGCCCTGTGGGTGGGGCTGAGCACTCTAAGGGCTGGGATCCCCAGCTTGAGGCTGGCACCCAGGAAAGCATGTCCAACTGGTAAGGGGTGAGAGTAAGAATCCCCATAGCTGAGCCCAAGAAAGGGTCAGAGAGAACCAGAAAAGCCCCAAGAGGGGGTCAGCAAACACTAACCCAAACAAACACCCCCATCCAGCCCCTCTCAGGTCCCATCACAGTGGCCCTGTGGAACAGGAGAGCTACCCCAGGGGTCCCAAGGCTGTCTGTCTTCATAGGAGCAGGCAGCCAGGTCATCTCCATGGAGCGGCTGGTGGGTCTGAACCACTGATCTCTCAGTGGGAAGCCTGGAGTGTGATGCCGGCACCACCCGGGACAGCCGGGTCTGACTCTCGGTAAGCCCGCAGGACAGAGCGGAGCTGGGCCCAGGGGCTGCGAGCGGTGGGTGGGTCTCCACAGAAGCAGATCCGCTCGTCTCTCTGAGGAGCAGCTGCCGGGTTTGAACTACCAACCTCTGGTGAGCAGCGAGGGCTGTCCTCACTAGGACTCCTGAAGGTCAGTACCACAGAGTCCACTCCTGCAGGCCGAGTCTGCCTCGCCTCTCTCCCAGGAAGCTGCCGGCTGGTTTGGACCGCTGCCCTTCTGGCAGGCTGCCGAGGGCTAACCACAGGATCACAGGACTCCCTGGACTTAGAATCTGAGGCAGGGCGGTCAGCAGTCACGCTGGACGACGGGGCACACCGAGTCACAGAGTGTCCTTGGACACAGCCGCCGTGGCCGGACACCAGGCTCATCAGAGCTTGATGGCCGGGTCTTCGTTGAGAATCTTGAGGTGACCAGATTTTAACATTGGTAAAGCAGGACACCATTGATAAAACTCAGATCCTGGCGAAGTAGCCCCATGGCAGCCGGAAACCGTCTACCCTAGCTTGTCATGCATTCTTTCAAAAAATCGGGACTTTTTAAAAACGCCACGGAACACGGGAAAAATTGTTCCAAAGTGGGACGTCTGGTCACCTTATCTTAGTGTACCTCTGCAGAGCTGTGAAAGTGATGGGGTGGGGGTGGGGGGACCTGAAGGAATGCAGGTGGTTAGGCCCCAGCCCCTGTAGCAGAGGGTGGGCCCCGTGTGGACACGGGCTTTCCCCAGGCACACTGCCGCTGCTGCCGGGTGCCCTGGATCCTGGGTCCTTGCTCTGGGACCTGTACACAGCAGGAAGCCGCTGGCCCTGGCCCCGTCGTGTCTGTGAGGCCATAGTGGAGTAGGGTGGTCCTGGCCCAGCCCCTCTGAGAGGGGTCTTAGAGCAAGAGAGCAGATGTGGAGCCATGCGCACATGGAGGGAAGATGGGTCACGTGTGTTCCCGGGCGATATGCACACAGAGGGAGGATGGGTCACGTGTGTTACATCTGCAAGCAGGGAGCACGGAGCAATGCCCAGGCCGGGAGGAGACAGAGAGGGGCTTCGTCCTCCAGCTGCCACAGAGAGAGACCAGCTATGCTGCTGCTTTGACCTCCGACCCCAGGCCTCCCCTGCCCCCCCACCCCAATGAGGGACTGTTAGATCCCGGTCTTGAAAGACCCTTACAAGAAAGGCCCTTTTGCTGTGGCTGTCCCGGGAGACCTACTATGCTCCCAGACCTGGACCTGACCTTGGCAAAAGCCTGGACCCCGTGCATGTCCTGAGCACCACAGGCCACTGGCCCAGGCCTGGGTTCACCGAATCCCACCCTCTGCTCCGTCCAGTGGTGCCAACCAGCCATGACAAGCATTTCCCCAAGCCCAGATGTGCCCCCACCCATTCAGCCATCGTGATGGGGACCATTCTGACCGTTTGACCTCAAAGAGGGCGATCCACTGTCCTCTGTGGTCCACGCATGCATTCTGCGTTGGATCCAACTCCTCCTCAGTGACGTCTGCTGGCCTGGCCTGGAAAGAGGTCCGGCTCTTGTCCCTCTCCGGGAAGAGGGCTGTCTTGGCCATGGGCAGCAGAAACGCCACAAGGGGGTGGCCTTCAAAAACAGAAATGCGTTTTCTTGCACAGTTTAGGGAGCCAGATGCTGAGTTCAGGCCGCTGGCTCTGGGGGAAGCTTTCTCTCTGCGGGGGCTCAACAGCTAGGAGGCATGTCCTTGCCTCCTTTCAACGTCTGTGGGCCTGGCACCCGTGGGAGCTCTCTGTGTGCTTGGCGACCACCTTTCCTGGGTCCAGGCGGTTCCCAGAACATGTACCCAGGTCCGCTCGGCCTGCTCCTGTTCCCTCTGGGCCAGAGCAGTCCCTCCCTCTGCTTCCTCCCGGCGATGTGGGCTCTTGTCACACGGCTCAGGGCTGTGACTTGGTGAAGGATGCTGTACCTCATCCTGATCCCCTGGTGTCAGGCTGCATCACAGGGCACCACCACACCCTTACATAACTGCCGGCGGGAAACGGGACACAGTCAAGTAGACACGCAGCTGGGTTGGGGGTAGGACATTGTGATAGAGGCTCCTGGGTCCTGTCTTCCAGGGAAGACACTACTTCAGGGGGATTAGGAATCACGTTCACAATCCTGCTCAAAACCATGCTGCAGGTTAGGGTGGAGAACAGCTGGGTCACGCGACCACAGAGGCCATGCTCTTCCTGTCTGCTTCTCGCCTCCCCCAGGGTCTCCCCTGGGGGCTGGCAGGGACCCTATGTCTCCCCAGCGCTCTGTCACCTGAGAAGGACTGCATCAGCAGTCATAGCCTAACCCTGAGTCTTGTCATGAGGTCACAGCCTGGGGACAGTGGAGTAGGGTTTGTGGGGGCTGGGCATCTTCAATAGGAGCAGAAACATGGGGATGTGGGGGGTGGCAAGGAAGGGTCTCGCTGACAGGAAGGAGGATTTTCCTGAGACAGACATGCGCCCAAACCTCCCAGAATTAATTTAACTTTTCTTCTTCACGTGGAGGCAAGAGCAGCACCTACCTTGTAGGGGTAGCATGCAGATAAAGTGAAATTATGCACGTGTAGCGGGAGCAATATTTTAAAATACATTAATGTGCTGTGGCTCTTTCTCCCTCTCCCTAATCAGCTCAACTCATCCATCTGCTGGGGAGGAGATTAGAGTTTCTTATAGAAGGAAAGCAAAGAAAAAGGAGATAATGGTGAGCCTCTGACATTCAAAATAAGGAGGTGTTTTTTTTTTAATTTTTGGCAGCAAACCCAGGGTTTTGAGAAGTCTGCATTGTTCGAGTTGGGGGACGCCCTGGGGCTGTTATCACACTCTCCATGTCGAGAGCGGGGTGAGCTGCCCAAGCCCCCCAGCTGTGCATGAGGGGGGTCTAAAGGAGGGGGCGGGGTACCCCTCTGCTTGGGAGTGCCCTGGGAAGAGGGAGACGAACAGGCGAGGGACCAGCAAGGCAGGTGCTCTGAGAAGTCAAAGGAAACCCTGAGGGTGGGAGGAGATTTTCCCAGTCCCTTCTGGGATGCAGGAGGGGCTGCTGAGAGCACCCTAGTGCCCCCAAGAGTGGGGCAGGAGGCTAGACCACAGGGCTCCCATGTGGCATGCATGCAGACCTGGGAACTCGAAATCTGCCGGAGTGAGGGATTAGGGGGAGCTCCAGGCAGCCCCACAGCAGACTCCTAGGAGAGGCTGGCCAGCAGGAATCGGCCCTGAGCTAGGGATCCTTTGAATCCTGCTCCTTTCTGAGAATGGTTAGGCGGGCGGGCGGGTGGGTGACCTGGGCGCTGAGTGGAAATAGAGCCCCACAGAGAGAATGACAGCAGACGCTTCCGGGGGTGACTGTGCGGGCGTGGAAGGTGGTGGTGAGAACACAGAAGTGGAGAATGAGGAGGGATCACGGAGAAGTTCAGGAGAGGGGAGGGACCCCACGCCCTGGGGCCGTAAGCCAGCTGTCTGGTGGAATTGGGACAAGGTGGTACCCAGAAGCCTTGGGGTCCTGCGCTCCCCCTGCTCCACAGGCGGGTGAGGGGGTCCCTGGGGCGCAGACACGGAAGGAGCTCAGCTGCTGACCCCAAGTCCTGGGTTCAAGTCCTCCCAGAGGAGCCTGGGGAAAGGGGCTTCTCAGAAGAAATCGACTTGGGAGAACCCAGCCACTGAGAAGCCCGGGAGCAGGACTCACCCTGAGCCCCCCAGGGTGGTGGCCAGAACGTGGGGCTGGCTGGTGTTGGGCTCCCACTTGGTGGGGCTGGGGTGGGAGAAGGAGCAGCTCCGAGGCTCAGGAGCCTCCTGTGTCTGAGCTGAGGGAGAGAGCCCAGCCTGCAACCCCACTACCTCCCCACCCCCCCACCCCCAACACGCACAACCTGTGGACAGATTCCTCTCTAGGAGGCTTGGCTTCTGCCTGCTGCTCCCCTGACTGCAAGCCCAGGACCCAGTTTCCTGCCCACCAGCCTCCCGCCCCGCCCTCTGGCCCCCTTCCCAGCCCCCTCTTCATACTGGCAGTGCCACAGACACGGCCCTGCCTGGAGTGGTGGAGGCAGGAGCAAACCAGCTCTGATTGGGAACCACCGGCTGGTCCTGGGCTCACCACCAATTACGGTGCCCGCTTGGCTGGGTTCCGGGCCTGTGTAGTCCATACTCCCAGCCTTCCCAGGGACCAGGGGTCACAGCCGAGCCAATTAACTGCACTGGCCCCTTCCCCACAGGCACTGTCAGCAGTCCTTCTTCTGGGCCACTGCTGGACCCACCTATTGTGTGTTATTTCCCCCAGGCCTGCAGGGGCGAGGCGGGCAGGGGCAGGGGCCAGCTTCCCTGGAGAATAATTAGAACTCTCTGGTTCTGAGCCAGACTGAGCTGAGGCTAATGGTCCGAGGAGGCAAGCCCAGCCCACAGGATTAGCCAGGGCTGGGGAGGCTCCAGCCAGAGAGGGTGGGCAGGGGTCTGGACGGAATCCAGGCTAGGTCTGTCACTCAGCCACAGAGCTGGGGCTGTCTCTCCCTGCATGTGAGCCAGGATCGTGGTCCTCAGATGTCAGCGCTGTCACGGGCGGCCTTTTCGTGCCCTCCCAGCTACGGAGGGGAGTGGGCAGCGGGCACCAGGCCCCCAGGACACGGAAGGTTGGAGGCAGGGGAGACTGCCTAGATATTCAGAAGCTGGCCTAGGGCTGTGGGTGCCAGCCTGGGTACCCAGGAACTGACTCAGGGCATGGGGCAGCTGGCCTGGGCACAGGAGAATCCCTAGCCATGCTGAGACTTCACTTGCACACACACAAACACACATACACACACACACACACAAAGACAGGCACACACAGACACATGCACACACGCACAGAGGCACATTCACACACATGCACATACCCGCGCGCACACACACAGAGACACGGGCACACGCGCAGGCTGGCACACTGGTGGACCTCTGCTCACAGCGCTGCTAGAGAGAAACTTCTGTTTTGCTTATTTCAGCAAACAGACCCTACGCGCCAGATTTGCCCCACTTTCTTGCTCCAATACTGCCTTAGCGATGATGAATTTATTTATCTAAAACATGTTATTCAATTTTGTACACAAACACACCCCTCTGCATAGTTTTGCATACCTGTGTGCGCAGGCAGCTCCTAGTCCCTTAACCCTCCCCTGCTTCTCCCCTCTCCCCTGCAACTGGCTCTCCCACACGCTGCCCTGAGCTTCCAGATGGTCCCCTGCCCACCTGGCTGCTCCAGGATCCCGCACAGCCTGGCAGGCTGGCAAATGCCATAGGAGGGCTTGGTGAGGGCAACGTGGCACACATCAGCACCTTCTGGATGGGGGCGGGGAGAGAGGAAGCTGAGGGACAGAGCTAGGCACACTCAGCGCCACAGGCTGACATAGACGGGTGGAGGCAGGTGGAACCCCGAGGTATGGCCTCAGGCACCTCAGATTGGAATGGGACCCACACCCACCTGAGAGGCCCAGTGACAGTCTGGAGCCCGCTGCTCCCTGTCCCCAGGACCCTCAGCAGGGAGGCCTTGGGGACAGCCAGGACTCCTTCTATGCAGTGTCCCCCACAGACCACCCCGACTGTGGGCTCTGTCACTCGCTCTCAAAACCACCTCACCGGGGGCAGTCCTGGGGACTGGGGAGCGGACACACAGGGCGGAGCAGGAGGGCCTGGGTCCCAGCAGCGGCCTGCAGGCCCTCCCTCTCACGGTTGCCGCTCTGCGAGTCAGCACGCCCACAGGGCCGCTTCTTCGGGGCGGTGGGAGCAGGGATGCTGATGCAAACCCCCCGGGGCCTCGCGACACCGAGGGGGCGGTGTCCCCGTCACCACTGTGGTGTGTCACTGAAGCTGTGTATGTGTCACGAAGCTGTGTGTGTCACACTCCTGGAGGCCTCTAATTAGGGCCCGCTGGCTGCCAGGTGGAGGACGCAGAGAGCACACACAGGCCCTGGGGCTCCCTGATGGGGGGTAAGAACTCGGACCAGCCCCCTCCGCTCGTGTCCCACCCACCTGTGTGCAGGTGATCTCCAAGCCTCTGGGAAGCTGTGGATCAGTTCTCCTGAAGACCAGCAAGAAGGTGCTCCTGTGCCAGCTTCCACACTCATCTCTGGGGCCCCTTTCTGACTTGGCAGAGGGGAGGGGGAGTGCAGGCAGCAGCCAGGTGCATGGGCATCTGATCTGGCTGGGATGAGTGCCTGGGCTATGGGCGGGCCATGTGCTTGTGGCTGGAGGTAGCTGCAAGTGACACACACAGGGTCCTCGCCAGGCGGGAACCAGGGCTCTAAGCTGAGGGGCTGGAGAAGGTAGGGACCTGTTTGTCCCCCAAGTACCCACAAGGCCTTGGCTCACCCTACCACCTGGTGCCCAGCCAGCACCACTGCTGCCTACCCACAGGGACAGGGTCCTGCCACAAAGCAAGGCTGCAGACATGGCCATAGGCGCAGGTCCTAATGGCCTGGGCTCACTCACCCCGTAGGCTGGGGAAGGGCCAGGCCACCCCAACAGGAACTTGGGCATGGCCCTGGGGAAGCCGCTGCAGGGGTCCCGGTCACAGCGACCCCCTGGACAGGTGGATGGCTGCTGGGCTTCTGAGGCTCAAATAGTTACAGGGGCAGACTGCCTCATCTTTCTCCGAGGAGCGACGGGTGGGTTTGAACCGGTTACCTTGATGGTTAGCTGCCCTGTCTAACCTGCAGGGCCACCAGGATTCCCCAGGGAGACAGCACAGAGCTCATTCTATGGGGGCTGCAGAAGAGGTGCCCACCCTGCCCCCCATCCTGGGCCATCTGTCCTGCAGACGGCGCAGACACGGGTCGCAGTTGACATCCCACCGAGCTGGAAGGAAGGTGGGCATTTTCAGGGCGTGTGCCCCTCTCTGTCTCCTCAGCGCTGGGAACAGAGCCCCGCTCCTGGCACGGGCGGTCCGATGGGCCACTGCTGGATCAGCTCCTTATTGATCCGGGAGACGGCAGGCACAGACCGTGGCAGCCCGGTGGCAGCCGCCATGGGCTGAGGCTCTTGCTCATCCTGCAGCAGCTAATTCCTTAAAGACTGAGACAATAGTCATTTAATATCGTTTGCTCAAATGAACAGTTCCCCGAGCAAATAATAATAATAAAAACCGGCCCTGAGAAGCCAATTAGAGGCTGATGCTTGTACCGGGTGACGGCCTTTTGAATACGCCCTTTACAAGCGCAGCTGTGTCACCCGATGGAAAGCGTCCCCCCCTTGCTGATATGTAAATAATGCGGGAGACTGCCAGTGTAACTGCTGTGTTCCGTCAGCGGGGAGGCGGTGGGAGATGCCACAGAAAGCCGAGTTTGAGGGACCTTTGTAAGGAGCGAAGAGTGGGAAGGGAAGGGAAGGGAAGGGAAGGAGAGGGGGAGGGTCCACTCCTCACTAGGAGCCTGGTGCACTGCAGCGCCTGTGCAGGGCAGCTGCCTGCCCCCAGGGGAGCCAGGCCCCCTGCCTAGGAGGAGGAGGGGTCCACAGGGCCCCTGGGGCTAAGGGCTTGACCAGCCGGGAGGCTGGCAGTTCAAACCCATTCTTGGGTGCCTTGGAAGACAGGTCTGGCAGTCTGTACCAGGAAGGTCATGACCTTGAGACCTGGGGTGGGGAGTAATGGGGGGAGGCAGTTCTCCCTTGTGCACAGAGGTCACCGTGACTCAGAGCAGACTCAAAAGTAAGTGACTACCACAACCAGGTGCCAGTTCTGTCTGTCACCCATGGGGCTGTGTACACCCTCCCCTCTTCTCAGCTAGGATGGACACCCATGCCTAGCCAGGCATAGGGGGCAGGGTGAGGTGCCCATGGCCCCCAACAGACAGCCACCTCCCCACAGTGTGGCCCCGACATGGGATCACGATCTGAGGGAACCTCCCCAGCAGGGTCCGACCTCCTGAGCTGCCCCTGGGCCCTCACATACACATGGCAGTGTGGGGATGAGGTAGGGTGGGTGGACTTGTCTCATCCTGAGAACCTGCAGCCAAGCTTCCCAGTCCTGACACAGACTGTCCCAGATCCCCCTCCCGGGTCCCCGCAGCTCAGCCTCGCTGGCCCTCTGTGCTCTCAGAGCTCAGTGATACACACCTGAGGGAGGACTCACAGCGCCACCAAGGTCTGCCAGGGAGCCTGCCTGTCCCCAGGATCTCACAGAAACTTGAGCTTCGCCAGCGTCTCCCCGTTTCCACCAGAGTGGATGTAGCTGTTCCTGTCCCTCTGAGCTCCTCATCCACCATCATGTGCAGGACCGACTCCATCCCTCGTCCTAGTCAGAGAGCAGCCAGGTCCATCCACCGCACCTTCTGCTCCTCAGAACATGGAGGGTCCCTGGGGGGATGGGTTCTGGAACTCCAGCAAGACATACGCTCATGCACACACATCACTCATGCATAAACACAGACTCGTGCACATACAACATGCATGCATAAACACAGACATATGCACATGCACACAGCACACATACATAAACACTGTCATATGGCCATGCATGCAACACATGCATAAACACAGACATATGCCCGTGCACACCCAGCACACATGCACACACATGTACACTCACCTATGTTTTCCCATGTTTATACAGTGCACACATACACACAGTGCTCTCACAACATGCACAGGCATATAGCACCACATATGCACTCATTTGCACACACATACTCACCATGCCTTCATAGAGTCCACATGTGTGTGCACCCACATGTGCATGTGTGTGTCCACTTGCTGGTACAGGCTCACAGGCATGAACACCCAGTAAAGGATGGTGGTCCCAACATAATGGCTGCCCAGCTGGGGAACAGGTGTGTGCCCAGGTCAGAGGGGATGGTGGCTACCTGGCTGGGGAGCAGGTCTGTGCCCAGGTCAGAGGGGATGGTGGCTACCCGGCTGGGGGAGCAGGTCTGTGCCCAGGTCAGAGGGGATGGTGGCTACCCGGCTGGGGAAGCAGGTCTGTGCCCAGTCAGAGGGGATGGTGGGTACCCGGCTGGGGGAGCAGGTCTGTGCCCAGGTCAGAGGGGATGGTGGCTACCCGGCTGGGGGAGCAGGTCTGTGCCCTAGGTCAGAGGGGATGCAGCACCAGTTCCTCCAGAACCCCCTCGTGTGTGTGGACCGCAGGTATCCATGCTCCAGAGCCTCCCCTCCTTCCATCAAAGGCCCCAGGGCACCCTCTCCTTGGGGTGTAAGGAGTCACATCTCCAAGGTCTCACAGATGCAGCCATCAGGGCTGTACATGAGCCCAGCGTGAGGTCACAGGAGGGCCTGGCTGGCCAGGGTGTGCTCTGAGCTGACGATGAAAGAGCAAGGCACCCACTAGGCTGTAACTCGCCTGGCCAAAGACCAGCACTGTGGGGGGAGATGAGAAACCGGCTTTCCCTGCAGGGAAGGGCAAGGACGTCAGGCTGCTGAGGGCGGCCAACAGGAGGTGTTTGCGGGGAGCTCCTGGGCACGTTCTGGAAAGAGGTCTTGACCAACTACAACACCAGCCTCGGGGGAAGATGCTGCCCAGGACACCCGAGGGAGGGGCTGTGCACTTCCACCTCTCCTCGCCTCTGTGTCCCAGCACAGGCAGCCCCCTTCCCGGGGAGAGGGGAACCCTTCCCCATCCCTCCACAGATAGAGGGGTGATGGCTCTTGGAGGGCTATTCCCACCCACCCAGAGCAGTCTCATGTCCCCTTGGCAACCATGTGGGCCCTGGGGCCCCTGCTTGCCATCCTCTTCATACCCCGCCCCCGCCCTCTCCTACAGAAGGTGCCCATGGATCAGGCTCTGTTCTCTAGTATTGCGTGGCCCTCTGCCCAAAGGATAAGTTAGGCCCCATCCTGGCTTCCCAAGATGGAGAGGGGGCACACAGGCAATCTGCCTGGCTCTCGCACTGGAGTTCAAAGCCAGGACCAGCCAACTGCCAAACCAGCTCCCAGAGGTTCCTTCCCAGAGTCCCGTTCAGAGCACACGGGGGATCTTAAGAGCATGTCCACTTGCCTTGGAAGGTAAAACTCTGATGTGAATACCTACGTGTCCTCAAAGCCAGCTCCTGGGACTTCCACCACAGAGAGACCACGGCGTGTACAGGGGGCAGGGCATGGCTCCTACCTTCCCGGGAAAGGTAAGTCCAAGTGTGACAAGACCCACGCTGCTGAGAGGCTGACCATTGTGGAGTTCAAACAGGCCTTCATGCCGCACCCCACAAAGTGTGGGCCAGGCGCTCTCAAGCACAGGGCGTTCCCTATTTCCTCAGACCGCGCAGGCATCCCGGGCAGATGCAGTTCCAGGGGGCTTTGCTGGCCGTATGCAGATGCTGTTCCTGCTGGGGGTCTTTGCAGAGCCCAGATGGGGCCCAGGACCCAGCCCATCCATGTGAGATGGAGAACGTGGCTTGAACCCTGTCCCACAAGCTTGCAGTCGGCTCTGCAAACATCTCGGCCGATGGCCTCTGTGCCTGGACACGGCAGACTGATCCATCAAATGACCTCACACAGAGCGGCCACGAAGTTGGAGCAGGAACCACCGGGGGTGGGGGAGGTTTGCAGGCTCCAGAAGAGCCCGATCTGAGACACTGATGTCCTGCAGAGGAGGGAGCCCTGGAGACAGGGTGTGGCATCTCCACAGCTTTTCTCTCCTGGAGGGGCCACTCAGGGTGGGGGGCAGGTCCAGGCTGAATCTGCCATTCCTGGGTCCAGAAATGCCAGTGGGAGGTGTGTGGGCCTTCAAGGCCATAGGGCTTGAAGGGACAGCCCCATGGGACGCAGGATCTCACAGAGGGAGCTCAGTGTCATGCACGGAGTAAGATCCCTGGGGACCCAGCATGAACCAGCTCTTCAGGGATTGTGTTAGTCTGGGTAGACTAGAGAAATAAATTCATAGAAACTCATGCGTATAAGAAAGAGCTTTATATGCAAGAGCAATTGAATATTGAGAGACAGTCAGTCCAGATCAAGTCCCTAAGTCCAATATTAGCCCATATGTCTGATACCAATCTATAAATTCCTCTTCAGACTCACACAACACATGCAACGGCAGATCACTGGCCAGTGGGTGGGAAGTCTTGTGGATCCAGTGGCGGTGGGAGCATCTCAGCGCTGGTGTGGGTTTCCACGTGGCTCCTCCAGCTCCCAGAACTCTAACTACATCAGCATAGCTCCATCAGGCTCGTTGTCAGGAATGTCTCGCAGGGAGTGAGCCTGTGTCCTGCCTCCAGGGAGCTATCTAGCTCCTTGGCGCCTTCAAATGAGGTCATCAAGCTGTGACCTGATTGGCAGGCTAGACTTCGCCCCTCCACAAATTGACATGAGATTATGTGACTGCCACAGGCGCAAACTCCAGGGGGGGTTATATGGAGACCAAGGCTGGGAGGGAGCAAGGGGCAGGCTGCAGACAGCTGCTACTGTAGGTTCTGACCCATCACGACGACCAATGTTCAACAGGAAACCCCACCTGGTCCTTCTCCATCCTTGCAGTTCTTCCCACATCTGTCTGTACCCATCGCTGAAGCCACTGTGTCCATCCATCACAGCCCGTGGAGTAGGCGGGGTGTGTGTGCTGCTGTTCTGTTTCACCTACCATGACATCCTTCCTTCTCCAGGGACTCCTGTCTCGTGATGATGGGAGCTAGATGGCATAGAATTAGGTCTGATCCGTCAGAAGACAACCTGATCTAGGTCCTTGTTTCCTGCCACCCACCACGCTTGACTCAGTCCTGACTCACGGTGAGACCCTGGAGGAACGAGGGGAACGTCCCCCAGAGCTTCTGACCGAGGCTGTCGTCTTGACGAAAGGAAACGACCTCACCTTTCTCCCCTGTCGCTGCTGGTGAGTTCGAACCGCTGGCCTTTCCATGAGCAGCTAAGAGCTCAACTACCCAGCACCAGGGCCCCTGAGATGGCTTTGCGTAGACATTGTCAAACACGCAATAATAAAGGAAGTGTTATCGGGCACACCCAGGGATAAGCTAAAGTCACCAGAAAAAGACAAACACAGACCTGTCTGTAGGATCTAGATTTGCGGGGTTTCTAGCACACACTCCAAGAACCCCAGGCAAAACAGTCAAGAAAGCGTCCAACCAAGCAGAGGCTTTTACAAGAGCACTGGTGGGAATTGCAGTCACGGGGAAGCGGAAAACCAGTGGTGGCGAACAGTGGAGTCGGGGCCCCAAATCCCAAATTTGAACAGAGAGAGCAGTAACCACAGGGTTGGGCCGCCCAGGGGAGACCGGTTCTGAAGAGCACAGGGGTGTCACTCGTGTGGAGGGAGCAGCCAGCCACCCCGAGGCTGCAGCGCAGCGGGCAGGCAGAAAGACTGGGGGGAGGGGCACCCGGGCTGAGACCAGAGCAGAGCTGCGCCCACCTGCTCTGGGGTGCTGCCCAGTGGGAGACTGAAGTCCTGGGAGAAATGACCCGAATGGAAGCGCGGCTCTTCGGAAAAGAAAGTGAAGAGGGGAGGAAGGGCCGGGTATCCTGCAAAGCAAAGGGGTGTCTACTGATCCAGCCCAGAATGCTGAGTGCTGGCAGACTCTAACACATGTGCACAGCATGAATCGGGGCCACTTTCTGCTTCCCCGAAGTGCCGGTGGCGCAGACGAGACCCAGTGCTGCCGCCATCACTCTGCAGCACCGACCAGTCAGTTCTGACTCACAGGGACCCGAAGGATGACAGAGAGAGGCGCCACCTGGTCCTGAGCCAGCCCCAGAGCTGTTCTCAGGTCTGAGCCCACGATGCAGCCCCTGGGTCGGCCCGTCTCAGGACGGGTCTTCCTCTTTTGTGTCACCCCTCAAGTTTACGAAACGTGGTGTTTCTCCAGGGACTGGCCTCTCCTGACCACTTGTCCAAAGTCTATGAGACTAAGTCTCCCCATCCTTGCCTCTAAGGAACGTGCTGGCCATGCCTCGTCCAAGACAGATGTGTTGTTTTCTTGTCCCCTTAAATGGTGGCCGTCCATGATTCATTCCATCCAGGTCCTTCACCAACGCCACGTTCATGTGCAACCGTTTCCTTTGGTCTTCCTCATTCGACGTCCAGCATCCACATGCAGGTGAGTGATTGGTTTGGGTCAGGTGCCCTTGGGTCCTCGGAAAGTGTCAGAAACGCTGGGGAAGATGTGAGTGCCGCGGGTGGGCTGGGGACCGACAGGCAGATAGCAGCTGCAGGGAGAGGCAGCCTCTGCAGAAGGCGAGCCAACTGGGCGAGTTCTACACCCAGGTGACTTTCCTCCCGCTCCGCCCTCAGTCTACAGCAGAAATTCAGGTTAGGGGTCATGATAAAGCAGCCCCCTCATCAGGCCGGGGAGTCCGAGCCTGAGGTTCCAGCCTAGCTAGAAGAGAAAAGGGGATAGGCTTCTCCAGAGGAAGCCAAAGAGTAGAACCCAAACACTGGGCCTGCAGATGTCCCTCCAGCCTGTGACACTTGGGCTGCAGGTTTGCAGGGTTGGGCCATGGGGAGCCACACAAAGAAATCCCTGGAAGGTCCTGGAGGGTCACTTACTTGCTTCTGGTGATCGGGGAGATAAAGGGGAGAGTTTATGGGTCACTGAATTAGGTGATCTTGATAAACACCTTGGACATTTCTCTGAAACCCCAGGTGGGGTTAGAAATAGAAGTCATGTCTGAGAAGGAAGCCCTGCACCCCCACAAGAAAACACATAGCCCACAGGATTGTTGGTGCAAGAAGATATGCCTTTAAGTCAAATAGCGTCCGGAGTAAAAGCTTGTACCGTTAGGAGCGGGTAGCAGAATCCAGAGTCTCTACAGCCCATCCTCCATCATGCCTGTGACAAAAGAGAACAGGTCACCAGGTGTGTGTCCAAGCAGGATCCTTCTCCTACTGTCAGACAGCCAAATGTCATTTTCAGAGAGCCAGACATGACCTCGATTCTGAAATCAGAAGAAAATGGCTTTAAAATATCAATGACAATGATATTAAAGTATCACCAATATATGTATGTATGTATGTGTGTATACTGGGTGTAGAAGTGGGGGCGTAGGAGCCCTGGGGGAACAGTGGAGACACACTGAGCTGCTAACTGCTCCATCAGCAGTTCAAAGCCACCAGATGCTCCTTGGGAGAAAGATGGAGTTTTCTACTCCCATAAGGAGTGTTAGTCTCGGAAGCCCACAGGGGCATTCCAGCCTGCTCTTTAAGGTCACTGTGAGTCTGCAGAGACTCGATGGCAGTGAGCTTGTCTTTTAGTTAGTTTGCTTTTTCTGGACACTAAAACCTCCATAGGATGATCCATTTGACTATACAATAAAAGGGATCATTAAACTCTAAGACAGGTCATCGCTTCGTGGCCTTTTGGCTAAGATCAAGTGTAAACTCTGAGACAGGTCATTAGAGTTTGAATAAGCTGAAATAGGAGAAAACATATTTTGCAAATAAAAGAACAGAGCTTCATCTACCAGTGGTACAATATTAAACCATCTAAAAGCTGTGTACCTGGATTGGAGACACTGACAAGAGGAAGTCTCATAGCTGACGGTCTCTAAACATGATCAAAATATTACTCCATCAATCCAAGAGATTCAGAACCTATCAAAATAAATACAAAGAAAAAACACAACCAGGCACGCCATTGTCCACCTGCTGAGTAGAGTCATTCCTGAGAAATCTCGGAGGCATCCAGCAGAAAGGATGGGGGGAGGGGGTACTGCAAACAGCAAGGAAAGATAAAAATAGCTGCTGACTTCTCACCAGAAACAATGGGACCCAAAGACAATGGAACAGCATCTTTAAATGTCAGCCGAGGGTTCTATAACCAGCAAAATGTTTTCACAATGGAGATCAAAATAAAGGTGTTTTTCCCATAAATGAAAGTTGGGTGAATTCATGATTGCTGCTCCCACACTAAAGCAGAAGATAAAAACTTCTCCCAATTAAAGGAAGGAATCGGGTAGAGCTGGGACTGGTGAGACGGTGGCAGCTGAGATGACATTTGTCCTTCAGTTAATCAGAAGTCAGGTGGGAAGCAATAAGCAGCAGAGATGGCAGGAGCGAACATTGAGCTTTTCAATTCCTCATGCATATTCATAAGTGCAGGGATTAAATATTTATGAAGATTAGCATAACAAAAGGAGACGTAGCCAGCGATTGCCTCCCTGCCATCTATCGAACAATGCGGGAAGTGTCAAAAGGGAATGACGCAGACGCACAGGGCTAGTGGGCCAGAAAGCAGTGGTCTATGTCCCACCCTTCCATGAGGCAGCCTGGCTCAAGACCCAGGGGGCCGTGGGGAGGAGTTCAAGCCGCCCTGAAGGACGGGCAGGAACAGAGGTACGAGGGACCCAAGACAGAGCCAGCTGAGAAGTTCCCACAAACAGATGCGATGCCGCGAGGACTGCTTCCTCGTGACATGAAATTGGGAAGGCGGCTGGCCGATCTGGCTCCTGGACAGGAAGCGCTGCCCATCTGTGCTCAGAGAAAGATGACCCACAGAAGGGGGAGATGATATTTAGAAGTATTCATGGAACATGCGAGGAACAATTAGGCTGAAGGTAATTCCAAAATAGTTGCAGCAGTACCTCCACATACAATTGCCAAAAGTTCACACCAGGGTCGAAAGAGGACCCGGGATGAGAAATCTGATTGCTGATGGCCGATGGATCGTGGCTGAAAGCAGAAAATAGCAGGAGCAAGAACCAGGATGAGGGGGTTTACCTGTCTGAGGGTGACCCCACAAAGCCATTGACCTAGGTGGTCTGTGACGAGTGACAGGTAGCATTTCCACACACGGGGATCTCAGAGCACTTAACTGTGCTCACGCAGAAGCCATGGATAGACCAGGAGTCAGTACCACAGAGAGAGCAACGGGTCCGTCGCTGAGCAAACCCTCTGAGAGGCGACTCTAGGAAGACAAGGTGGTGGGTCTGGAGGAAGAGCCACCCACCGCCGGCCACGTGCGGGCAGCCACCTTGCTTGCTCCAAGTGAAGGCGTCCTGGAGCCCTGGCTGGTAACAAGCCGAGATTGCAAATTCCAGTCGGGGTGATGCTTCAGGAAAGAGAAAAAAATCCCCCCACAACTGGACCCACAAGTAGCCTCGTGATAAACAGCGAAAAGATGGAAACACCCAAGGATCCCATTTGTCTCGTGGGGCGTGGATGCCTCCCCGACCCACGCTCATGGAAGCAGGGGTCAAGAAATCCAGCGATTCGCATGCAGTCCATTGGGCAGATCTGCTGCAGAGGCCCCTTTAAAGTGTGAGCAAGCTCGGATGCCACCTTGAGGGCAACAGTGCCCCTGATCCCGGCCGTGGCATTTCCACTGACCTTGCAGCCACAGGAAAGCTGGCCAATCAATAAGGAAGACCAAGGATGAATTGCCACCTTTGAATTGGGGTGTTGGGAAGAATTGGGGTGTTGGGTAAAGAGATACCACTACTCCTGAAGAACAAGCACAACTGCCTTGGAAGAATTTCAGCTAAAAGCCCCTCAGACTCGAGGATGGCAAGACTTGGTGCTCCACGATGTGGGAGCCTGTCCCTAGAGGACAGCAGGCTTGGTAGAGGCAAAGGGCAGCAAGAGGTGAGAGGCCCTCGGTGAGGTGGTGATGCAGCCACCACAGCCATGGACTGGAACATAAACTATTTTGAGGACAGAGCAGGACCAGGAGTGCTTGGTCTGTAGGATGCGGAGCAGGACCAGGACCAGGGGTGCTTGCTCTGGGGGACACGGAACAGGGACAGGGGTGCTTGGTCTGCAGGACACGGAGCAGGGCTAGGACCAGGGGTTCTTGGTCTGGGGGACACAGAACAGGGGTAGGGGTGCTTGGCCTGTGGGACACGGAGCGGGGCCAGGACCAGGGGTGCTTGCTCTGGGGGACAGGGAGCAGGACCAGGACCAGGGCTACTTTTTCTGTTGGACACAGAGCAGGACCAGGTTCAGGGGTGCTTGGTCTGGGGGACACGGAGCGGGACCAGGGGTGCTTGGTGTGTGGAACACGGAGCAGGACCAGGACCAGGGGTGCTTGGTGTGTGGGAAGCGGAGCAGGGCCACGGGTGCTTGGTGTGTGGGACGCGGAGCGGGACCAGGGGTGCTTGGTGTGTGGGATGCGGAGCGGGGCCACGGGTGCTTGGTGTGTGGGACGCGGAGCGGGGCCACGGGTGCTTGGTGTGTGGGACGTGGAGCGGGGTGCCACGAGTGAGAACTGACTTGAGGACATGTGACAACACCGCCTTGCCCGTCCCAAGGAACCCTAGAGGCACAGTGGTTAAGGGCTTGGCCGCTAGCCCAATGGTTGGCAGTTCAAACCCACTGGCCCTGCCAAAAGAAAACGATGTGGGCATCCGCTTCCGTGGCCATGACAGTGCTGGGAAGTCGAGGCGGCAACTCTCCCACCATCCTGTCCTGCAGAGCCACTGTGAGCCGGCATGGCCTTGATGGCAAAGGACTTATGGGATACTGTCTGTTCACGCTCCAAATAAAACCTTCACAAGGGATTAAACTCGAGCCTGACCCAGGCTCCGGACCCAGCCGCACGGTCGGAGGCACGTGTAAGGACAGAGGAACATACGGAGAATGTTATCAGCGGAATCCAGACGGCGGGGAAGCCGGCAGTCAAAGGAAACCAGGTTTCCTCTCAAATGATGCTCTGGCAGTGGGGTGGGAGGGGGGGCAGCAAGTAAAAGGAACTTAACTGGCCTGTCATATTTAAGAACTGGTCCGGACTAGCTGTGCTGTCCAGGAATTCACATTTGGATGCCAGAATGTCTTTTTATTTTTCAATATAAAGGTGCCCCATGAGGGCAGTCATGAGGGTGGTTACTGATGGAGAGGAGGCTCCTGGGGTGGTGGCAAAGTTATAGTTACTAAACTTGTTACAGTGAGTGAACTTGCATGTGCTTCATAATAACTCATCTGCTGTGCACTTGCTTTGGGGAGTTCCCTGAATCCATGTTTCATTTTGCAATGGAAGCATTTCAAAAGCCGCACGGACACCTTAAAGCAACGACACAGCACTATCCCACGGAGGCAGTGATGTGTGTAGAAGCAAACACCAAGTCCATGCCATGCAGAGAGGACACCAGATGGAGCACAGGTCGGCCCCCAAAGCTCAGGGGAACGATGCTGGGTTCCCACCGGGCAGGCGCGTTTCCTGTGCCGGCAGTCAGAACACCTCATTGCGATCCTTCCTTCGGTGCCGGAATAACTATCCACAGACCACGCTCGGCTCTCGTCTGACCCAGCGAAACGGACAGGAAGGTTGGAGAGACCCACATGACCCGACTGCACCCCAGAGCGAAGCTAGAAAAAAGCACCCAGTGTCCCACAGGTTGAGATTCTCCATTTCCAGGATCCAGCCCAAGCTCGGCAGACGGGCAGAAAACCAGGGAACCCCCGCCAAGACGGTAGGAAAAGCCCAGCCCCAGGGGAAGTGATGCAGACCGACACATGCACACGGCAGGGCGGGGCAGCAGTTGGCCCCACTGTGAGGACTGAACGCCCACTGTGCGGTGAAGAGGTAGAGGCACGATTCCCCACAAGAAGGAACGACGGGGAAGATGTGAGACGTCCCCAGACAGACTCCTGGAGACGGAAACAGCCATGACAAGCCAACAAAGCAACAAGCAAGGAGGCAGGAGGGGACGGCTCAGGAACAAGAAGAGCAAATGGAACATGGATGATGACCAGTCGTCACCTTCCATGCCAATGGTCTCAACCTTCATATTAAAAGACAGAGACTGCCCAATTGAATTTTTTAAAATCAAGGCCCAACACAAAGAGGAACACACAAAGCTTGCTCTGCCGGGCGTCACTCATAACTGAGAGCAGAGTGGAGATGAGAGCTATCCTGGGCTAGCAGTCCTCCCAAGAAGGTGGGAGGGACCTGGACATATGCACTGGGCACCTGCTGGTTCTCAGCGTGAGTCTCAGCATGTTCTGAGGTGCTGGCGTTGGGCCCAAACCCAGTGTTATGGGTTGAACGGAGTCTGCAGACACATGTGCCCCCTTTGACCAGGCAGTCATCCCAGCGTTGTGTGCCTGCCCTCCATGTGGGGAACTGAGTGGACTCTCCTCCTTTCTGCAGTGTGGTATAAATCCTCACCTCCACATGGCACTGAGACGGGATCGGCGTGGGGGTCCATCTTGAGTCACCAACTTGGAAGCGTGACTCATTCTTGTTCAACTCACACCCTTGCTGGAGTCACATGGTGGCAGTGACATCATTTCCTGTCGACTTGAAGGAAGGGTGGAGTCCAGTCTGTCAATCAGGTCATAGCCAACGAGGCCTCTGTGTGGGCATGGCCTTCTCCTGACGATTCTGGGAACTCCTGTCTTCCTCCCTGGAGGTGGGACACACTCTCTCCCTGTGAGATATTCCTGATGACAAGCCACATGGAACTACGCTGATGGAGCCAGAGCCCTGGAGCTAGAGGAGCCACATGGAGACCCATATGGGCACCGAGATGCTTCTACCACCACTGGATCCACAAGAATTTCCACCCACTGGCCTGTGATCTTCCTGTGCTCGGTGTCATTGTATGTGTTACGTAAGTCTGAAGAGGCATTTACAGACTGGTACTGGGCATATGGGCTAATATTGGACTTATGGACTTGATCTGGCCTGGGATGGGATGGTTTCTCAGTAGTCAGCTACTCTGATAGGAAGTTCTTTGCCGTACATATGTGAGTTTCCCTGGACTTGTTTCTCTTGTCCACCCGGACTAGCACACACAGCTTTTATCTTACGAGAGGTACTGAGGGAGGGAACCTCACCATGACTAGCAAGGAAGAGCTGGGAGCAGAGCACGTCCTTGTTCCTGTACCGAGAACCTCCTAGACCCAGGAAGAGATCCGCACAAGACACATTGGTGGGTCTTCTGAGGGACCAGGAGTCATAGCAGAAGCAAGACCTTTCCCGGGAGTCTTCTCCCGCAGCTGGGGCTTGAGCCTGAACTTCCAGCCTTCTCATCCATGAGGAGCTAAGTCCTCCGCCTCCACCCATCTGCCCACCTGTTTGTCCTACTGTGGTGGGTTTTAAGTCACTTGCCAAGGGCACACCTGGGCGCAATCTCGCTTGTCATCAAGAAAAATGTGCAGAGGCAGCCAAGCCCCATTCTGAACCTCACAGAATGGCAACATTATCCTGTTCGTCTGACTGCATAGCAGAGACGGTGGCTCTACAGGTGTGTTCAGCCTCGAGCCAGGTGAGCTCTCCAACGGGTGGGCAAGGGGCACGTATGGACAGAAGGAAGGACCATGCGCAGCCATGTATAGCACGTACTGCAGGTGCCTCTGTAGACGGAAATCACTGACACCACACACACACACACACACACACACACACACACACACACACCGCCACCACCTCCACTCCACCTCACGTTTCACGAGTCAACACAGCAGCTGATGGGCTTTTACAGCGATTAAAAATCAGCACGTTAATTACAGTTCAGTTCAAAGATCCACGTACAGAACCCAGCCTCTCGCTCGCTCTCTCTCTGCTGCTGCTGTTCAGAGAACAAAGGAAAGACCTCTCTCTGTGGGGTATGCCCAGCCATTCTGCCCATTGGCAGGCTGACTCCTGGATCTCCTTAGAAGGGGAGGTCATCAGAAGGCCCCGATGCCAGGGACCCCGAGCCCAGGGTGGTGGGGAAAACCTGCCCCCGAGGAGATGAACCGGCCCTGGGAGTAGGGTTTGGCCATAGCAGGAGGCAGAGATGGGCATGGCCCCTGTCCAGGAAGCACACAGGCAGTCCCAGGACGTACTGCCGTGCCCCCACTACAGGACACAGAGGCTTGGAGGCATCAGTCCAGGTAGACCAGAGAAACAAATCCAGGACACTCATGTGTATAAAAAAGAGCTTCGTCAACAAGAGCAATTAAATATTGAGAAGTCATCCCAAGCCAGTCCAGATCAAGTGTCTAAGTCCGATATTAGCCCAGATGTCCAATACCACTCTGTAAATTCCTCTTTAGACTCACAAAACACATGTAATGATACTGAATGCAGGAAGATCACAGGCAAGTGGGTGCAAAGTCTTGTGGATCCAGTGGCAGTGGAAGCATCTCAGTGCTGGCAGGGGTCCCCACGTGGCTCCTTCAGCTCAGGGCTCTGACTCCATCAGGGTAGCTCCATGTGTCTTGTCAACAGGAATGTCTCCCAGGGAGTCAGCATGTGCCCCGCCTCCAATGAGCTATTTATCTCCTTAGTGTCTCCAAATGAGGTCCTCAAGCTGTGACGTGATTGAGAGGCCAGACTCCACCCCTTCGCTCTTAATGGTCTCAAGCTGGCACCAGATGACATCGCGATCACAGCTGGGAATCCCAAGCCCAGGTCTCACTTGCTCCTCACAACGCTCCCTCCGGCTACCATGGGGGAAGGGCCTATGAGTGGCCAGTGGCTGATAAGGAGCAGGGCTGGGGTGGACTTCACGCTGCGCCCACATTCTTTTGCTTGCCAGGTGGGGCGCTGGCTGAGAGCACAGCGTTGGGGAGGAGAGGACACAGCCGTGACTCTGCCACCCGTGACATGGCCCTCTCTCCGGTGTAATGGAAGACAGCTCTGGCCACGGGTATGAGAAGCCCATGGGCCCACGGTGCAGGTGTGAGCATCACAGGCTGCTGGGGAGAATTCACAGCCCCCACATTTCCCCCACATGGTCCCTGAACCCCTACCAGCCCTTCCTTCTACTCGTGCACCCCACTACCCTGAAGATGCAGCTGCAGCCTGGGGCCCCAGTCAGGAGGGCGTCCTAGAGGCAGCGGACAACATCAATCAGCTCTGTGTAGCGGGGCTGCCCTCCCCTGGTCTTGGGCTCTGTGGGCACAGGCGAGGGTGAGCCCCTCCCCCGAAGGCTGAATTTGAGAGAGAGAGAGAGAGAGCGCGCTTTCGTGCTCAGAGATCTGTCAGAGGACGCCAACCGCGTGCTTCATGGCGGCAGGGATGGCGAGCCTTGCTCTGACATTCTTTGAACATTTCAGGAGAGACTAGTCCCTCCACAAGGACGTCATGTTTGGTAAAGTGAAGGGGCAGCTGAGGAGAGGAAGGCCCTGGATCAGGTGGAGGGCCACAGGGGCTACAACAATGGGCTGGGCACAGGGATGAGGTGCAGGCGGCATAGGGGCGGGCAGTGCTTCGTCCTGCGGTGCCCAGGGCTGCTGTGGCCGGAGCCGACACTGGCCCCCACAGCTGCACCCCGGATGGTTGGGAGGATGCTGCGGCATTGGGTTCAGATGCAGGACGAGTGGCTGGATGGGGTCCTTGAGCACCGAGCCTGAAGGGCAGACAGGAGCCCCGTGTTCCCGGCGGTCATCTGTCCCCAGCCATGGGGGCGCAGTGGCTGTCCCACAGTGACACGCTGCCTGGTCTCCCCTGCATGGCGCTCGGGGTGCTAGACCCCATCACACAGCCCCTGTGTGCTCCCAGGGTCCCTCATGCACGGGCTCACCTTCCAGGGTGAACACAGCACATGGCAGTGACCTGCTGGCTTTCCATTGGCTCGTCCAGCTTTTCTCTCGGGTCTGAGTCCGGAAAGCCTGCCAAGAGCCAGCCACTATGGACACCCTTCTGGTGCCTGCAACACTTTGGCAGAGATTCTGGCTGTACACCAACATGCCAGCCGCCGTGTCAGGACACGCGGACAGACAGATGGACAGACATGGTGAGGGGGTGGGGAAGACGGGGGACAAGAGGAGGGAGCAGGAGCACAGCCAGAGGAGAAGTTGCTCTCTGGAGGCAAAGAGGCCATGTATGGGAAGCGCGTCTCAGGACAGGGCAGGTGGTGAGAGGTGCCTGAGGTGGACCTGGTGGCGGAGAGCTGTGTGTGGTGCCAGGGACACCTCCATGCTGCTCGGGCACATCCTGGTGTGCAGCTTTGAGACAACCTGATGGCTCTGCCAGGGGACACAGAGGAGGCCTCCAGTGTAGACAGGCTTGAAGGTGGACCCAACCCGGGTGGTGTCAGTGGGCTGCAACTACAGACGGACGACTTGGGGCAGTGCTGTGGCCAGCTGGGAAGATTCTACTGGGCGGTTGAGTGTGAGGGTGAGAGGGAAGGAAGAACCTCGGGTTTCTGATTTGGGGAACCCAATCCATGGAAGAGAGGGGCCGAGACAGGGAACTTAGGACACCCGATTATTTAGGGGTGGCCCTTACCAGTGGGGCTGCTAACCACAAGGTCAGCAGTTTCAAATCACCAGCCACTCCTCAGGAGAAAGACAGGCTTCTTACTCCCTTAAAGAGTTTCTACCTCAGAAACCCACGGGGCAGTCCGGCCTTGCCCTACAGGGCCGCTGTGGTCGGCATCGGCCCGCATGGTGCTCGGGCGGAGAGCACAGTGGGCCATGAGATGTGGGCATCAGAGTGTCCTGCATGATACACGCGAGGGCCACGTCTTGAGAGCCTAGGCCCCACTGGGCTCTCTGATGAGCATTAGTGCCACTCGCCCCGGGTCCCTGCCCGGCCACTGAGCCCCTGCCTGCTGCCTAGGAAACCCAGCCAGGTCCACTCTTGAAAACGGGGCCTAGGAGTGCGTTTCTGTGGGAAGGAAGACAGGGAGATATGAGAGATTGGGTGGTGGGAAGTTCTGTCTAAAACCCCCCTACCTTAGGATCACCCAGTCCTTAGTGTCCCGTGACCATGTCAATGGTGGTAATGGGTAGAAAACTTCCTAGATAGAACCTGGCAAAGCCTTGACCTAGAAAAGGGCTCTGGGGAAGACTGATCAGGGCCAGGGGCCCAAGCACAGGAGTACACATGTGCTTGCACACACACACATGCATGTGCTGACATACATGCCTGCACACACATGTTCACATACACAAACACACAGGCACACACACGTGCATATGTCCACACATGTGCTTGCACACGGGCATTGAAGGTTCACACGAACATATGTGTATATGTTCACACGAACATATATGTGCATGCAGGCACACACATGTGAACACACTGCAGAGGACCTCACAGGAGACTGTGCTGGTTTGCCCCTGGGTTGGGGACAGAGCCCCACCCATGGGTCAGCTCTGTGTCAGAGCAGTCCACCGGGACAGAGGCACTGGGACAGATCGAGAGCAGGCGGGGCCAGCAGGGGTGGGGCCTGGGTGCCTGGTGCAGAGTGGTGCTGGGCACAGATGCTGCCCCCATCAGCTGGTGTCACTCTCCTGGGGCCACCATGTCTCCTACCCTGAGAACAGTGTGGGTCCACCAGACTCACGAGTGTCCACCAGACTCACGAGTGTCCTCTTGGCTGGAGCGAGTGAAGTCACGCTCAGCACCACGGATAGCACACCATGTCCCAGAGAATGCTGGGGGCAGGGGTGGGTGGGTGGGGGGCAAAGGTAATGGAGAAGCTCATCCAGTCACAGAGGCATGGTTGGTGGATGTCCTGTCTCTGTTTTCCCTGCTGGGAGGTGTAAACACCTTTCACGTCCGTGTGTGTGTGCGCGCGCGCGCGCTTCCATATGCATGGAGGTTCCACCCATCCCACATTGGTGGCCCTTAGACTGGTGTCCTCTTACTATGTCCATCTCGGTCCCTGTCCTCACTTGGACCCACCCTCCTCAGAGTGTGTTGACCACGTCCAACCAGGACGGTGCCCAGTGGTGACCTCATGTCACTAAGCCAGTGGTCACTTCACAGAGCCCACTTCATTCAACCTGTCAGCTCCGTCGGTTCCGGCTGGACCTGCCTCCACACTGAGCCCTCCCCTGCCTGGGCTCCTGGCACATTCCTACCCTCTGGTCTCTCCCCTCTGCCTGCTCCTTCCTGGAGCCTCTGCCGGTGATTCAGCGCCCAGAGGGGGTGCTCCCAGGGTGAGCTCCGCAGCCTTGCTTTCCTGTAAGGTTCACAGGCCCCTATATCTCTGCCCAGCATTTCCACCAAGCCAGGTCAAAGATCCAAACGCTTGCCCAAACCTGCACTTAGACATCTAAGAGACACCCAAACCGAGCACGGCAAAACCCAGACATTTTCTCAAAAATAAGAAAAATGATCTTCTCTCTCACAATCTCTTCTGTGTATACAAAGGACAGCCTCTGCCCAGCAGCCTCTCCGGTTAGAAACCGTGGGCAGCTTTATGACTCATCCCTTCCTAGCTCTCCTTCCATCCAATCTGGAGGAAAATCGTTCTAGCTCTACTTTCAAAATCCCTGCAAGGTCCAACTAGCCCCCGCCCTCCCTGCTCACACCTGGTCTGACCCCTGCGGCCTCACTGAATCCAGGCAGGGTATCCCCAAGGAGAGGCTGCTCCACTTACCACCCTGCCTCCCCTTTTCTCTCTGTCCATCTGCCTCTCTCCCTTTTCACCTCTGCAATCTACTAACCAGGATGATCCTGTTACCGACACAGGTCAAGCCACATTCTCTGTGAGCCAGACCCCCCAGTGGCTCCCATCTCACTCAGAATCAGAGCTGAGATCTCTGCGATGTCCTTACAGAAGTCCTGGATGGTCTAACTGCCCCCACCCTACACACACACACACACACACACACACATCTCCAGCACCTTCTCTTGAGCACCCCCTCAGCTGCACCTCAGAGCCTCCTTCACTCTGTTCCCTCTGCCTGAAACCACGCCCTGCTCTGACCATGGTCCCCGCTCCCCCTCAGCTCTGTGCAACATCTAGTCACACATCTCCCCTCGCTGCCCAGGAGGAGACAGGGCTTCCACAGACGTTCACTTCATCTCAGAGCCCCTGTCACTGTGGGCACATCGCCTCCTGAGCTCCTGCCCACCCTCCCTCCACCGCGCCGGAGTGGAAACTCCCTGACGGCCATGTCCACCTGCCCATGCTCAGCACCGAAAGCAGCCTTTGGTCAGGAGCGCATGTCAGAGGGAGTGGATGGGAGTGGAGGGAGAGAGAGAAGGTGGGGACAGAAGGAGGGGGAATTAGGGGGCTCCTGGAGGGAGGGAGGAGCTTGGTGCAAGTCTCACCCTCATAAGGTGTGAAGCCTGGGAAGCTCTTCCCATCCGTCAGAGCCCATCCCCACAGCGGACGGGCGTGGCCCTGGAGGGAAGAAGACAGCTGAGCAGGACTGTCCTGGGTGGGGTTCCTTCTGACTCTGGACCTGGGCACTCAGCCTGGGAAGAACCTGCTGGGCACACTGGTGGCCAGAGCTGGTTCTGCAGTAGTATCCCAATGTGAGTGTGTGTGTGTGTGTGTGTGTGTGTGTGTGTGTGAGTGTGTGTGTGTCTGGGGTATGAGTGTTTATGAGTGTGTGCTGTATGAGTGTGTGCTATGTGTAATATGGTGTGTTTGAATGTAAGTGTGTGCATGGGTGTGTGTCTGTGTGTGGTCTGATATATGTGTGTGACTGTGTGGGGTGGGGTGTTTTCAGGTGAGTGGGGGCTGCGAGGGTGAGGTGTGTGTGAACGAGTGTGCCTGTGTCAGACACACTCGACCCTGGCCTTCTGGAACTTGCCCGGCCGTGGAAGGGGCACTGCGCCCTGCGCCTGAGCCCCGGTGCCCGTTCACGGCTTGCCGACGGGTGTCCTTGGTAGCAGTTGTGACTCAGGCAGCCGCCGTCCTCAGCGAGGGATGGCAGCCAGGGACTCTTGCTGGCCTTTAAGTGCCAAGAGCGCTGATTAAATGATCAGCAGAAAATTCACTCGGGGGCGGGGGGGTGGTGAGTTTTATCGGCACACTTGTTCGTGGACACGCACGTGCACGCACAGTTCTTCCTAAGTGCCCATAAATCATGACTAAACCAATAAGCCGTCACTTCATCACTCAGACGGGAAAACACTCAGATGCCGGCCGGAAGGGCAGTGGCGTGGGCAATGGACGGACACAGCAGAGATTGTGGCAGCCTTGGAGCCCCGCCTGCAGCGTGCTGAGCCCACTCGCGGGGCAGGCTATGCGTGAGTGCGGTGGGCTGCCCATGCCAGGCCTTCGGTGGGGAGTAGTGGTGGTTGGCACTGCCAAGGGCCAGGCCAGGGCTGGGCAGCGGGCTGGCTGGCAGCCTCACCTTCTACCTGGCTTTTCTCTCCTGACTCTGTGCCTGTCACCTGCCACAGGATCTGTTGTCCAAGAGGAGGAGGGACCCACTCACCGCCAGAAGAGGTGCCGGGGGAGTGAGGAAGGACGCAGGTGGCTGTGGGGATGCTGCCACACCCAGAAAGTCCCCCAGTGGTGGGGATCCAGGAAGTGCCTCCCTGGCCAGATGGATTCTCCAGAGAGCAGCTCTGGGAAGAGGCACAAGTGGGGTGGGGAGGTGGGCAGGGCCAGGAGCAGACTTGGTCGCTGGGGCTTGGGGAGGAGGCATCCAGGAGGGAAAACTGAGTCTGGGCTTCCTGTCTGGGGATGGCTGTGGCCAGAACGGCCCAGACCACTGTGCAGCAGGCTCCTCTGTGAGGTGGGAGACAGTCCTCCCAAGCGTTCCTCTGCGGCATGCGCCCTCAGAGAAAGCATGCGGCTTCCAAACCAGGCGGGGCTGGCTGGGCTCTGTCCAAGCAGAGGAGGCTAGGAACAGAGAGCCTTCCCTCGGTTTCCCCTCATTCCCAGTCCCGGGACAGTGGGTGCCCCACCCCTCGGGATAGCAGGGACACACTTGTCCGTCAGCCATCGGGCTGATTCCAACTCTGGCCACCAGGCGTGTCCCTGAGGACTGTGCTCCCCTGAGTGTGAGTTGGGGGTGGGGGAGGCAGCTGGCCTTGACTCCATTCTGAGGATTTTCTGGGTGGATGTGAACCCCTGTCCTCACGGCTGGTGGGGAGCTCTCGGTGCTGCCCAAGGCTACTCTCTGATGGGGTTTGCTGCACGGAGCTGCCTCGGGGGCCAGCTGGGAGTTGCACCCCCTGTCCCACCTTGTGTTGGGGCAGGGTTCTCTAGAGAAACAAATACAGACACTAATTATTAGAATAGATAGATAAGTAGATAGGTAGATAGATAGATAGACAGACAGACAGACAGACAGACAGATAGATAGATAGATAGATAGGCAGATAGCTAGATAGATAGACAGATAGATAGATTTCAACAATGAAAATGAATATAACAGCTAATTAGTGCCCCCATCAGTACAGAGGGTAAATTTCAACTCACTACCTTGGAGCAGTTGATATGCCGGAAGTCCTCAGACATCTGAGTCTTCCCTTTGTCCATCAACTGGTCCCTATAAGTGTGTGAACTGAGGGAGCATCCTCTCCAGCCCCCTGCAGGGTGCTGTCTGGCCCCGGGCCTCAGCAGACGCCAAGATGACCGGCAGTGACCAGGAATCAACCGGAGATGCCTCCTCCTGGAGATGCCTCCTCCCCCTGCTCGAGTCCCGAGTGTCCCTCTCAGGCCACTGAGGAAGAGCTATGGCCCAGCGTAGGGCAGCATGTGCGTGCGCATGCACCCGTGTGTGCACCAGTGTTTGTGGGTGAGCTGATGACACTGGGGTGGGAGGTCTCTTTTTACACTAATCCTGGGGGGTGCCGTGGTGATGACTGCTGGGTGCCAGCAGTCAGAGGGTCAACAGCTGACCCCAGGAGTCTCTTGGTGAGAGGAGAGGGTGGGCCCCAGAGGGGTGCCATCTATCTCTGTGAGAGTCACACAGACAGCGGATGCCAAGTACCTTCTGGAATGTACCCAGAATCCCAGACTGCTGTCTTCAGTGCTGAAACCCAGGTACAATGTGCCTGCCGTCTGGGTGGCAGGGACCCTGGGGTCGAGGTGTGAAGAGCAGAGAATCCCCATGTCCCAGGAGACAGACAAAGCCTTGGGGCAGTGCCAGGACCTGCCAAGGGGTGGGCATCCCCACTCCCATGCTCAGCCCTGATGGAGGGGGGCAGATCCCAACAAGATTGGCCTGGTCAGGAGATGCTGTGTGGGGTGGGGGCTGGGGGCATTCTGCTGTTGCCCTGTCGGCCTGACTCCCCAGGACCAATACCAACACCCCCCCCCCCCCCGCAAGGAGACAGAACCTGGAACTCTCAGGCCAGTTACTGACTGGGTCAGGGCAGCTGGTCCAGGTGTCTGAGTGGCAGGCCGCTGAGTGCTGACCAGAGAGCCACAGGGTCCATGGAGGCAGTTCTGGTGTGTGTGTGCGGGGGGGGTTTCCTCATGATGCTACTCACTGGTCAGTCTGTCATAGGTACTGTGTGTTGTGCCTGTCACCCCAGGGGACCTCTGTCACCCCAGTATTTCAAATACCAGCAGGTGTGTCCATGGTGACAGATTTCCGCAGAGCTTCCAGGCTAAGAGACTAGGAAGGAGGAATGAGGGGGTGTCTACGCCCGAGGGATCCTCCACGCTATGGGCAGCAGCGGAGGGTCCTCTGGCACAGTAGGGGACGAGGAGACTGTGATGAGAGGGACCTCCCTCCTCCGCAGCAGACCTGCTCTTCACAACGTGGGTGGAGTAAGGCCTTCAAGTGCTGGAGGGGCGTGTTCAGAATGCGAAGACGCAGCTGCTCCATTGAGAATCAAGACGTGGAATGCTTGAAGTACGCATCCGGGAACATCGGGAGGCGTGAAAGATAAAATAGATGGCGAGCTTCCAGTTCCTATCTGTACCTAAACACAGGGAATTCAGGACAGAGGATCCCTTCAGGACCAGTGGTGGGAGTGGCGATTCCAGGAGGGTGGAAGGAGTGGGGAAGAAAGGGGGAGCTGATTACAAGGATCTACATATAACCTCCTCCCTGGGGGTGGACAACAGAAAAGTGGGTGAAGGGAGATGCCAGACAGTATAAGATATGATAAAACAATAATAATTTATAAATTATCAAGGGTTCATGAGGGATGGGGGGAATGGGTAGGGCGGGAAGAATGAGGAGCTGATACCAAGGGCTCAAGTAGAAAGCACATGTGTTGAGAATGATGAGGGCCACACATGTACAAATGTGCTTGACACACAATGGATGGATTGTGATGAGTTGTATGAGCCCCCAATAAAATGATTTAAAAAATAATAAACGGCATGCAGAATGATACCCCAGGCATTTAGAGAGCTGAGAGAGCCTATCCTTGGAGGTTTTGAATTGGCTATTCAGATGGTTTACTAAAGCCAGGCATGACGATCCAAGAGGAACGGCGTTGTTGTGATAGAGGCGCCAACCTGGCCAACAGGAACAAGTGGGATCAATCAGGTCGCAGCTTGATTGGAGGGCAGAGATAAATGTCCCTGCAAGGCCCGTCCCCCCTCCCCCCGCCCTCTCTCTCTCTTGCTCTCTGGTGATCAGAGGTGCTGCTGCTTTAGCTAGTTCTCTGCCTCAACCTGTGAGCTACCCTAACTGTGAGCCAGGTCAACCCGGATCGTGTCACGGGCTCGAGGCTCCTTCAAGACCTGCTTCCGCACGCTGCTTGAGCGTGAGGCTGGTGAATTCTCTCACCTTGCATTGCTTGCGCTGGATACCCCATCCAGGCCTGCCTCGCTAAGCTCCCAAGCTGCGGTTGGTGCCCCACCCTGCTGCCTGCTGCCTGCGGGCAGGCTCTGCTTGCCTTGCCTGAAGGGGGACTTCACTCTCTGCTTCCTTAACCTTGGACCCCACACCCATGTGACTTCAAAGACTTCCAGTATATTAACTGTTCCACCAGAGAAGTGAGTTGAACTGAACCCTCTGTACTAATTAGCTGTTAGATTCCTTCTGGTTGAGTAAACTTACCCTCTCATATATAAAATCACAAGTGTCCTGCTTTCATTTCTCTCGAGAACCCTGACGAACTCAATTTCGTTCCTCATCAACAAAACATTTCAAGATCAATCTTGAAGGACATTGCCATCTGTGACAGGACAGGAGGCAGCAAAGAAAGAAAATGCCAACGTGGATGCCCGAAGAGGCTCAGACACCTGCTCTCGGATGTAGAGTGGAAGGATGAGCTGAGCAGAAATCTTCAAAAGGCAGTGAAAGGAGACAGAATAAAGCATGGTCATGAAATCCACACAGATCTGGGGTTAGAAATCCAAACATAAGAGTCCAGTCGGTTTCTCTCAAGGTGAAAGCAGGAAGGAAAAATTCAAGCCTCAAGTTTCAATGCTGAAGGATTCTAAGGACAAAACACTGAGCGATGCAAAGGGCATCAACAGAAGGTAGGGGGAATACCCAGAGTCCTGAATGCTCTACAACAGTCAAGGAGATATCAGGATCAAGAACCAAGGATCCTGAAGGAAGACATTCGGACTGCACTGAAGGCCTTAAGGAAAAACACGGTTGCAGGAATTGACAGGCTACTGACTGAAATCTTTCCAAACAAAACAGCAACAATAACAAAAACAGGCTCAGTGCTGGAAGCAGGCATTCACCCATGACAAGAAATTTCCAGGACAGATTACCTGGCGAGCCGCTGGGAAGAGATTGAAATTTGTGCCATTCCAAAGAAAGAGGAGTTCCGAATGCAGAAAGTGTCGAGCAATACCATCCACATCACCTGCGAGTCTAATGCTGCTGGAGATCATTGAAGACCAGAGGCAGTGATCCACAGACGGAGCCGCCAGGAGTCAAGCCGAATTCAAGAGCAGAAGCGGCCTGAGGGTCGTCATTGCCAACACGGGATGGAGCGTGGCTGCGTGGAAGCTTACAGGAAAGATGTGAGCTTGTGTTTTATCGACTGCAGAAAGACGTCGGGCTCTGGAGACCATGACCATCGAGGGAGGGCTCTTGGAAGAATGGGAATTCCAGAATGTGCCATCGTGCTCACGCAGAGCCTGAACTGGACCAAGAATCAGTTGTGTGGACAGAGTCAGGGAGCACTGCGAGGTCTGTGGTCAGCAGAGGTGTGGGTGGGTGGCGTCCTCTCACTGCGTGTATTCAGTCTGCATGCAGAGCACATCCTCAGAGAAGCTGGCTGTGGGAAGGAGAATGGCGGGTCCAGATCGGAGGAAGGCTTATTAGTAACCATTGATATGCATGTGCAGGTGACCCAACCTTGTGGCTGAAAGGCGAGAGAAGGTTAAGCCTTCCGTCTGGATTTCAGACGGAAAGAAAGCCAGAATTCTCCTTGGGATAAACAGGAGACAAAGTTGTCAAGGCTGCTATCTTGCTGGGAAGCCCAATCAATGCTCGTGGAAGCAGCAGGCCAAAGATCAACTGACACATTGCTTTGGGTAAATGTGCTGCATAAGACCTCTTTAGAGTGTTGAGAAGCAAGATGTTCCTTTGAGGATTAAGGAGTGCCTGACTCCAGCCACGGTGTTTTCAGTCGCCTCCCATGCATGGAATGTTGGACGTTGAACAAGGAAGGCTGGCAGAGAAGGGACGCATGTGAAGTGGTGCTGGCCCAGGCCATTGAAAGTGCCATGCAACGCATGCAATGACGCTGAATGCAGGAAGATCACAGGTCAGTGGGTGGAAAGTCTTGTGGATCCAGTGGCGGTGGGAGCATCTCAGCACTGGTGTGGGTCTCCACGTGGCTCCTCCAACTCCAGGGCTCTGCCAGCATCAGCGTAGCTCCATCAAGCTCCTCATCAGTAACGTCTCGCAGGGAGTGATCGTGTGCCCCGCCTCCAAGGAACTACCTATCTCCTTGGCAGCTCCAAATGAGGTCATCAAACTGCGACCTGATTGACAGGCCAAACTCCACCCCTTCACTCTTCAGTCTCAAATTGACAGCAGATTATGTAACTACCACACACCAACCGACCTTGTGTTGGGAAGGGTGCAGCGGGGTGCTCCTTAGAAATCAGCATGGTGAGGAGACGTTGTCTCTCACACTCTGAACATGTTACCAAGAGTGACCAGCCCTTGAAAAGGGATGTCCTGCTTGGTGAGGGAGAAGGACAGCCTTGGGCAAGGTGGACTGGCACCCCCAAGCAGTGAGGATGGCGCAGGACAGATGGATGGTGCACATAGCACTCAGGGTCACTGTGGGTTGGAACTGGCTTGCAGCCCCTCACCACGCTCTTCCCAGAGACCCACTCCTATAGGCTTCTTCTGAGGAGCAGCCACCAGGCCTCATCAGCAGGGAGGGGCCCAGCGCTTCAGCCACTCAGAGCCCCAAGGCCGAGCCCACCCCGCCACCTCTCAGCTCTGGATTCTGACTCCGGAGCAGAGACAAGGGTACTGCTCTTTATGAGCCAGCTGTGGCCACTGGTGGCCACTGCCCTAGGAGAGTAGTTCAAGTCAGGGACAGTGGGTGGGGGCTCCCTCCCCCTGACTTTCAGACTAGGACCAAAGCATGGCCTAGGAAATGCAGGGGCTGGGGTCCAGAGGAGCCTCTCAGTCCCCACCAGGTGCTCACACCCATGGAGTTTGGGGTGTCTGTCCAGTGGGGTCCAGTAGGAGAAAGTGACAGGGGCAGATGGATCCAACCAGGGGCTAGATGCCCTGGGTCCAGAGGTCCTGGTGGGCAAGGGGGACACTTGCTTGTCTGAGGGGAGGGAGGGCCAGCAGGGCCCCTGTATTTGTTCCTGGGCCTCACAGGACAGGCAGAGTTTGGCGACGGACGAGGGAAGACATTGGGGGCTGGCAGAGGTCAGGTCACCCAGCCTGGAGGTGTTTGCCTCTGTGACCCAGGTCTTGTCTTGACCTTTAACCCCTCTGAGCCCAGCAGCCTGGTTCCTTTGCTGCTGGTAAGAAGAGCAAGGGGCGCGTGTCCCCGGAGTAAGTGTGGCCAGGGCTGGGCCAGCAGGGGCTATTGGGGTCATGTCCAAGCACACAGGGCAAGTGGCACTCAGAAACAGTCAGATGGTGGCAGAGGCGGGGCGTGGAGCCAGGGCGGGGCTGGCACCAGAAGCAGACACGCACTGACCTTCAATGTCAAGGACAGCTGGGGCTGAGAGGAATGAGCATCTGGTCAGACAGCCCAGCCCTGCCCCAAGTGGGCCTAACTCCCCACTCTGCCTTAGAGCCCCCACCATACCCCAGGTCTCCTCCTCACTGTACCCGAGGCCCCTCACTATTCCCAAGGCCCACTCTGCCCCCCCCACTCCCCAGGCCCCTCTCTGCTCTGAGCACCCCTAGGTCCCCCAGCTGCACCCAGCAGCATCCCCGCCCCCAGACCTCGGCCTTCAGTGTCTCTGGGGGCCTGCAGCTGGAAGTGCTGGCCAACAGCTGTCTTCCATCCTTAGCGACAGCCGCAGTCTCTGTCCCCTCCCAGGAAGCCACACGTCCCCTCGCCATTATCCCTCCAGTCACACCATCCAAGCCCCGCCAGCAGCAGGACACACAGAGCACGCCCCTCAGACCATGCGCCACGCCAGGGTCTGTGGCTGGAGCAGCCTGGGTTGGCCATCTGGTCTACCCCAGCACCGGGAACCCAGCCCCATAGAAGGCAGCACCTCTGCAGGCAGGACCATCCTTGAATACTCCCAGGAGTGCGGAGCTCACCGGGGAAAGGCAGCCACTCCACTGGGAATGCCCCACTTTGGAACCTTCCTCTGCCTTGATGACCTCGCTGACTATGAGGGTCCCCTCTGAGGTCTGCCATCAAGTTGCTTTTGTGGGGATGTCTGTATGTGGTGGGGCCACGGAGGCTGAGGCAGCCTATTGTCTGTCTCTCGTGTGTTATACACATGCACACACATTCGCACACACACCTATGTACACACACGCACTCATGCACACGTACATGCGTACACACATGCATACACACTCTCGCCCACACTAATGCGCGCACACACGGACACACATGGACACATGAACACACATGCATACATACACACACGTGCACATGTGCACGCGCACTGCAGCAGCCAGACCAGAGAAGCACAGGGGACACTTGGGACAAAGCTCTGTAAGGAACATGAGAATCCCGCTGAGGGGCTCAGCCCCTCGGCTGCTGGGCCACCCGCCAGTCCTGGTAGGGTCTGCGTGAGGGATGGCGTGAAGTGCCTAGGTCCAGTCGGTGTGCCTTCTGAGTGCTGGGAGCACTGAGTCGCGGAAGGATGGAGGGTGGGGCATCAGGAGGCTCCCCGGAGCCCAGGACACGCCAGAGTAGGAGTCTCCATACTGAGGCAGAGCCTGTCCTGGGAGATGCAAGCAGTGTGACAGTGGGCAGCAGGGAGGGATGGCTTCTCTGGGGGTCCTGGGGGGCCTACCACTCACCTCCTGTCAGATTAGCACTCGTGAGCCTCCTGCGGTTGCTGTCAGCAGAGGCTACCTGTGGGGGCTTCAGGGGACGAGTGGCCCAGGAGCCTACAGGCACGCGTGGACCTCGGCTCTAGGGGAGGGCTCTTTCCGAGGGCTCTCGGCAGCTCCTTGACTTCTCAGATCTCTGCTCCTCTGGCCTCTCCATATGCTGGTGCCTGTCCAGCCCATGCTGGCTGCCCTCTGTCCAGACGGGTCACTGGCACTCAGGCCCTCCGGTTCTGGACAGCAGCTACACGGGTCACGGCCTCATTCACATTACAAAGACCCTGCTTCCAAACTGGGTGGATCCACATGCCAGCACCCACTCTGCAGGACAGAATTCAGTGCAGTCTAATTTCTCCCTGCCCCCTTCCCCTGCAGGGACACCTCCCTGATCACTTACCCCCCGGCCCCCTGCAGGCACCTTGCCTACATGTGCATGTCTTGTGGTCTCAGCGAGAGCCAGCGTCCTGAGGGCTCACCCAAGTCTTGGAGCGGCAGTCCCTCCCAGCTCTGTCCACAGGCTCAGCTGGCTCCCAGCCACACGCCGCCCACAGATGCCCTCTCCCACCACAGAGCAGCCAACCATAGCTCTGTCCGTCCGTCCAGAGGGGGATGGCGGGGTCTGCCCTGGAGGGCAGGCTGCCCTGCCAGCTCTCCTGCAGGCTCCTCCTACGTGATTTTCGGGCTAAAAATAAGGTCTTGGGGACCCCGGTGGGTGCCACAGTGGCTGCTGGGACGTGAGGCGCGCTTGATCTAAGCCATTATGCACTGTTGACAGGAGGCGCCCGCGCTCCTCTCCCAGGACTTAAAAATAGCTCGTCCTCCTTTTGTGCCAGGGCAAAGCAGTAATTTCGATAATTGAAACTCAGAGATGATCGGAGTCCGGACGCCGTGGCTCCCAGCCTGGATGCCCCACTCGCTCTTTGTGCAGGAAGAATGGGGCCCAGGCCTTGGCTCACAAAGGCCCCGGGTGGGAGAGGCCTGGCCCCCCACTGCGTTGCTGGGGACCCAGGCTATAGGGGGAAGCAGTGTGACCCCTGTCCTCCCATCCCATGGGCTCAGCCCTGTGTGTGTGCTGAGGGCAGATTCCCCACTCTGCTTGTGGGATGGGGAGCATATAGGGCCAGGGAGCCCCACAAGCAGCTGGGTGGCTGTGTGGGCTCGTGGGGGCTTTCTTTCCTGGGGGAGTAGGTGATCACCTTAGAGGAGCCCTTGGGTTCTGACCCTGAGCTCCTGGGGGCAGGGGTTCACAGGGCCTTTGGAGAGGTGCTCTCCCATGGCCTCCCCGCACCCTCCTTCTGGGGCAGGTCTCTGTCCCTCCTGGGATGTCCCTGATGGCACCAACAGAAGGTCGGCTGGTAACCCAAGTTCAAGGCTAGAACCCCACCCCCACCCCCGATCATCCTGCGGGAGGGGGGCGGCCGCCTGCTTCTGCCAGGGCTCAGACTTGGAGACACACAGATGGCTCGGCTCTGCGCACAGTAGGCCGCCACAGCCGGGACCATCGCCGTGGAACTAGGACTGGTCTGGGTTTTTCCGCGTGTGGTTGGCTGACTCCCCAGCAGTCGGGAGAGGAAAGCTCAGTGGGCTCTTTGCTGCACTGTCTCTTGCCCGTTGGATGCCCCAGCCAAGGCTCTTAAGATCTGAAACAGAGGCAGCCCGCCCCTTCCCACCCCTGTGATGCCACTACTAAATGCCACAGTGACTCCAGGAACCTGGCCCCTCCAGCACTCAGGCCCCGGCCAGCCCTTCTGTGGTCTGACTCATGGCATGGGACATGGGCTGCCATCTTGCTCCCGGTCCTGGCAGGTCTCTGCAGACCGACTACTGGTGCATGGCCAGGAGATTCTCCTCCGCAGGGCCCTCATGGATCTGCAGGGCCCGCAGCATGCAGATGAACCCCAGTCTGCCCCCACGTCCCACACACAGCCCCACTGACCACCCTGATCTCCCCTGCCCACCCCCTTCTTCTGGCATCTGCCCGGGTAAGGACGGGTAGGTCTGCAGCTTAGTGCTGAGCAATGGGGCAATCGACACATTGAAGACTGGACGTTTTTAGGGTGATGACATTATTTATAGATGGAACTATTGTTTATAGAAGAATTCCAGGTCCCTCCCCAATATTTCCCAAAGATGGCTCTGCCTGGGGTAGGCTGGCTTTGAGCACTCATTCTCACCACTGCACAGATCAGGGTATGACTCCTACCTCGGCTACCCACTTGTCCATCTGGTCACTCATCCACACACCCGTCCCCATCTACCCACCCACCTACCAACACATTCATCCACCCCTTCACCCGCATATCCATCCATCCATCCACCCACCCATTCATTCACTCCTTCACCCACATATCCATCCCTCCATCCATCCACCCACCCACCCACCCACTTACCCACCCATTCATTCATACCCTATATCCATCCATCCCTCCATCCATCTACCCACCTACTTACCCACCCATTCATTCATACCCTATATCCATTCATCCATGCATCTATCCATCCACTCACCCACCAACACAAGCCACCAACACAACCATTCATTCACCTATCCACCCATATATTTGTCCATCCACCCACCTACCCACCCATTCATTCACCCCTCCATCAACATAGCCATCCATCCACCTACCCACCCCCGCATCCATCCTCCATTTACCTTTCCATCCATCCATCCATCCACCGACCCACCCACCCACCCACCTATCCACCCATCATCCACCCATCCACCCATCCATCCACCCATCATCCACCCATCCACCCATCATCCACCCACCAACCCATCCACCCACCTATCCACCCATCATCCACCCACCCACCCATCCACCCACCTATCCACCCATCCACCCACCCATCCACCCATCCACCCACCCACCCACCTATCCACCCATCATCCACCCATCATCCACCCTTCCTCCATTCCCCTCCATCCACACACCTCCTTCTTTCACTCCTTTGCCCCCTCAGCAGTCTCAGTGGAGCAGTGCCACCCCCCTCGTGCCAAGAGCTGTGACACAGACAAGGGCAGAACTAGGATTAGAATGAAACCCTTTTTTCTCAGCCCCACACTTGTTTCCAGGATGGAGTTGAAGCCAGAGGAGCGCCGCCATGTGAGAGGCTGGTGTGAAGCCGGCGGGAGCCTGCACTGGACTCTGTCCTCCGTGTGTGGTGGACATGCATGCTGTCCTGTGACCCCTAGGCCCCTCTCCTCCTGAGACAGAGAAGGACTGCCCTTCCCAACCTACAGTGGCTGGATAGAGTGGGTGACCAGCTCTGGCCACGAGTGGTGAGCCACAGGGATGCATGTTGTGCATGGAATGGACATGGCCTGGCTGGCGTGACACCCACACAGCCGCCAGCGCTGCCAGAGCAGGGACTGTGGAGGTGCTGACCACTCCATCGGCCTGAATCCCTGAGTTGCTATGGTGATCATATGCCCTGCTGACCTCGCTGTCAGCCCCAGAGGTATGTGTGTGTGTGCGTGCGTGCGTGCGTGCGTGTGTGTGTGTGTGTGTAGAGCAGAGCCAGCCTGCCTGGCCTGGCCCCAGCCTCCCCCTGGCCCTGGCCCTCTGCTCTCCTGCTCTGGGGCTGCCCAGCGAGCAGCTGCAAACTCAGAAGAGCAGCTTCTTTGGCACAGAGTGGAGGCTGGGTGTCAGAAGCCCAGGGCTGCAGGGGCCGCTTCTCCCCCCAGGGCCCTCAGTTCTTCCTGCCCCAGCCATCTTCTGCTGGCTGCTGGCTCCTTGACCATGAGCGAGACCCCCAGCTCACCTCCAACGCTGCACAGCTGCCGTGTGTGTGTGTGTGTATACCTGTGTGTGTGTGAGCCTGTGTGTGTGCGTGTGTGCCTGTGTTTGGGTACTTGTGTGTCCATCTGTGTGTGGCTACAGGACCCTCCTTCATCCCGTGGCAGCAGCCCCGTGGGGCAGTGGCTGCGTGCTGAGCTGCTCACCTCTAGCTCGGCAATGTGAAATCGCCAGCCGCTCCGCGGGGCAGGCGACGGCCGGCTCCTCCGGCAAAGAGTCGGGTGTGGAGCCCACAGGGCCGTGCCGCCTGCCTGTTGGGTTGATGCGGTATCTGCTTATCTGTGAGTCTGCCTTTGTTGCTGTTCTGAGTTGCATCTTAGCCCCCAGCTCTGTCTGTAGCTGCCCAACCCTGGCAGGCCAGTGTGGGGACACACGGGGCACTTGCCTACAGCCCACAGCCCAGCACAGTCGGCAGACAGTGAAGAAGGCGCCCTCTGTGCTGGGCACATGGGGTCTTCACATGGAGGCAGGGCGGTGGGTGCGCTGAGAGGAGCTGGGCTGAGTTATAGCCTGATGGCAGAGGCAGCACCCTCAGACAGTCTCAGTGCAGAGCCGGAGTGGGAGGAGCATGGGGAGGGTGCCCTGACCCTCCATCCATAGCTGCCCCCGACACCCTACACAAGTGTCCACCTCCAGGGCCCTGTTCAGGGCAGATGCCCAAGAGTCTGGGGTCTGTGCCACCACACTGCACCCACAGTACCCCGTCCACAGCTGGTGGGTGACCCCCGTACACACACGCCTCCAGTCCTCCTGCAGGGCTGCACTCCCCCACACACAGACACACACACACCACACATGCACATACACACATGTCTCCAGTGCCCCTGCGGGGCTGGCCCTGGCACATCTTGGAGAATGTTGGTGGCATTCATCACCTGCCCCACGCAGAGCGCCCCCTGCTCACAACGTGGCAGCCGGTCCGCATGGCGGCCGCCCAGTTGGACGGGCTCCTGATCGGCGGGCGAGGCTGGAGAGGCTGCCTGGCATTCACAAGTTCACAGCTCCCAGCAGCACCCCGGGCCCATCCATCGTGCCAAGTTCCCATGCCCATGTCTGCCCGCCGGGCAGGAAATCACACCAAACAGACCTTTTCTTTGGGCTGCAGCCCCACTTTCTGGGAGGGGCCCGCTCACCTGAGCACTCCATGGGCCAGAGCAGAGCACCCCTCCCTCCTCTGTCCCCGCCATGCTCAGCAAGGCTGCTCCGGAGACTACTAGGTGAGTGGGGCGGGGGCAGTGGGTTGTGTGTCAGGCTGCTAAGTGCAAGGTCCACAGTTCGAGTCCACCAGCCCTGCCTCAGGAGAGGAGGGCACTTTCCACTCCGGTGGAGAATGACACCTAGAAACCCACAGTGCCCGCCCTACCTCGTCAGGCAGAGGTGCTGTGAGTCGGCGTCCACTTGGCGGTGAGTGCTGGACCTTCCCCTGTGGAACTCCGGCCTAGGTGACGTTTCAGATGGCACTTCTGCATCCCTCTGACGGAGCCTTCTCCTTCTATCCCTCCCTCCCTCCACACCCAGACCTGGAGGTCGTAGGCAGCTGCAGTCCTGGGAACGAGAGATCGAGGGGGCAGGGGGTGTAACAGGCAACCTCCCCCCAGCCAGGAAGCCTGACTTCCAGCACCATCCATGCCCTGGGCTGGGCGCCAGACCACCTGCTGCCCCAGACCCTCTCTGATTGCCCAAGGCCTGCACAGTCCTGTTTGCTCAGGGCCTCGTTTGTTTTACTGCAAAGTCAGAAAAAAGCAGGTATTTTTAGATCCGGCATCCAGTTTTGCCCAACACGTGGTGGGGAGGCACCGGCTCGTTTGGTGTGAGTGAAGTCCTGTCTGTCCATCACCCTCACCCCTCCCTGCTACAAGCCGCTGCAGCCCCATGAAGGGATGGGCACGGCCCATGCTGCCCTCAAGGAGAAGGCCACCACAGCTGCCGAGCACCCAGGACTCAGGGGGCTGTGTGAGTCCGGGTGGACCAGGGAAGCAAATTCATAGACACGCACGTGCGTATAAGATAGAGCTTTATATAAAGAGCAAGTGAATATTAAGAAAACATCCCAGTCCAGATCAAGTCCATAAGTCCGATATTAGCCTGTATGTATGATACCAATCTATAAAGTCCTCTTCAGACTCATGAAACATACAATGACGTCGAATGCAGGAAGACCACAGACCAGTGGGTGGGTGGAAAGTCTTGTGGATCCAGTGGTGGTGGAAGCATCTCAGCACTGGTGTGGGTCTCCACGTGGCTCCTCCAGTTCCAGGCCTCTGGCTCCATCAGCGTGGCTCCATGTGACTCCATGTGGCTCATCCACAGGAATGTCTCACAGAGAGTGTCTGTCCCACTTCAAGGTCAGTGGTCCGAACCCATCAGCTGCTCCACTCAAGAAAGGGGGGGGCAGTTTGCTTACAGCCGTGGAACCCTGCGTCAGGTGGCTAGGAGTTGGAACGGACTCATGGTCGTGGGTTGGGTGGCAAAGGCCAGCATCAGTGGACAGCTGAGCAGAGCCAGAAGGTGATGGGTCCAAGTTGACCTGGAAAGAGCCCCAGGGTACAAACACAAGGCTGGGGAGGGGTGCCTGGTGCAGAGCCCTGTGGGAAAGCACCACGAGGACTCTTTCAGAGGGCGACCTCACGGGGGCAGCAGTGCCATGGGGCAGGGCTGTGGGGCTCGAGGTAGAGCTCTCACCTCCGTGGGGATGCCGATGCCCACCTGCCAGTGAGGGCTTGTGTACTGCTGGGGTACGCAGAAGTTTTCATGGGCAGATGAGGAAGAAAGGCCTGGCTACCCAGTTCTGAAAAACAGCCAATGAAGACCCTGTGGCCCCCACAGTCTGACCTGCACCTGATCACGGGGCAGCCCAGGAGCAGGTAGCATCCTGTTCCCTTGTGCACAGGGTCCCCAAGAGTCAGACACTGAAGTAGTTAATTTCATGTCAATTTTGTAGTGGGGGGTGTCCAACCAGTCAATCACCCACAGATGCCTCCATGGGGCTCCAACTGGGAGAGCTGCTGGAGTCCTGCTCCCACCAACCCTGGATCCACAAGGCTCTGTCCCACCGGCCTGGGACCCCTGCCTCCTGCTTCCACTTGTTGCCTCATGGACACACAGCCATGTGAGTCTGAAGGGGCCCCAGTCAGCACCGAACCCATGGGCTGGTGTTGGACTGGGCCGGGCCACCTCCTGGATGTCAAGCTACTTGTTGACATAAAAGTTCTTTCTGGTCCACAGTGAGTGCCACTGGACAGCCTTGCCTGATGCAGGTGCCAGCGGGGCTTCGTCTATAGCACCAGCTTTGCTCCCTGCCGCAGTAGCAAGGCCATGCTGAGTGCCAAGCCCACTGAGGCCGGTGCCCGAGGGGAGGCCCCCAGCCTTACCAGAAAAGGGGATTGCTGACCCCCAAGGTGACCCTCACTGTCGAGTGTAACAGAGTCTCTGTGACGATGGAGCCCGGGGGTCAGGGTGGTGCTGTGGGGGCCTGCTCCACCAGCCAGCCCCCCAGCCCAGATCTACTGAGGACACCCCGAAGTCACTGCCGCTGTGTGGGGCGTCCTTGGACCCCAAGGACCACTCGCTCATGCCAGGCTTCTTGGTGTTGGGCACCTCCTGAATCAGGACTGGGCTAGGGCAGCCGACCAGGTATTGGAGGCTGCCTGCTCGTCGCCTGCCAACCAAGGTGTTGGCACTGAGCTGGGCTCCAGCTCAGATGCTCATGGCGCTGGCTGCAGCCCCAGCCTGGGCTTGGCGCGCTGGCTCCGGGCGGCTGGCAGCTGTCTGCTCTGTGTACCATATGCTCGCCTGGCTTCCAGTGCCCCACCACCTTGGCCAGACACTGGGGCCCCGAGTCAGGAGGAACTGCCGCCCCCAGGTCCTCCCGGTCAAGCTGACTGCTGCCCACATCACCATCTCCAGCCTCCTTTTCCTCATTGGTCTTCCCAGACCACAGCCCTATTGCGGGGCAGGAGCACAGGCTGGGGGGCCAAGGGTGAGAGCCCCTGCCTCCAAGGAGGGGAGCAGACCCAGAACCTGGCCCTAAGAGATGCCCTTCCTCAGCTCTATCTTGTGCATGGGGTCAGAGGGCAGAGCACCTGGAGGAAGGTCACAGACCAAGGAGATGGCCCCGCGGAGTGCTGACACTGGCTGACACTGGCCGAGAGTCCCAGGGGCCATCGAGCCCCCACCTCATCCTTCGCTGCTGGCAGAGCCTCCAGAGCAAGCCTGGGGGCTGCACTAAGGGGTCCAGCTGCCCGCATGCAGGGAGGAGGCCTGGAAGTACAGCCATTTGGTCAGTGGTCAGAGGTCCGACTTGGCTGGCATGACTCTCAGGGACTGAGACCAGAGACAGTGCCCTGCTGAGCCCAGCTGACACCAAGTTCCCACCAGCTACCCGCCCTGATCAGACCCCTAGGACACCCAGCCTGCAGCCAAGATGTCTGGCCTCTGGCGGGCAAGCTAACTGAAGCCACAAGCCAGCACGCTGCACCCCAGACCCTGCTAGGCTCCCCAGAGGCAGGGCTGGCTTCTGGGAGGCAGGAACCAGGGGCTCCGCTGGGTCCTAGGGCTGAGAGACTGTGAAGGGCACATTGGATAGGGACTCTGTGTGTGGCAGGCGGGCCTGGAGGCTGACAGGACAATTATCCCCTCAGCCCGCTCCACAAAGGCCCAGGCAGCACTGAGCTCAGGCTGACAGCAGCGGCAAAGCGGGTACTGTGGCCACGCTGCTGCCTGGCCGGCTGTCAGAGGCTGCCCCCCTCCACCACCACCAGGAGGTCGTGCAGCCATGCTGGCCCACCTGGGTCTTGGGGCTGCACCCCTAGGCTGCTGACAAGCCTCCCTATGCACCTCACCAGGCCCCCATGCTGATGACCAGCCCCCTGTGATGCTGACAAACCCCATGCTGATGACCAGCCCCCTGTGATGCTGACAAGCCCCATGCTGATGACCAGCCCCTATGGTATTGGCAAGGTCCCCACGCCACTAGCAAGCCTCCCATGCTGATGACAAGGCCCCTCATGCCAGTGACGCCCCCCCCCCCCCCCCGCACTTCAGCCCCTACATACTGCTGAGAAGGCGCCCACACCACTGAAAGATCCATTTAGGGCCTGCTAGGGGCCAGGATTCCAGGCACAGAGGCTGACACATGAGGACATGTATGTGCACAGACTTGTACCAGGATGCACCCACCGGGGCCTCGACCTGCTCCTGACCCCTGCAAAGTGCCCACAGCCCCAGGCCTCAGCCTCCATGCCTGAGAAATGGGCACATTAGTGCTGTCGGGGAAAGGAACACGTCAGACTGTCTTTCTTTTTTTTTTTAAATCATTTTATTGTGGGCTAATACAACTCTTATCACAATCCATACATACATCAACTGTATAAAGCACATTAGTACATTCATTACCCTCATATTTCTTAAAGCATTTTCTCTCCACGAAAATGCTTCTTTTTAAAAAATCTATTCTGCCACTCTGTGGCTTTTTTTTTTTTTTAGCACATTTGTAAATCCATTGCCCTCATCATTTTCGAAACATTTGCTCTCCACTTAAGCCCCTGGCATCAGCCCCTCATTTTTGCTCCTCCCTCCCCACTCCTCCCTCCTTCAAGAACCCTTGATAATTTATAAATTATTATTTTGTCATATCTTACACTGCCCAATGTCTCCCTTCACCCACTTTTCTGTTGTTCATCCCCCAGGGAGGAGGTCCATGTAGATCTTTGTAAACAGTTCCCCCTTTCCACCTACCCTCCCTCCACCCTCCTGTGTCACCACTCTCACCACTGATCCTGAAGGGATCATCGGCCCTGGATTCCCTGTGTTTCCAGTTCCTATCTGTACCAGTGTACATCCTCTGGTCTAGCCAGATTTGTAAGGTAGAATTGGGATCATGATACTGGGGGAGGAGGAAGCATTTAGGAACTAGAGAAAAGTTATATGTTTCATCGTTGCTACATCGCACACTGACTGGCTCATCTCCTTCCCGCGATCCTTCTATAAGGGGATGTCCAGTGGCCTACAAATGGGTTTGGGGTCTCCACTCCGCACTCTCCCCTTCATTCACAATGATATGATTTTTTGTTCTGATGATGCCTGATGCCTGATCTCTTTGGCACCTCGTGATCACATAGTCTGATGTGCTTCTTCCATGTGGGCTTTGTTGCTTCTGAGCTAAATGGCCGCTTGTTTGTCTTCAAGCCTTTAAGACCACAGATGCTAGATCTTTTGATAGCCGGGCACCATCAGCTTTCTTCGCCACATTTGCTTATGCACCCATTTGTCTTCATCAATTGTGTCGGGAAGGTGAGCATCATAGAATTCCAGTTTAATAGAACAAAGTATTCTTGCACTGAGGGAGTACTTAAGTGGAGGCCCAATGTCCATCTGCTATCTTAATACTAAACCTATAAATATATGCACATAAATCTATTTCCCTGTTGTCATATATAAATATATTTACATATATCTTTCATTCTATAAATCACAGGGGTTTGCACAGTTAAGCGCTCAGCTGCTACTGGAAATGTTCAAACCCGCCAGTCGCTCCTGGGAGAAAGACAAGACTGTCTGCCCCACAGAGATGATGGTTCGGACATGCCCTGGGCAGTGCTGCTCCATCCTGCAGGATTGCGGTGAGTTGGGACCCACTTCATGGCAGCAGATTTGGTTTTCAGTTTCCTGTCTCTGGAAGAGGCAGTGGTGGCGCAGGTGACAATCAGCTCTAACCAAAGGTCATTGGCGATTCAAATACCTGGGCGGCTCTGTAGGATATGGGTGAGGCAGGTGCTGCAGGTAGGCACGTCCTCACTGCACTACAAGGTGGCTAAGAGTCAGAACCAGCTTGGCAGCGATGAGTTTTGTTTGGGATTGTGGTTGAGTTGTGTTGTGTTGTGGTGGTTGGTTTGTGGCAGAAGTTGTGTTTGGAGTTGAGTTGAGTTATGGTTTGGTTAAGGTTGGATTAGGTTGTGGTTGGGTTGTGCTTAGGTTATGGTTGGATTGTGATTGGCTTGTGGTTGTGTTGATTGTGGTTGGATTGGTTGTGGTTGTGTTTGGGTTGGGTTGGGTTTGAAGTTGGGTTGTGATTGGGTTGAGTTGTGGTTTGGTTATGGTTGGATTGGGTTGTGGTTGAGTTGTGGTTGGGGTGGGTTGAATTGGGTTATGGTTGGGTTGTGGTTGGATTGGGTTGTTGTGGTTGGTTTGTGGTTGTGTTTGGGTTGTGTTGGGTTGTGATTTGGTTGAGCTGTGTTTGGTTATGGTTAGATTGGGTTGTGGTTGGGTTGTCTTGTGGTTGAGTTGGGTTGTGGTTAGGTTGGGTTTGGGGTTAGATTGGGTTGGGGTAGGGTTTGGGTTTGGTTCTGATTTTGATCTCTACCTTCAGGGGCCCTAATGGAGCTGTGATTAAGTGCTCTGCTCCTACCCAGAGGTCAGCAGTTAGAGCCCATCAGCCGCTCTACTGCAGAAAGAGGAGGCGCCTGCTTCTGTGAAGAGTCGCAGCCTTGCAAACCATACAGGGTTCTACTCTCATCTGTAGGGTCCCTACAAGTCCTCCAGGGCAATGGCTTTGGGGTATTGTTAGGGGGGTGTCTCTGGAAAAGTCCCTGGGGACAGTGGGCAGGGCCTCTGCTTACAGCCTGCGAGTGTGGTCTGGGGACCACACAGGGCCTCTGCTTATGGCCAGATGGACACACAGGAGGGCTGGATTTACTCTCACTTCCACAAACGAGCTAGCAGGCAGACAGGAAGACCACAAGTGCTTCAAGATTTGGGGCCACAAAACCCAAGATCTTGAGAGGCCTCAGCCCTCGCCCTGTGCTGTGAGGGCCTTGGGAGTCCTGATGGTTGAGTAGGACCCAGAGGGTCTGGGTGGGGCACAGCCCACAGAAGGAGCCCACAGCAGGCAGGGCCTTTGAGTATCAGTGGGACCCCGGTGAGCGGCCGGGTCTCATGGGTCAGAGGCCACTCCTCACCTCACACAGGGCCAGGGGCCACAGCAGCCTGGCTAGGGAATTTCCAATCTGAGAGAGAGAGGGCCTCACCAGAAGCTGAGCCCACCTTGGATCCCACCTACCACCTCATGGGAGCAGGACCTGAAGGATCCAGCAGCTTCCACAGCAAAGCTTGAGGAAGGAAAGGAGGACACTGAATCAGGATCGCCCCCAAGAAGGCCTGGTCCTGGGCTCTTGCCACAGCTCGCCAGGCCCAGAGGAGCCGGAGAACATGGCCCACGTCAGGGTGAGCAGAAAGAACATTGAAATCACCATGGCAACTGGTGGCACAAGCTCAGGAAGTGGAGGCAGGGGAGGCAGAGGAGGTACACTGAGGCCCAGGGAAAGCCAGGAGCCTGGGAACCACCAGGCCTGGGGTGGATGAGATGTGCCCTGGGCAGAGGGGACCATGGCAGGTCAGAGCGGTGCCAGGGGATACGGAGGGAGAGACAGCCCCAAGCAGACACCCAGAGGACAACCAATGAGGAAAGTCTGGCAGAGCAGGAGCAGCCAGGGCAAGGCACCAGGAGTCCCTGCAGAGAAGGAGAGAGGGGTGGGGCGAGGGAGGGAGCAGGGGAGGGAGAGCGAAAGAGGAGAGAGGGAAAGTATTTAAAGAAACAATAATGGCTGGAATTTCCCCAAATTTGATGGGAATGATAAGCCCACAGATCTGAGAAGCTCAGAAATAAATCAACCACACAAACCAAGAGTACTCAAGCCCGGGCATTGTGAGGGACACCACCCCCCCGACTGGGGATTCATCTGCTTTCAGCCCACGAGAAAGAGAACGCCATTTGTGGGAAAAGATCCCATAACCCAAACTGAACTCGCTGCCACTGGGTTAGTGCCAGCTCACAGGGACCCTGCAGGATGGGGCAGGACGGGACAGAACTGGCCCTGGGAGTTTCAGAACTGTGGCTGTTTCCCCAAGTACCCTCATCTTTCTTGCTGGGAGAGCCAGTGACTTGAACCACCACTACATGTCACCACTACATGTTACATGTAACCACTGCATGTCACCACTACATGCAACCATTGCATGCAACACTACATGTTGCATGTAACCACTACACGTAACCACTACATGTTACATGTCACCACTGCACGTAATCACTACATGTAACCACTGCACATAACCATTACATGTTGCATGTAACCACTGCATGTAACCACTACATGTTACATGTCACCACTGCATGTCACCACCACATGTTACATGTCACCACTGCATGTCACCAATACATGTAACCACTGTACGTAACCACTACATGTTACATGTAGTCACTGCATGTCACCACTACATGTAACCACTGCATGTAACCACTATGTGACTAATACACGTAACCACTACTATGTAATCACTACATGTAACCACTACATGTAACCATTACATGTAACCACTACACGTAACCACTATGTGACTAGTACACATAACCAGCACTATGTAATCACTACATGTCACCACTACATATAACCATTACATGTAACCACTGCATGTAACCACTATGTGACTAATACACAAAACCACCACTGTGTAATCACTACATGTAACCACTGCAGGTCACCACTGTATGTAACCACTACACATTAACGACTACATGTAACCATTACATGTAAGGCACACACCGCCAGAGGAAGGTGCCAAGTCGGCAAGGGAGGCCAGTGCTCAGAGGAAGCTATGCAGGCGTGGAGACGGTGGTGCTCCACCTTCAACAAGCCAAGACCCCTAGCCTGCACTTCTAGACCCAGCAAGAGCCCCTCCCGGGCAGAGTGCTGACCACACAGGGATGGTCTGTGGGATGGAAATGTGGCCTGCAGAGGTGTGCTGGCCACCAGAAGTGGTGGGCACACTTGGTCTCATTGCCGCCCCCCACCCTATGTCTCTCGGAACTTCTGGGTTGGGACCCAGGGCGGGTCTTTGGATGGGGGTTGGGTCAGAGGTTCATCCTGGAACCAGCGGCTGGTCGGAGTCAGGACAAGGCAGGCTGATGGTGTGAGGAGGGACTGGAGGTCAGGGTCAGTGGCAGTGGCCACTAACTGAGGATGGTCTCAGAGGTGGGGAGCTGAGGTTCAAATAGGGACAGCCTGTGTCCAGCTTCCCGGGAGGGTGCTATCTATCCAGCCAAGGAGCAGCCAGGCAGGGCTGGAGAGCCTGGCCCTGCTCTAGCCTTGCCTCTAACTCAGTGCTCCAGTGGGGGGCAGGGGGGGACTGTGATGCCTAGGAGTCTCATGACTCCAATGCCCCAAGCCAGTGTCCTTCATTAACCAGCCTGACACCAGGCTCCCCAACTTGGGGATGGCGTAGAGACAGGCTGCTCTACCCTCTCTCATGCCCAGGTCTCAGGAGAGACCACAGTGGGCGTGCAGGGTCTGGTGGCATCCTGTGAGCATGTGGACTGGGTGCACCATGAGGGTGCCCACCGATGATCTGGGGTCCACACCGGGGCCTGCTGCTCAGGGCCGGGCAAGGGGCTGTCTTCTTGGGTGACCAGAGCCCCAAGTCCAGAGCATGTGGTCTCTCGGAGCCAGAAATCGAGGGAGAGTGGCCTGGTTATTCCGTGGCCCTGGCAGGAGGCCCCTCGGAGTTGGGGTGTTCTCAGGGGGCCTCCCCTTTGATCAAGAAAGACTCATGGTGGGGTGGAGGGAGTTATTCCCCATGCAGCTCCGCCTGGGCTCCGCCGGGCCATCAGCTCTGCCGTCCTGAGGCTTCTCCCCTCTGGCCAACCAGCGGGGCCCAGGCAGCATAGGACGTGGGTACACAGGGGGCACCGGACACTTTCACCCCCTTGTCCCTGTGGGAGGAGAGTTTGCACTCTCAGCGTCCACTGGGGGCTCTCTGGGCACCAGGATGCTGGATTGCTCAGCTGTGAGGTGGAGGGTGATTGGCCCCCAGGGGCTCTCTCAGGTGGGCATCTCGGCAGCCTCATCTGATCCTTCGCACGTGCACCCCAGTCCAGGGCTGAGCCTTGGTCCCCCATGGTCAAGGTCTCCGTCCTTCAGGCTGGACAGTTCTGTAGTGACGTCATTTGGTGGCTATGCAACCCCGCGAGGTGATCAGCCAATCAGTGGTCAGGGGCGTGTCCTCAAGGGTGTGGCCTAGCCAAACGCAAACCCAGACTCGCCCCAGGCTCAGTGCCATTGAGTGGCTGCCTAGGCTGCGACCCTACTGGACAGAGTAGAACTGCACGTCCCCACGTGTGGGGTTCTGAGACTATAACTCTTCACAGGAGCAGGAAGCCTCCTCTTCATCCTGGGGAGCAGCTGGTGGTTTTGAACCGCCGACCTTGTGGATCGCAGCGTAACCACCGCTGTGGCAGAGTCGGGAGCACTTAGCCCTCAAGTGGCCCGACGCCCTGCAGGGCAGGGTTTCCTGAGCTGCCGCGGCGTCACCGGTGCAGCCCAGTGAGTGTTAGGTGTCTCGGCTGGTTTTCCCCGGCTCTTGCTTCTCAACGCTGAAAGAATTCACCCGCCAGGAGCACTTTTATGAATCCAAGCAACTGATGTGAGGGGAAGGGAGCTTTCGGGTGACTCCGTCTCAGACAGTGCACACAGCTATGTCTGGAGAGCAGCAAGGATGCGCAGCAGGCCGCCTGGGAACGTTCGAGGCGACTGAAGATGGAGGGGTCGGAGAACCCGAAAACCCACGTGGAAAAATGGCCGTGGAGAGGAGTCAGCAGAGCCGAGAGAGGAGTCTCGCAACCGGAAAAGGAAAAAGCTCAGGAAAGAGAGCCTTGGGCAGGTGCGGGCGGAGAGACCCTGTTCGGAAAGCAGGGGCTGCCCTCAGTCTCAGCAGTTTCTCCCCTCCTAGCCCCACGTTGGGGGAGGGGGTCGTTGAGGGTACTGGCGGTTCAGAAGGCTGATTTAAGCGCATGGGTAATGTGATGTCGCTGCTGCCCATGTCTAGGTGACCCGGGTCTGAGCATGTTCAGTTCTGGATTGTCCCCATAGGTGTCTAAAGGGTGTCTGGTTTCTTTCCAGCCCCTTTACTGTGGCCCGGCCAGCACTGGGTGGAGACAGCCCCTCTGTCCCTAATCTTCCTACCTGTCACATGAGGTCCTGACCAGGTCAGTCTGCTCCATGATGTCGCTGGCGTCTGGCTGAGGGGCTGCTGGCTTGAGTGGAGGTGCAGCGATGTTGTCTTCACCCTCCAGGGACCAGGATCTGAGTCCATCCCACGGGCTCCACACCCCCCTGAGCCAGTCACTGGTGCCGAGCCTCTGTCCTTGGGGAGCATTTATCAAGAACTTGCAAGCGGAGACTCCTTTTCCACAGCCCCCTGTGCCCACGTGTGTGGGGCGGGACTCATGCCTGGGAAAGCCTAGGGTGAAAGTTACAGAAAACCCTGCAGGCAAACTCATTAGGGGGCATTCTGAAGGGGCCACTTTAACCAATAGATAGGAAAGGCTTGTGCTTAGCATCTCAATTGTATGTAAATAGCGGTCTCTCTTGGTCTCTTCAGTGGATCAAGGGCAGCCACAGCCTCCAGTCCCAGAGCTCAAGGACACCACAGGTTAGCAGCTGCAGTGGACAGAGGCAGAGCTAGGTCCAGCTCTGGGGCAGACCCCTTCATGGGACCCTGGCTGGAGCCCTACCTCCCAGGGTAACCTGTGGGACTGGGGACTCGGGTAGGAGGTGGACGGGCTCAGGACCCCTCCCACGGGAGCACTGACATTGCCAGAGGGAGCCACAAGGGGGGCCAGACAGGCGGCAGACTGGTGGTACAGGATGATGGGGGAGTCACAGAAGAAAGGGCTGGAAATCTACTTCCCCCAAATCATCTTGCCGATCTCCGGGAGCTCCTGACCCTCAGCCCCCAGGGCTCCTGAGTTGGTGGGGAGGGGGCCAGACAGTCAGTCCCTGACTGGCAGGCTGGTCTGGAGGTCTGGGGCAGGAGGACAGTGGTGTCCTTTGGTGAGCAACCCCGTTATCATAAATAGAAAGCCCACTGTCAGGTGACTGGTCCACCTCATGGGTGCCCTGTGTCCTAGAAAACCTTTCTCCTGCAGAGCTGGGGGGGTTGGATCACTGCCTGTCCAGTTAGAGGTGCCTAACCCGACACTCCACCATGGCTCCTGAATTGGGAGGGCTGAAGGGCCCATGGACAGTGAGACTGACAGGGAAGGCCACAAGGATCTTATGAACTGCCACCTTCCAGAAACCAGGCAGCTTGGATCCGCACCACCCAGGACCCTGCCCAACGAGGGCTTACTTGGGTAACTGACCCAGGTGACCAGGGCTAACTGCCCCTTTTTAAAAAAAAAACCCAGCTCTGAACGCAGCGTCAGCCCTGGCCAGACACACAGGAAGGGGAGGGCCGGCCAGCACTGGGCCTGGCCTTACATTCTCCCCCGCTAGTGCAGAGCTGCTGGGGGCCTGCCCCATGTGTGCCCAGTAAACCTGCTGTATTTGCTCCTCCCGCCAGTTTGCTCAGACCCCAAGTTGTTGCCACAGCAGAAGCTGTCAATGCCTGGATCTGCCCCGAAAAGGGGTCACAGCACCCTAGCAAGACTAGTGTTGGTTTGTGGCAGAGGGGCAGGGCAGCAGGGTCCTCGAGCTGCCCAGGGATATGGACCCGAGGGCAATGAGGAGCAGGGACAACCAGGACGTCAGCGGAGCCTCGTCTGTGTCCCCAGGGCCACCTCACGGAAAGCCTTTGAGCCAGAGGGTGAGCAGGCTCCTTCCTGGCCCAGCAGAACAGTGGCTCTCAGCTTCACACCAGTACCAGGCAGCCTGCAATGTGACTGCCGGGTCAGAGTCTATCCCCATGGGTCCAAGCCTCAGAGTCCTGCTTTTCCTGCCTTCCCTGTGGGCCCCAGCCGGCCCAGCCAGGAGAGAAAGGGACATTCTCGTCATGTGGGCAGCTCCTGCCCTGCTTCCCCACCCCCACCCCATCCAGATCCACAGAAAAAGTTGCAGCCACAGGGCACAGGGCAAACAGGGAGGGCCCTCCCAACCAGGAGGCCCGGCTACCCAGCAAACTCAGGACAGGCAGTGTAGTAGTTCCATCATCTAGTGTCAATCTGAGAGGATTAGGAGTGAAGGGGTGGAGTCTGGCTTGTCAGTCAAGATATAACCAATGAGGCCTCTGTGTGGGCATGGCCTGCTGGGAATTCTGGGAACTCCTGTATTTTCTCCTTGGAGGCCGGAGACCCACTCTGTCAGCTCACTTCCTTGGGGATGTTCTACTGACAAAACACATGCATGACACTATGCTCTGGGAACTGGAGAAGCCACATGGACCTACCCTGATGCACCCAGACCGACAGATGCACTCTGGAGCTGAAGAAGCCACATGGAGATCCCTGCCAGCACTGAGATGCTTACAATGCCACTGGATCCACAAGACTTCCCACCCGCTGGCCTGTGATCCTCCTGCATTCAGCATCATTGCACATATATCGTGAGTCTGAAGAGGGGCTAATATTGGACTTATGGTCTTGATCTGGACTGGGCTGGGATGTTTTCTCAATGTTCAATTGCTCTTGGATACAAAGCTATTTCTTTGTGAATTTGTTTCTCTAGTCTACTTGAACTAACACAGGCAGCATTTACACAGGTGAGCTCATACACCGCACACTCACACCACACATAGCAACCCTTTACACACACACACACACACACACACACACACACCTGCCTCCCTGCTGGGGAAGGAGCCTCACTGGGCACAGTTCCAGGGGCTTGAGGTCTGCACAGAGGCTTGCCCTTGGGGCACTGGGAGTGTGAGGCACGGGCCACTGGGCGCTGGGTGCTGGTTACTGGGTGCTGACAGGGTGGAACCAGGAGAGGAGTCCCCAAGGTGGGGTGGGCACAGCATCAGGGCTGCAGAAGGACCAGGGCTGGGAAGGGCTCCCACCTGTACCTGGGTCAGGGGGCTCCAACCAAGTCCAAGTCCAACCTGCATGACACAGGGCTCAAGGAGCCTGACTGGCATTCGTGGGATGGGGGCATCAGGGATCCATCCCTGAAAGGCCCTCCACAGGGCGTGTGGTTCAACACTCTGCTGGGAGCACATGGGCCCTGCCTGGCCATTGAAGTGTCACTCTAGCCAGAGGGCAGGGTGACAGTGACCATCTACTGCCACAGGCAGGAGGGCAGGGGCAGCAATGACAGGGAACACCTCAGAGCTGCTGCTGAGTGCCCCAGCGACAGCCCCCTCTCACTGCAGTGCACAGGATGAAGCGTGTCCACCAGAATGTCCCCACCGCCTTGTCAACCTCGTGAAGTTTCCTTCAGGTGCTGGGGACATGGGGCTGGCTGGGGTCTGCTGTATGGGCACCCAGCTGGGGGTGGGGTGGGGAGGGGTCGTGCAGAGAGGGGTAGCTGCTTCCTGCACCCCGAGGCCAGCACAGACCCTTCACACAGTCCCAGGTCCTGCCCAGGCCAGCATCCAGCACCCTTGCTGGCTGCGTGGAATAAGTTTCTCAGTGTTTGTCTGCTAGGGATGCATTGGCATCAGACCCCTGCTGTCCTGGGCACACAGCTCAGTGCTCCCTCATCAGAGGCGCAGTCTGGCTGGGGAAGACAGGGTGCTCGCCCACGATGGGCTTCTGACCCTCAAAGGCTGGTGGCTGTGGTCTGACCATCCAGATCAAAGAGAGGAACACACCCTGGATGGAAGTGGATCCTAAATCCAGCGGGGAACCAAGCGAGATGCAGAGAGGCCAAGGCCGGTGGCCCTGTGGAGCTAGGGTGGGCTTACGGGGCTGTGGCCACATGCCAGGGTGGCCTGCAGCCACCAGAGCTGGGAGGGGCAGGAAAGGTACAGAGGTTGAGCTGTGTCCCCATGGTGTGCGCCAATCTGGCTGGACCGGGCCCTTGCTTGCCAGTGTTTTTGTGATGCCATCACCCCAGGATGTGACCAGCCCATGAGTTGTGAGTGGCTAGGGAAGGGGACCACACCCTCACTCGGGCGGCTGACTTGGTCCACTGCCTCCCTGCCGTGTGGACTGCCAGAGATGAAGGGAGTAAGTTGTGAGAGGGACAAGGGCCTGAGCAGAGTGCATCCTCGGGGGCTCTTTAAGAAACGCACCAGCCGGAAAGGATTGCGGGGGGGGGGGGGGACGGGGACGGGGGGCAGGGAGTAGAAGCACAGAGGAAGGTGGGCTTGGCGTGACAGGAGCTGCACTTACTTGCAGCAGTGACCTGGTGCCTGGGTCCCCAGTGCCGCCAGGGACCAGAAGCTCAGCAGATCTGAGGGAACCAGGACACTGTGCACGTGGGAGGCCAGAAGAGGCCCCCACCACCAGGGAGGCATGTGTCTGGGTGAGGGGTGTTGTAACCACACCAGGAACGGTTCCATAATGGTGGGACCAATCCAGAACCTTCCTTCATGCTGATGCCAAGGGTGAGGTGAGCTCACGGTGCAGCGGGGGTCTGAGCAGAGGGCTCTGCACCCACCGTCCTCTACGATCACCTGTGGAAACAGACCGACAAAAGGGGGCATCGCACCACTCTTCCAAGTGGAAAAATCCCATGCAACCACTTCCTCCCCCCAAACCAAACACCCCTCTCAAAAAAACAAACAAAAACCCTCCACAACAAAAGGAAAGTAGAAATCACAGGGGGTTGGGGGAGGCATGAAACTGCGCTCACCCAGAGAGGAGCCATTGATTAGCCAGGAGACGCCACGGATCAATCAGGAAAAGTCAATATGCCTCAAAGCCGAGAATAAATGGACAAAAGATAACAATACACCCAGGAAGCAGTGTGGGTGGCCAATAGATGCCTTCTTAAATGCCTGGCCTCGCTATTAACCAAGGGTCACGAGCAAGAGGCCACCGGTGGCCCTCCGGTGGAGGGAAGAGCAGGGTCTGTGGGATGGACAATTCCGGGAAGGGGAGAGCCAGGACCTGAGAGGACAGCACACGGGCCCCAGCCAAGGCTGTCAATCATTTGAAGCCAGCTGTGGACAGGTAATCTACCCAAACACCCAGAAGCTCTGCCACACAGGTGGCGGTGCCTCGCATAAGTCCCAGAGAGTCATGTGACATGTGTCGCACAGGAGATTCCCCGGCAGCCTCCTCACTCACTGCTTCGGAGTGGCCGCTGACCTGGAGGACAGGGCAGAAGCACCCCGGTGGGTTTCCGAGCCTCTGCAGGCTCGGGGAATGGGGTCTTCGCGGAAGCAGAAGGCCTCCTCTTTCTCCTGGGGACCCACAGGCCGGAAGTCTCAGGCCCCAGCCGTTCAAAGCCACCATTGCTCTGCAGGAGATGGGGCTTCTTACGCATCATCCTTGACTCCATGGGGCAGTGTTGGTCCGTAGACTAGAGAAACAAATCCACAGACATTCATCTGTGTTTAAGAGAGGGTTTCTATATAAAAGAGCAATTGTATATTGAGAAAATATACCAGCAGAGTCCAGATCAAGTCTGATATTACCCCATATGTCGATAATAGTCCATAAATTCCAAATCAAGTCCATAAATCTGATATTAGCCCATACGTCTGATACCAGTCCATGAAGTCCTCTTCAGACTCACATAGCACATGCAATGACGCTGAGTGCAGGAAGATCGCAGGCCATGGGTGGAAAGTCTTGTGGATGCAGTGGTGGTGGAAGCATCTCAGTGCTGGCGTGGGTCTCCACGTGGCTCCTCCAGCTCCAGGGCTCTGGCTGCCATTAGCCAGTCTCCCTGTGGCTTGTCAACAGCAATGTTTTGCAGGGAGTGAGAGAGTGTCCTGCCTCTAGTGAGCTATTTATCTCTTTAGCGCCTCCAAATGAGGTCATTAAATGAAGTCCTCAAGCTGTGACCTGAAAGACAGGCTAACTCCACCCCTCCACAAGTTAACCCCAGATAATGTAGCTACAGCCGGGCAGCGGGTTTGGTTTTCTGGTTAACAGCCCCACGCATGACCACCAGGGCTCCCTGGAAGGACTGTAGGGAAGGACAGCCCTGGCAACAGCCAGGGGGAGTGGGAGGGGGGCACATGTGTGCCTGGCGGCCAGTGACCGGGAGCATAATGGAGCTGCTGGGGAAGAACGTGGCACCGCAGGCTCAACCCAGGAAACAAGGGGACGCGGCAGAAGAGAAGATGCTGTGCTGCAAGAAGCACCGCGTGGCCTCTGCGGAGCCCCATTTGTCGCCACAATGTCATCATCTCCTGCAGAGGCGCCCTTCCTCGCTCTGACCCCTCTACCTTACAAGCATGATGTCTCCTCCGGGAGACAGTCTCTTCTGACGACCTGTCCAAAGCAAATTAGCCGCAGTCTGGCCAGCGTTGCTTCCAAGGAAAAGTCCAGTCTCGCGTCTTCCCAACATAGATGGCTCCTGCGCCCGGCAGTCCGCACCTCCCTCCGCCCCCCAGCCCCATGTCTGTACATGGCTTCTATCAGGCCCGCCTGACGTCACAAACTAACATCCTGGCTCTTCCGCTCCTGGAAGAGGTCTTGGGCAGCAGACTGGCCCCGAGTCATCTGTCCCTCTGTCTTGACCACCACTTCCCTGGAAATTTGCTGTGGATTGAGATGAATAAAATCCCTGGGACTTCGATGACTTGGACATCGACTGGCTGGGCTGTTGGCTGCGGGCCTGGGTGTGGGGGGTTATGATCAGGTGTCATCCACACTGAAAACTCTCATGTGACCAGTGTTAGCACAGCCTGTGTGGTGTTAGGACAATACTTGTATGGTAGTGGAGGTGGAGGCGTTGGTGATGGTGGAGGTGATGAAGGTGGAGGTGGAGCTGGAGGTGGTGCTGGTGGTGGTGGTGGTGGTGGTGATGGTGGAGGTGGTGGTGGTAGTGGTGGAGGTGGAGGTGGAGGTGGAGGTGGTAGAGGTGGTTGGTGGTAGTGGTGGAGGTGGAGATGGTGGTGGTGGTGGTGGTGGAGGTGGTGGTGCTGGTGGTGGTAGTGGTTGGTGGTAGAGGTGGTTGGTGGTAGTGGTGAAGGTGGAGGTGGTAGTGGTGGTGGTGGTGGTGAAGGTAGATGTGGAGGTGGTGGTGGTGAAGGTAGATGTGGTGGTGGTGGTAGTGGTGGTGGTGGTGGTGGTGGTGGTGGAGGTGGAGGTGGTGGTGGTGGTGGTGGTTGGTGGTGGTGGTGGAGGTGGTGGTGGTGGTGGTGGTGGTGGTGGTGGTGGTGAAGGTGGAGGTGGAGGTGGTGGAGGTGGTGGTGGTGGTGGTGGTGGTGGTGGTGGTGGTGGTGGTGGTGAAGGTGGAGGTGGAGGTTGTGGAGGTGGTGGTGGTGGTGGTGGTGGTGGTGGTGGTGGTGGTGGTGGTGGAGGTGGAGGTAGAGGTGGAGGTGATGGTGGTTGGTGGTAAAGGTGGTTGGTGGTGGTGGTGGTGGTGGTGGTGGAGGTGGTGGTGTAAGTGGTGGTAGTGGTTGGGGCCTTCCCAGCTGGTCCTGCTCCTGGTGACCTGACATGCACCAGTCCTGCATGGTCCTCACCAGGGTTGCTCTAGCTGATCGCACTGCTGCAGCCACAGCGTCGATCCGTCTTGTCAAGGGCCTTCCTCTTTCCTGCCCTTCCACTTCACTGAGCAAGAGGTGCTTCTGCAGGGCCAGGTCGCTCCTGACAATGTGCCCAGAGACCACGAGGTGAAGTCCAGCCACCCTTTCCTCTGAGCAGCCCTCTGGCCACACTTCTTCCAGGCCTGCCTGGTCTGCTCTCCCACAGCCCATGGCCATCTTCCTCTCCAGCCCCGTCAGTCAAAGGCATTGATTCTTCTCCCGTCCTCCTGATTCAAGGTCCGCCTCCAACATACCTGCCCGCGAGGTGACTGAGGTCTATGAGCTTAGACTCCCTTCAGGCCACACTCCACTTTCAGGGCAGCGAGTGGGGTGGGGTGGGGGAACAGGAGGAAGGTCCCAGGGGGGTTCAACTACACACCTGCCTCAGAGATAGCTCGGTTCCAAGGTGGCCAAGAGCTCAGGGGTGTGGCCGACCGCGGGCAGCAGAGGAGGCAAAACCCCAAGGTCTGCTGGCGGCTCCTGGTCCTCCTCCTGGGAGGTGGCTGCCCGACCCCGAGGATGGAGTCTCTGCAGAGAAAGGGCTCCCTCTGTGGGGCTGTGAGTCCATCTCAGTGTCCAGGGGCTTCCTACCAAGACTCCTTACGACCAAGCTGAGGCCTGGGCCTCGCACACTCCACACACACCCCCACCTCCAGGTGAGCAAAGCCCCACCCACCAGCCAGAGTGCCCGGTGAGGCGGTGATGACCTGCTCACACGTGCCTGTGGCCCAGCTGCACTCCCCGTGCCCAGGCCCTTAGCCCCATGGCGCCCCCACACAGGTCTGCTTCTGGTCCACTTGGGGTCTGGACACCAACGCCCTTCAGCAGCGATGGGGCTGCCACCAGCCCAGGTGGTCAAAACCTCCCAGGAGCATCTAAGAGGCGCTCAGCTGTGCCCAGGGCGCAGCCGCTGCTCCCCACAGCCCAGCCTGGCTCCTCAGCTCCCGGAAGAGAGAGTCTAGCCTTGCCCACCATCCCCGGGCCGCGCTGCCAGCCCCTGCTCTGGGGCACATGGTATCTGTGCTGCAGGTGCAGAGGGCAGGCGTGACAGGCGAGTGGACACTGAACACTAGCACTCGCTCCATCAGGCCGGAGTGGGAGACCAGGAGCCCATGAGGAGGGCGTCTGGAATGCTCTCCACCCAACGCTGGGTCCTGTCTCCAGTGCCACATGTGAGCCCCGCAGGGCCCGTGCGGGTCACAGCATCCACAGCTCGCCAGACCTGTGGGGACCTGTCCCCATGTCCACCCAGCACCTTCCTGCTGTACAACCTTTGTGCTCAGATGGGGAGGGGGAGCTCCCCACAGACCTCCTGTGAGTCAAGGGGGTGATGTGCCCGCCTCAGGTCCCCCCAGCCAGCATGGCCATGAAGCCCAGGGCGAAGCCGGCCCCTGGCTCGGAGCCTCGGTCCTGTGTGTGAGACATTGCACCCACCGAGCTCACATCAACCACGCTCTGCTTCCTCTTCAGTCGTGCCAATTGTTGGCCTTTCCTCAGCGAGCTTCCTCCGTTGGCTGAGGATCCGCCCCTTCCTAAGAGCTGTGGACATCCCACAGAGCGTGAACCAGCCCGGATGCCAGACTGGAGCATCAACCCACAGGAGGCACAGCCAGGATGTTCCTAGAAACAAGGACGTACCATGGCCAGGCCATCGGGAGACACTGGTCCCTGGGGAGGGCCTCGTGCTGGTAAAGCGGAGGGTCAGGGCCAGCGGAAGACCCTGGGTGAGGCGGACGGACACAGTGGGCGGGGCACGCCAACAAGTGTGCAGGTGAGGCTTCCTGCCACTGCACGCCAGCTCGCCGAGGGGCAGAGTGACCTGGACAGGGCCCAGGCCTGGGAGGAGCCTGTCTGGAGCCCCCTCCTTCATGAGCTGCGAGCCACCTTTCAGGAGCAAGTGTTCTGCCACTGCCCCAAACTGTCAGAGTCACAGGGAATCAGGAGGGACAGAGGTTCTGTGGCCGCCACTCTCCCTGCACCCACCCCTTCGGGGAGGGGCCGGCAGGACGCAGGGAAGAGTTAAGCATGCGTGTGATTATTTACCCATTTCGCTAATTAGATCTTAATAAACCATTTCACGCTGCAGTCTGCAGCATCGCAAGATGAATCTTAATGGCTTTGCCAGGAAGGAGCCTTCTTGGTGCTGGGAATGGTCCCCGGGGCAGGCGGATGGTGGAGATGAGGGGTGCCTGTCCCGTCGCCCACCCTGAACCCCAGTGTTCATTTCTCCCCAACCCCTGGTTCCACATGGTCACTTAGGACAGTGGGGATAAGCCCTGGCCTGCGCTCCAGGGTCAGGGGACAGCTGCGGGGTGATGGTTCCCCCACCCCCAGAGCATTGCCGGTGGTCAGCTCCCATTCCACGGCCAGGACACGGGGTCCAGAGAGGCCGAGGCCACCCACTGGGATGCGTGTCAGTCTCCCAAGGAGCCACAGCGGGTGCTTAGGGTCTGGAGGCAACACCCCACCGCCCCTGGCCAGCCCCAGCAGCCCTGAGTCCTAGCATGCTGGACAAGCTTGTCCCAGAACACGTGTGTCCCTGTCTGTGGGGCCGGGATGGGAGAGCCCTCCGCCCGCACGCCACTCTTCTCTGTTCCTCTGAAAATGAGTCACAGGTGAGCGGGAGAATCCAGGGACCAGCTGAACACAACTTCACACACACAAACACACACTCACACACGTATACACCCGCACACATATACACTCACACACGTACATATCCACACACACATACACTCGCGCACACACATATACATTCACACACATCCACCCACATGCACCCAGGTACACACTCACATACATATTGAGGTAGTTAGCTTATTGTGCCAACCTGGCAGATAAACATGTGTGGGGTTAATTGAAGGGCGGAGGGATAAATGGCTCTGTGAGCCTCCCCTTTCTAGTTCTCAGGTCTCTTACTTTCTGATAGTCGGACGAGGGTGCAGCTGCCTTAGCCAGTTCCCTGCTTCAGCTGGCAAGGCTCACTTACTGCAAGACGACCCTGAGGAGAAGCCACATGGACCTACCCCAATGCAGCCCTGGGTGCTGGAGCAGTCGTGTAGAGATACCTGCCAGTGCTGAGATGCTTACGCATTCACTGACCCAGCTTTCCTCTGCAGTCGGCGTCATAGTGTGTGTTTTGTGAGATGGAGGAGGACTTTGTGGATTGGTGTCAGACATATGGATTAATGGGTTAATGTTAGATTTGTGGGATTGGGCAGCACTGTGTTGGGATGTTGTCTTGATGTGCACTTAACCTTTATATAAGACTCTCTCTTATACATGAATTTCTGTGGATTTGCTTCTCTAAAGTACCCAGACTAACACACTTATACACTCACACACACTCGCAAACACACACACACTCACACACACACACAACCGCTCACGCACATACAGACATCCACATATACACACACACATATACTCACACTCACACATCGAAGCACGGACCTTCCTGACGGGGTTGCTGGGCTCCAGGGTGGGGTCAGCCTCGGCCAAGTCTTTCAAGAGCCCTGACCCCTGGCCACCTGGCGTCCACATGAAGGAAGCTCCGCCCACCAACACCTCCTCCACGGCCCCATCCTGTGTGTGTGAGAGGGGATTCACCCACTGTACTGCCATAAAGCCACAGAAACTATCCCACAAGAACGTCCACACGTGAAGCGATCATCCATCATCTGTGGACGCGTCCCCCGCCCCCTGGGCTGTGCGCTTTTAAGGCGGGCCCCTGTCTCTCTAATGCTTCCCCTTAAGACTTCTGAACTCCTGGGTTCACAGCATGTCAAAGGTCAGGTGGGGGTCCTGCAAAGGTGGGGAGGGGCGCTCCTTTCCCAGGTTCTTTGGTGCTGCAGACAAGAAGTCTGGAAGGACAGCACCCAGGCGCAGGTGATGGCAGCAGTTTCCTAATGACATTCCCCCAGAGGCCCCCCCACCCTTGGAGAAGGAGAGGGCGCTGCTCCCTGATGCACAAGCTCCTCTGCCCGGCTTCAGGACCTCCCCACTCAGGGAGCCTCCTGCCGTCTCCCCTCGTCCTGAATGCCGGGCAGAGGAGCTTGTGCATCACACCTGAGAAGACACCATGTGAGCCATTTCTGCTCAACGATTCACCGACGGAGCTGCCTTTCATGGGGCCTGGGTCGGCGCTTGAGGGAGAAAGGAGGGGCTACCTGCTTCTGCAGAGATGCCCAGGCTCAGAGACCGGGGGAAGCTCTGCTCTGTCCTGCAAAGTCACCATGTGGCAGAATGGGCATCAAGGCTCTGGGAACAGTGATCTTTGCCACCTGGAACCTCCAGCACCTTCCTCCCCCCACCTCCTTCACAGCAGCTCCATGCTCCTGGGCCAGGGTTCCTGACCCCGGGCTCACTGGCCACTTGTCTCAGGGCCTGGGCCTGGTCTAGTTCCCTCCAGCAGGGGGACAGCTGCCCCTGGGTGTCCGGGGCACTTCAGCAGCCATTGTGATTTCAAGGTCCACTGTCTGTGTCGCCGACTGTATGGGGATGTAGGTCCTCTCCGTGGCCGTCATATTTCATGTGTGTGGACCGCCCAGAGCCTGGGCTCCGGTCCATCTGGGAGAGGGTCTTCCTCATCTTTGCTGCCCCTCTGCTTCACTGCACCGCAAGGGGTCCCACGGGAATGTCCTGAGTAAGGGGGAGAAAATTCGGAACCGGACTCTAAAGCATCCCAGAATCAGGCTCAATGGTTAGTCCCTGAACTGCTAACCCTAAGGTCAAAGATTCAAGCTTAGCAGCAGACCCAGGGAGAACCACGAGGCCGTCTGCTCCATGTGCAGATTGACAGCCTCCTAGACCTGGGTGAGGGAGGGAGGAGGGCGGGAGCCGGGACACCCCGGAAGAAGGTGAGAGGGTGGCGGGCACAGAGGGAAATGCCCTGGCTGAGAGGAGCGGTGTGCAGGGCTCTGGGCTCTGCAAACCGTCATCACCACCTTGAAAAGGAAGGAGAATCCCTCCCAGCCCCCTCGGCCCTCCTTCGTGGCCCCTCGGGGAGGGGGGAGAGGTGGACTGCCCTGGGTGAGCTGTGAGGACAGAATGTGGGCCTCACCCGAAACGTTATCTCCAACCCTCAGGTGACAGCACGGGGGCTGGTGTGTCCACAGGGGACTCTGAAGTCTTCTCCAAGAGGGGCATGGGGGAATGGCGCACCCAGGGCCAGCTCCGTCCAACAGCTGAGGGACCTGGGGCGCGGAGATCCTGCCTAGGCCAACCCCATCAGCCCCCTCCCATTGCTGCATCTTCAGCCTGTCACCCTGGTCTCTGGGAACAGGTCACGTTTCTGGAGTGTCCATGTGACCGGCTGACAAAGTCCTCCCAGGGCAGGACTGCAAGTAGGAGCACCCAAGGGCCCTGCTGCATCGGGGCAGCGAGTGGCCGTGCAGCACTCTGGACATGAGTGTGCAGGGGAACCCCGGGGCCCCTGTACATCCAGCCTCAGGGTAAGGGTCCGATGTTTGCTGGATAGAGAATGGCTACTGGGGAGAACCAGCCCCCCTCCCAAGTATGGGTCCTGCAGGACTGAAAGCATCCCCTCCACCTGACCACCCACCGTCCAGTCAGAGCTGACCTCTGGGCAGAGAGCTCCACACGCCCCTCTCTGCATAGCCAGCCTCTCCCTCAAAGGCGGTGATGGGAGGACCACGGGGGGGTGGGGAGGAAGGATGGAGGAGCAAGAAACAGGGCCATCACTCCCTCCCAGACCAACACCCTGGTCAGGACCTGCTGAGAGGGAGCCCATCCCCAGGGAGGGAAGCACTGCTCAGAAGATGAGCCGGGGAGAGGCACTTACTTTAGTCCATGTCTCTGCCCGAGGCAGGTCCAGGCAGGCGAGACCGATGGGCCTGCTAAAGACAGAGGCTGTCTCTGCTTCTCCCAGGACTGAGCGGGGGAGAGGGACTGTGGGCTGGTGGGGGTGGGCTGATGGGGGTGGCTGGGTGGTGGGAACCTGGGGGTTCACCTCCCCCTCCCCTTACTTCACCCACAGGTTCAGGTATCTGGGTGTCACAGCGCCTTGGGGCAAATCTGCCCCCACCGATTGCTTTTGGCCCCCTGAAGCTCAGTGGGGCTGGACACTGGCTCTGTCCCCAGTTTAGAGTGAGTTTGTCCCTCAGAGTCAGTGGGGACGATCCCAGGGGGAGCTGTGGCTGGGCACTCAGACTCCCAGCTGGACTCCGGGCCCTGTGGGGGTGGCATCCACACTCTGGGGTTGTCACCTGCTCCCGGAACCAGGACCCAAAGTGGGGGCGCTGCGCCAGAGATGGAGCTGGCCCCAGGCAGGGCGTCTGTGGCCCAGGTTCCTCAGCAAGGTTTTCCTGTCCCTCCCCCTCCCTGTGGCTGAGGGTCCCACCCGAGGTCCCCGGCCCCCGGTGTGGTGTTCCCTGTCTGTGTGTGGAGACCCCGCGGCTGGCTCCGCTGGGCAGATAGAGATCTTAGAATGCAGATTGCTATGCCCGCCCAGCCCCAGGCCATTCATCACTGCCGGGGGCTGGAAGAAGCAATTACTGGTGTCATTGATTCTGCTCAGGCCGTGGTTCAGGCAGGCAGTTTCCTAGAAGGGCCTGGAGAAGACAGAAAAGGCAGAGTGGGGGTGGCAGGGGGGGGTGTGGCGAGCAACAGGGGCTGGGTGGGAGGAGATGGGCCGGGACGGGGCCTGGATCCCAGGGCTGATGTGCCATGAGCCTGCACGTGGGCTGCAAATCTTGGTCCTGGTTTGGAAGTGTCTCCCCCAGAAAGCGCTCCGTATGAGCTCCCCGCCTGGTCTGCACAGCCTGAGATGGGCGCTCTTGGGTGTGCACAGGGGTGAGACAGCACAAGCCAGTGACTCACTGTGCAATCAAAGAGCCTGGGGACTCCGGACCCTGATGGCATCTTCCTGTGTCCTTGTGTCCTGTGTCCATGCACAGGGCACAACTGCATCTAAAAGCCTGGGTCCCAGAGGGGTGCGTGGCCCTTCCTTTCACACTGTGCCTAGAACAGCCACCTGGTCGTACCCGGGTCACATGCATCTGACCACATCTGGATACAGTCACTTGGCCACCCTGGGGGAAGGTGCCCAGGATATGCCATCTAAACCTGTGCCCAGGAGCAGAGGGAGAAGGTGTGTGGCTAACAGCCACCTCCCCCCTGGGGCCCGCTTTCACCCTTGTTCGTAAGAGTCCCTGGTGGCGACATGGGTTACTGCTAACCTCCCAGCTGCCCTCAGGAGAAAGATGGGGCTTTCTGCCCCCGCGAAGACTGAGAGGCTGCGATCTGCACAGTCGGCGGTTCGAAGCTCCTGGGGAGGAGGGCGCGCTCTCTACCTGGTGAACACTTGCAATATTTGTAACTCAGAAACCCCCAGGGGCTGCTGTGAGTCAGCATTGACTCGGTGGCAGGGAGTTCGGTGTTTTTTATGTGCTTTCCTTTTAATTTATTTTAAGATTGACAGCTCAGCACTGCAGCCTGGATTTGTGGGGGCTGCTCCAGTCTACCGCCAGGGTCACCGTGTTTGGAATCGACTCCCCAACAGGGGGTGGGTTGGTCTATTCTGGGCCTGGTGGGTGCTCAGGGCAGGAGGAGAAGCTGCCTGCTCCCCACACTGCTCGAATTCCAGGGCCCAGGGCCCCTCCTGAATCAGAGCTGAGTTCTCTCTGTGGCAGTGGTGTGGATCTGTCTCAGGGCAGCCTCGGCATGGGCAGCTAAGGCTGCAGTGCATGAACCTGGACAAGCGGTGCATCCATGTCTGTGAGCTCCATCCAGGGCCCCCCACCCCCGCTCCTAATAGAGTGCTGGCCCAGGGCCTTCCCTGGGGTCACCCCTGTCATCCCTTCACCTCCATCGGACCCTCCAGCAGCTCTTAGAGGTTCGTCCGCATAGCCTCCCTTCACAAACAGGGAGGCTGAGGCGAGGGAGGGCACCCCAGAGCCACATGCCCAGGACTTGAACCAAAGCCCTGTCTCCAGCAGTTCCAGCAGTGACAGCGCCTGGTGTCCACGGGGGAAGTTAGGGTGGCCTTCTCGGTCCCGGGGAGGTGAGACGGTGTGGCAAAGCTGGGGAGGTGGTCTGGCACTGAGAAGAGCCCTGCTGCATACTGTACCCTGCAATCACACCCCTCAGCAGCCTGATCCATGGCCTGCCCCCCACGGCATCCCAGCGGCCCCCAGAGAAGGGGGGTCATTGTCTCTCTCTCCCGTGGCTGGCTTCCAAACCCAAAACCAAACTCACTGCCATTGAGTCACTGCTGACTCCCAGTGACTTGATACGACAGGGTGAGACTGCCCCTGTCCGTTCTTGAGATGGTAACTCTTTACTGGAGTAGAAAGCCTCCTCTTTCTCCCATGAAGTAGCTGGTGGTTTCTAACTGCTGACCTTGTGACTGGTAGCCCAATGTATAACCCATTACACCACTAGGGCACCTTCGGGCACTTGATATGGACTCAAAATTTCAATGCATGGTGAAAGGGATGGATAAATGGAGGGACCGGATAGATGGAGGAGGGTGGATGGATGGATGGATGGATGGATGGATGGATGAACGGGGGATAAGTGGAGAATGGACGGTACGTGTGGGTGAGAGAATAGACAGTGGAGAACTTGAAGGAAGATGGATGGGTGGACAGTAAAGCCCAGACAAAAAAATATTTCTTGGTGACTCGTTTTTCACTTGTGCCTGCAGTTATCTGGACTGCTGATTCAGAGAATTGCATTGAATAGACCACATCAGCACTAGTTTCTAGATGTGGTGTTCCACGATATTTTCAGCTAGTAAGTTATGCTAATTTATTAACTTATCCTACTTTTAAATATCAGAAGAATTCAGGTCCACAAATTACAGGATAAGACAAAAAAGGTAAGAAATGTTTGAAAAAGAGTTAGGTGTGGCAGGACTTTCGTGGGACGCTGAGTATGGACCCGTGGTGAATATCTGGTCACCCCTGGAGCTGCCCATCAGGAGGTCAGTGGCTCGAACCCACCAGTCACTCAGCAGCCTTGAAAGATTTAAACGTTTGGAAACCCAAAGAGTCAGTTCTCCTCTGTCCCAGAGGGTCACTGAGAGCTGGCCTCAGTCAGAGGACAGCGGGTTTCCTTTGGGGCACCCAAAGCTGTGCACTAGACACGCATCTGCAGGTTGGACCCGCCGAGCCAGACGCAGCCCGAGAAGAGCAGGATACAAAAAGGAAGCGTGAAGACGTGACTGTGGAAGGAGTGTGGGCAGAGCACTGTCGGAAGGGTACGGCTTCCTAGCAGTGTCATACATGTCCTCCCTTCTCTTCTTCAGACTGTGCAGGAAGCATTGCAGAACACATTTTCAAGGGCAGGAGTCAACGGATCATCCACACTCCATGTCTCAGAGGTGAGGTTCGCGTCAAGCCTCTTTCTGAGAAAAATTCTCACTGACCTTGAAGAGGGTCTGGGCACGGTGGGAGAAGGTGTGCCATAGTGTAACAAGACGGGGGCATTTAAACTTTAATCAAGGGGTTGGGCTCTGACAGGCTGATTTGGGGATTCAGAACATCTGAATCTGTTTGCTCAAACTCACTACCCGTCAGGTGATGAGGCCTCATCGTGACCCTGCAGGACAGAATGTAATTTCTCCAGCAGGATTCTGAGGGTGTCAGCCCTTATGGGCGCAGAGAGCCTCATCTTTCTCTTGAAGAGTGGCCGGTGGGCACAAGTAGCTGAGCTTGTGTCGAGAAGCCCCCCACAAAACCCACAGTGCCATCAGGCTCCTGACTTACTGCGTGGTAACTCTTCTCCCTGCCCCCTTTTAAGATACAGATTGGAGCTGCCTGCTACTCTGTTGCTATGAAGGCAAAGTGAAAAGTCCAAGTTCATGTAATTTGCACTGTTCAAAGGACACGTGTATAGAAGGACAACTTGACCTAAATATTCAGTACAATACACACGACTTTAAACAGAGCCAGTGTGCACTCCCTCCAACTCAGGCTCACAGGCACCACATTAAAATGTCCTGCTTATACATGGGCAAGGGGAGTGGGGGTAGTGGTGCAGGGCACATGTTCTTGTCTCAAAAACTGGAGCTGATAAGGGGAACCTGGTGCCATTTTTGGAGTCAGCAGGTCAAACATACCAAGAAACAAGGCTAATATTGGAGGCACGAAAAGGTGTGTTGACCAGTGTAGTGGGTGAGTGAATGGGTTAGGATGGATGGCTAGAGGATAGATGGGGGGATGGATGGTCTATGGATGGATTGATGGATGGATGGATGGATGGATGGATGGGTGATGGAGGATGGATGATCTATAGATAAATGGATGGATGGGTGGATGGGTCATGGGTGGATGGATGGATGGTGTATGAATGGATGGATGGTATATCGATGGCTGGATAGATGGCTGGATGGCTGATGGATGGTGGATGGGGGATGGATGGATAATCTATGGATTGATGGATGGGTGGATGTATAGATGGGTGGATTGATAGATGGATGGATGATGGATGAAGGATCTATGGATGGTTGGATGGTATGTGGCTAGATGGATGATGGATGGATGGATGGATGGATAGATGGATGGATAGGTGGATGGGTCAGGGGTGGATGGATAGATGGATGATGAATGAATGGTCTATGGATGGATGGATGATGGGTGGAAGGATGATGGGTAGATGGATGATCTACGGATGGATAGATCAATTGATCAATGGATGGGTGATGGGTGGATGGATGGATGGATGGATGGATGGATAATAGGTGGATAGATGATGGATGGATAATGAATGGATGAAGGATTGATGAGTACATGAGTGGATGGGTGACAATCCATAAAGGTCCAAAGGCAAAGGGTCCCTTAAAAGACAGAAACTCAGAGCAGGGCAGACCCTCAGAAAGCAAGGTGCGCAGGACCCACACTGGACTCCGAGGCCCCAACCTGAGCAGGGCGACCTTCTATCAGGACCTTTCAGATCCACTCTCTTCTTTAGCGGAACCACCTGGGTGAGCTTCAGGGTTGGAGCAGGGGGAACCCCCAAGGAGGGAGGAACTGAGCTATGAGGGGTGTTCTTGGCCCAGCTTTCAGCTTGGATGCCTCCTGGGAACACTGCTGCCCCTGAGCAGATTCACCTCTTGGAGAGGGGCTTCCAGGAAGTCACAGCCTGGGCCTCAGGGCTGGCTGCATCCGTGTGTCATCTGGGACCAGGGTGGCCCGCCCTAGTGGGGTATCTGTTTTGGCCTCTGATTGGTGAGGCTGAGACATTGGCCTGTCCAGGTCCACCCCACAGGACCCTTCTCCACGACTGTGCTGAGTGTCATGACCTCTGTCTTCGTGCAGTGGACGCAGGGGCCAGGGTGAGGGCTCAATGTCACTTGAGGGGCACAGGCAGGCTCTCTGACCCCCACCTGGGGCCTCACACTCTCGCTGATAAACACTGGGAGCACTTGGTTCTTCACCAAAGGAGAAGGGTCTGCACTTGGCCCCACCCCTCCTGAGCTGGGGCAGGTGCATCATCTCTGTGGGTGAAGGACGGCAGATTCAATTAGACAGAGTCCTGCGGCCAATGCTGAATCGATTTGGGTATAAATAGATGGCATGAAACCCATCCTGGCCATGAGGGAGAGTAGGCGCCTGCTCAGGGTCACGGTGAAAGACGCATGACATTGCGGTTACTCCAAGCCCAGTCACTGAAACCCAAACACCAGAGACCACAGCTGGACCGGAACGCTGGGGGGCAAGCCTGCCTGTCAGCTGTCACTCACCGACCTGCCTACCAACCTACCTACTTACTCTACCTGCCATCTATCGATTAGCATACAGCTACCTAATTACTTCCTACCTACCTTCTGACCTGCCTACCTGCCTGCTGACCTACCTACCTACCCCCTCCCATCTATCCATCCAGCATCCTTTATTTACCTGTCTACCTAAAGCCACCATCTACCTACCTGTCATCACACATAACCTGCTTACCAACTCACCTACCTACCTCCCATCTAGTCGTCTGTCATTATTTATCTACCTATCTACCTTCTATCTACCTGTCTGCCTCCCTACATACCTACTACCTATTATATATATACATATATATCATAATCTGTCTATCATCTACACATATACATGTATGCATACCTATAATTTATCTACCTACCTGTCATCTATCTATATACTTTACCTACCCATCATTACATACCTATCCATCATCATTTATCTACCTACTTGCCTACCTATCATCCACCTACCTATCATCATTTATCTACTTCTTGCCTTCTTATCTATCTATCTTCTATCCCTATTCATTCATCCATCCATTTGCCTGTAATCTATTACCTATATATCTATCATGTCATCTATTACCTATCACTTATCTATTATCTAGCTGTCCTTCTACCCACCCATCCATCCATCTCTCTATGCACCCCTCACGTGTCTCTTGGACATACCATGTAACTGCTTGTTCTCTCCCTCCTCACTTGGTTGGGGGGGGGGGGTTGGGGGTTAGGTTAATTATTCATGAGCTGCCAAGCCCTTTGGACCCATTGATTTTGTTTCTGTTCCCCTCGATCCGGTACACGGACTGTGGTTTGATGGCATTAAGTCTCCTGAATAATTAATATGGTAATTTAACCTGAGCAGAGTGAGCAAATGTTACCTTCTGCTTAGGGAGTGGGGGAAAATTCCCCCAAGGCAGTTTTTCCAGCTCCGCTAATGTCACCCCAGCCCTTGAGACCCATGTCTGTCTCTGGCAAAGGGCTCTTCCCAGGGCTCCAGCTCCCCTGCCCAGAGAGAGGGAGAGCAGCTGGGATCTGTCTGTCCCACCAGGCGTCCCAAGACGCTGGAGACAGCCACCTCGAGACTCAGATGTGGGGGCCCTACGTCCACACATGCCTTCATGTGTCCCTCCAGTGTGCAGGCCGCAGGGCGAATCTCACCGGCTCACAGCGCAGGCTGGTGGGGATTGGACTTCTTCCCCAGTGTGACTGTACACTGGTGCCGAGGTCACGCAGAGGCAGAAGATGGGGACCCGAGGGGGGCTGGGTGAGACAGTGGACGCAGAGGCAGCCCCCTGGGCACTGGGAAGGAAGAGACATTTCCCAGGAGGCCCATGTCCCGGGGGACAACCTGAGCCATGGTAAAGCCACAGCCAGGATCACAGCTGCGGAATGACAGACCCCCACTGCTCTTTCAGAAGGCCCCCAGGGAGCAGCGGCCACGTGTACAGACAGCCCACGCTGCTCCTGGCCGACACTTAGCCCGAAGCCCATGCCCACGGTCACTACCACCTTGTGGAACCAAACGATTAGTCTGGATCAGTTCTTCTCAGCGGGGCGGGGGCGCCATCCTGCTCCCTGGGGATATGGACCATATCGGAGACGTTTTGATTGCCCAGTTGGGCTGCATGTTTGGTCACTGAGGCTGCTCAGTCCCCTGCAGAGCACAGGATGCCACATGGCAGAGAGTCACCTGTGACCCCTGAGAGCACCTCCCTCCCGCCCCTCGGAATCCAGCGGACTCAGAGCTCAGAGCGCGTTTGTGACTGGGTGGCATGGGAGGGAGGGTGCAGGTGGAGGTGCACCTGGAGCAGGCACGTGAGTCCTCAGGCTCCTCTGGTGATGCCCCCGGCCCCCCTCCAGCAAACCCTATGACTTTCCAGACCCAAGAGGGGACGCCCCACGGCACCGCGGGAGCAAACTGGAACAAAGGCCCTGCTCTATCTCAGGGCACGGTGGCACAGGGGCGTTCTGCTGGGTCGAGAAGAAGACAAAAGCATGTTAGAGATGTCGCTCTGAGGCCTAGGGTGCACCTGCCCCAAGCCGTGGGCTTCCCACTGCCTTGGTGCCTGAGGTGCCGGAGAATGCCGCATCCCAGGGCGAGTTGGGAGAGGGGTGCGTTGAACAAATCATGAGCTGCTGGGAGGAAAAAGAATGAGTCTTGGAAGAAAGCCCACCAGAATGCTCCTCAGCCGACAGACTGTGGACTCGGTGCCCAAAGAGGACAGCGTGCTTGGTCAGACAGGGCCCCGGACCACAAGCAGACCCCCTCCAGGTAGACCCACACCGCCACAACATGCACTCACACACACTGGGAGCCGAGAAGCTGGGGCAGGGCCAGGTGGTGCTCCTGCCATGTCTGTCAGGTCTCTGTGCAGCTGAGCCAACCTGCAGTCACTAAGACAGCCACAGCCTCCAGCCAGAGGTGGGCACCGCGAGGTATCACCAGGTGGGGGCATCACCAAGTGTGGGCCTCTCCACATGCCTCCCTGGGGGGCAGGCCTGGACTCACCCTCCACCACTACCCCAATTCTCAGAGGACCAGGGCTCCATGTCCTGCCCTCCAGGTCTCAGGGAGCAGAGGTGCGTGGCCCTGTGAGGCACCTGCTCACTCTGCACTCTGGGCAAAGTCAGTCACTGTCCAGGTCACCCCAGGGCATCCCTGGAACCTATGTCCAACTGGCAGTGCACTGCCAGACCTTTCTCCTTAGGGGCCGCATTCAGGTGACCCCAGCCTCTGGTCTTCTGTCAGGAGCTGAGCGCTCACTGTCTGCACCATCCAGTGCTCCTGTCAGCCCCAGCACTGCCCCCACCCCCACCCGCAGCTCCAGCAGCCCCCCACCCTGCACCCCACCAGGGCCTCCAGACCTGAAGTGCCGCAGTAGGCCTGATGCTCAGAGCCCGTGTGACCGAGATGCAGGGTGCCTGGATGGGAGGTAGGGGGGAGGCTGAGTCCCAGTCTGGAGCCCCTAAATCCTGACACAGACGAGGTTTCTGGACCCTTGTCCCTGAGATAACCTGCCTCACTGTGGGCCCCCCGGTCCTGCAGGCCTGCCCACTCACAGCTGGCAGGTGATAGCCAGAGCCCACATCCTTTCCGGACCCTCTGCCCACCTCCATCTGTCCGTGCTCCTGAGGTATGGATGCCCGTGGGCTTCCCTGCTGTGGCAGCCAGTCCATCCTCCAGCCAGCATGGCTGGTCCTGAACCACTGTCCGCTTCTGTACTGAGACAGCTCTGCCTTTGGACCCAGCAAGAGGAGCCGGGAGGACATGGGCACGGGAAACAGGTGACAGTGTCTGCACCAGCCGAGCCGGAACCCCGTGTCTCCAGCAGCACCACGATTTCCCTGGCAAGTCCAAGCCCACTGGTGGCCAGATGGGCCCCAAGTCCATGTGCACACACTGTCCATCCTCCCGATCACTCCTTCTGTGGGGCCTGCCCGGCAGGTGTCTGCAAGCAGGGCAAGCTCAGGTCCGTCAACCGAGCCCCTCAGGCCCACACAGTTCCTGCACATGGGCAGCCACGACGGCCCCGAAAACGCAGCTCCGGCCTCCAGGGAGAAGCCGGTGTCATCACAAGTCCTGGTACTCCTGGATGTGACTGTGGTTGACACATGGCCGCACCCCCGCTGATAGCTTATCTCCTCATCCGCCCAGAGCGCAGCTCAGTCTGCCTCCGACATCTCACTACGAGAGCCTGGAGTGGAGGTGGTGGGGGGGCCTTCTCCGGAGCCGAGCATTTGTCACAATAAAGGGCCCCGAGGCTCCGCGATTTATCTCAGCTCCTTCTCCTCAGGAAAGACGGCCTGCCAACCCGCGGAGGGCCAGGACTGGCAGCCCGAGGGGACTGTGAGCGGGAGGAGACCAGAGGACGGCCCCTCATCCCGCCCAGTGCACGCGCACACACTCACACTCACTCACACTCACCAGAGGGGGAGACCAGAGGACGGCCCCTCGCCCCGCCCAGTGCACACACACACGCACACTCACTCACACTCACCAGAGGGGGAGACCAGAGGACGGCTCGTCGCCCCGCCCAGTGCACGCACACACACACACACACACACTCACTCACTCACACTCACCAGAGGGGGAGACCAGAGGGCAGCCCCTCGCCCCGCCCAGTGCACACACACACACACTCACACTCACCAGAGGGGGAGACCAGAGGACGGCCCCTCGCCCTGCCAGTGCGCGCACACACACACACACACACACACACACTCACACTCACCAGAGGGGGAGACCAGAGGATGGCCCTTCGCCCTCCCAGTGCACACGCACACACTCACACTCACTAACACTCACCAGAGGGGGAGACCAGAGGACGGCCCCTCGCCCCGCCCAGTGCACACGCACACACTCACACTCACTCACACTCACCAGAGGGGGAGACCAGAGGACGGCCCCTTGCCCTGCCAGTGCACACACACACTCACTCACACTCACCAGAGGGGGAGACCAGAGGACGGCCCCTCACCCTGCCAGTGTGCGCACACACACACACACACACTCACACTCACCAGAGGGGGAGACTAGAGGACGGCCCCTCACCCTGCCAGTGTGCGCACACACACACACACTCACACTCAACAGAAAGGGAGACCAGAGGACAGCCCCTCTCCCCATCCAGTGCACACGCACACACTCACACTCAACAGAAGGGGAGACCAGAGGATGGCCCCTCGCCCCGCCCAGTGCACACACACATACACACTCACACTCAACAAAGGGGGAGACCAGAGGATGGGAAACGAAGCGCATGGTGGTTCAGACACACAGGTAGCTCCGTGGGGAGGGACCCTGGCCATCTGCTCCCCAAAGATCGCGGCCTCAGAGACCCTACTCTGTCCTGCAGGGTCACTGTGGGCCAGAATCAACCCCACGGGACATTGCTCAGAACCAGGGCTGGCTTTGTCATGTCAACCCAGCACTCAGGATGCTGGGGATGGAAGGTACACAGGGGCTCATGTGAAGGACAGAGGGGATGAGGAGCCCCAGCAGGGGCTGGGTGTCAGTGGTCATCAGGGTGCACACAGAGCCCGCCCCAAGCCTCCTCGGTGTGAGAGCGGATAACTGTTTGTGAAGCCCCCGGGGGTGCCTGTCCCAGCAACCTCAGCACTCGGTCACTGACACAAAGTGAGTGAGGGCAAGAGTCGAGATCCCACGTCCCCCTCCCACCCCCACCCCCAGACACACTCACAGCCCTGCAGGCACACACACACACACACACACACACGCTTTTTCATATGCTAACACCCAGGGCCCCGTGCTTACACTCATTCTCACAAAGTCCCCTGGTCCCCTGTTCACACACGCACGCACACACTTGATCAGCATGCTCACGCGCGCACTCACCTGCTGGCTCTTTCACCATCATGTGTTCATGCATTTGTATGCACACTCACACAGCACGGTTCACTCACACACTGCATCTTCACGATCACCCTTGCACATGCGTGCCCACATTCTCACCACCATGGACACACACACACCCATGCTGCTCACACATTCAGGCATCGTGCACACTCACACACTTGCTTACTCACACTCACACGCACACACAGAGCCCAGCCCACTACTGGAGGACACGCTCAGCAGGCCCTTCCGTCGGGCCTGGTGTCATCTCTCAGGGGCCTGGGCACTGGACTCTGTGGATCCCCACGGGGCAGAGGTGGCAGCAGGTGGAGGCTGAGGGCAAGGCAGGGCTAAAGCAGCCACTGTCTCTATGAGCCTTCTGCGCATACCCACTGCCACCCTGCACATCACCAGGGCTCAGCATGGCTGTGTCCAGATGGGGTCTACATGGGCCTGTAGTGACTCTGACCTGCGTGCAGTGAGCTCGCACCTGGCCAGGGGTCCGCACCAGCTCCTGTCCTCCTAGCCCTGGGTCTGGGGTCCTCGGGCCCTCGCTGCAGATGGAGGGCCCCTTTGCAGTGATGGGGAGACATGACCTACAGGAGGCTGGCCACCACCAGGGAGGATGCAGCCCCAGCCTGCAATGCTGCAAGGGCAGCATTCCCAGAGCCTGGCCCCCTGGGCTGGCCAGGCAGCAATAGGCTGTGAGGAGGGCTCTGGAGCGAGGGCTGCAACCTGGAGCGTGGGCTGCTTATTTGTCTATTTATGCCCTGCCTTGTTCCAAGAGGATGTAAAGCCGCTTATGAAGATACATGAAGTAGAACACAGAAATATGAGCACCACGGAAGCAGGCAGGCGGCGGGCAGGCGGAGGGGCGGGGGAGGGAGGCCCACAACTAAGCAGCGCAGGCAATCAGGGCCTGGAGGGCACCTGCCACCCAAGGGGTAGAGGTGGCCCAGGAGTGTGCACACAGGCACAGGCACACACACACAGGTACACACACACAGGCACACAGGTAGGCACACACGCAAGCACACACACTCACAGAAATGCCAAGCTCACACTCATGTCATGCAGATAGACCTCACACACTCATGTGTTATCACACTTGCTCACTCACTCATGTGCTAAAGGTCAAACAAGACACTCTTACCCCCTCACTGTCACACACACTCACCCCCATGCTCATACTCCACCCCACAGAGACAAGCTCATCCACACACTCACTCAGTCACCATCACACTCACAGAGACACACTCACATATGAGGGGTCTCCCCCCCCCCAAAGAAAACTGGAATTGTGCTGGGCAGAGCGGAACTTTCATAGTCTGCATTTTCCCCACTAGGAGAGCATCAAGCAACTTGCTCTGAGTTAGTGCACCCAGTGGCATTGCCTGGGAAGGTTCTCTTTGGTCACAGTGAATTTTTTCATAAAAGAAGTCTCACTTGAACCTCGATTTTTGGGATGGCTGATTTAAGAGAATAGCATGTGACTGTTAAATTTTGTTTCCTACTCGGGAGTTCATTCCATCAGGTCAGAGAGTTCAGCAACCTTTCCGTTCAGAGATTTTGAAAAGATAGTATAACGCTGTGAGACAAAGAAGGTCCAGTCTGTGGCAGACAGGGACTGGTTTTGCAACCCTGCTCACATAGCCATCTCTATGTGCCAGTCCAGGGCAACATACAGCAAGCCTCTCTTACCCCACACATCTGACCTTCCTCCATACTTCTTGTTGTCTCTGTGAAGGAAGGGGGACAGGACAGAGATGTGGTGATGCAGAAGAGGTGAAGAAAGAGTCGAGGGAGGCGCCGTCAGCCATGCCAACAGAGGAGGTTGAAGTGTTCCTGGAACGGAATTGCAGCTTTGACAACTGCATTCAGTGTCCTGGAGAGCACTCTGAGGTTGGCGAGTCTGGCTGGGTGCGCCTCATGTGCACACACTCTCACACTCAGACACACATTCACAAGGGCACATGCCCAGCCACGCTCACTCACACCCGCCGAGACACAGACCCCCCTGTGTGTTGGTGCATGCGGAGGCCCCTGAGCCAGGAAATGAAATCTCCCACATCTGTGGGGAGCAGTGGGGAAGCTCAGCATCAGCAGCCAAACCGCAGCCAGGGGCCAACTGTGGAGCGGACCACCACCTGCTCACAGGCAAGTTGAGGTGGAAGCAGACGAAAATGAACACAAGTCCGCAGGGGCCAAGGTGCAACCTTGAGGACATCCCACCTGGATTCAGAGACCATCGTAAGAGTGGATTTGAATGATGGATCACGAATGACCAGAGATCAAATGGGTTGGAAGTAGGACATCAAGAACATCATATCAGAAGAAAGCAAAAGCGATAAAAAAAAACAGGCGAGGAAGAAAACACCCAGTGGATGGGATTAAAAAAAACCAACAACCTTCTGAGCATGCACTTGCTCTGCTCCTACCCAAATGGACGGAATAGAAACTAAAGGTGCTGAAGAGAAAACTTCAGGAGGAGCCCAAGGAGACAGCACGCTAAGGAGATGGGTAAACGCCTGGAGTTTGAGAGCCACCGAGAAAGCACATGCTCCACCATCTCAAGCTGAAAGACCTGAAGAAGTAGTCAACCTCAAGTTGCAACGCTGAAGGATTTTCTGATTGGATCATTGAAAGATGCATCAAGGAAGCATCCAGAGATGATGGAAGGTTAGAGTTCATGTACCAAAAAGAATCGGTCAACATCCCAGCATTGCAAGAGGCATTCGTGGAAAAACAAGGCTCTGGGAATTGAAGGAAGACCAATTGAAATGTTCGACCAGCCGATGGAGCACTGGAAGCCCCACTCGACTCTGCCAGGACATTGTGGAGACAGCCGCCCTGCCAATGGACTGGGAGAGAGCCATGACCATGCTCATTGGGAAGAAAGATGGCCCGATGGAGTGTGGAAATAAGCAGCATCATTAATGTCACATGCAAGTAAAACGTTGCTGAAAATGAGGTGCGATGGCTGTAGCAGTACCTTGACAGGGAGCTGCCAGAAACGGACGTCACGTCCCGGGAAAGATGTGACGCGGGGAATATCACTGCTGGTGGCCGGTGGGTCGCTGCTGGAAGTAGAGAATACAAGGCTGCTTACCTGTGTCTTACTAAGTATGCAAAGGCAGGCAAGTCTGTGGACCATAGCAAGCCACAGGTGACGCTGTACAGAATGGGGTGGGAGAATGCTTCGCCGAGCTCATGCAGAACCTGTGCACAGACCAAGAGTCTGCACTCAAACAGAATCTGGGGGAGTGCGGGGGGCGCGTGTGCGGTTAAATACAGAAAGGTGTATGTGTGAGGGCTGCTTCCTCCCCTCAGCTTATCTGATCGGTGTGCTGGGCACATAATTCAAGAAGCTGCCTCCCTGAGGAAGGCAGGCCACAACAGGATTGGAGGAGGCTCACTTACCGCCTGCGAGAGGCGCGGCAGCCTTCGGTCCAGATTGGCACCCTAATGTGAAGAAACCAACAACCTTCACAACCGGGTCAGTGAACAGCATGGCGACAAATGAGAAGAGGTGAAATAGTGTCAAGGATTTCATTTCACTTGGATCCACAACCACTGCCCTTAGAAGCAGCAGCCAAAAAATCCAGACACGGCGCTGGGTGAACTGGCTGCACAGAACCAAACTCCCTGCCACTTACGCAATGTTGGCTCAGAGAGACCCCACAGGACAGGGTGGAACTGCCCCTCTGGGTTTCTTAACTATTTCTTTACCGAACTCTACAGCCTCGTCATTCTCCCAGGGAGCGGCATGTGGCTTCAAGCTGCCGGGATCAGGGTCCTTGTTATGCTGCACAAGCATTCCTAGAGGTGTCAAGGAGCAAAGACATCAATCACTATGAGGCCTGAGATGCTCCCAAGGGGAGCCTGGCTGTTTCCCATCCCCTCATGAGCACATGAGAGCTGGACAATGGATCAGAAAGGACACGTGTGGATGGCAATGTGGAAGAGGAATTGTGTTCCTCCAGGCAGACTAGGGAAACAAATCCACAGACACATATGTGTTAGAAAGAACGTTCTATAAAGAGTAATTGGATATGCAGAAAACATCCCAGCCCTGCCCAGATCAAGTCCATAAGTCCGATATCTGCCCAGATGTCCAATACCAGTCTGTAAACTCCTCTTCAGACTCGCACAGCCATGCAATGACACTGAGTGCAGGAAAATCACAGGCCAGTGGGTGGGAAGTCTTGTGGATGCAGTGGTGGTGGAAGCAGCTCAGTGCTGGCGTGGGCCTCCATGTGGCTTCTCCAGCTCCAGGGCTCTGGCTCCATCCGTGTCTCCATGTGGCTTGTCAGCAGGAAGATGAAACAGAGAGGGTGTGTCCAGCCTCCAGGGAGCTATTTATCTCTGTAGCACCTCTAAATGAAGTCATCAAGCTGCCACCTGGCTGGCAGGCTAGACTCCACCCCTAGACTCTCAGAGGTTCAGATTGACACCTGATGATGTAACGGACACAGGAATATTGAAAGTACATGTTTGCCTGAAGAAGTATAACCAGGATGCTCCTTAGACGTGAGAGTAATGAGACTTTGTCTCATGGACCGGGACTGTACTCTCAGGAGAGCCCAGCCTCTGGAGAATGAAGGGCACCAGGCTTGGTCAAGTAGAGGGGCATCCACAGAGAGGAAGGCCCTCCAGGAGGTGGAGGAGCAGGGGCTGCATCGATGGGCTCACACACAGGAACAATCCTGAGCTTGCGCAGGAGCACAGGAGCGGGAGGGGAGGGGTACATTCAGGCTGTGGGTCATAGGGTCGCCCTGAGCCAGACTTAACAGCAACAACAAAAGGATCCAGGCTCTAAGCAGATGAATGAACCGAGCGCCATGGAATGATTTGGGGTCCTGGCTTTCCACCCCATCACCCCCCATCTCAGGACAGACACTTGAGCCCGGGGTCCCAGCCCCCTCCTCCTCCGGCTCCGTGCCCAGCCCACCACCCCCCTTCAGCACTCAGCTGCAGAATCTGGCTGCTCCTGCCCCAGGAAGACCAGGAGGATTACCCAGCGCTTCTTATACAAAGCAATTTCTAAGCCTCTTTAAATCCTCTCTGGAATGTGCTGCAGTAGAAATAAATAAAAAACTCCCAAAGCAATTTCCTTCTGTCCTGTCTGCACTGGAAACCGGTTCCTGAAACAACCACCCACATCCTGCCACAGGGTGGCCAGCGCCCCTGTCCAGAGGGACCCTGGGCAGAGGATGCTTGGGGCTGCCTCCCAGCCAGCAGTGCGCTGGCCCGGCACCCCTGCCCTGGCTTGGCAGAGGAACACATCTGCGTGCACAGGCTGCTTCATCACGCCTGTCAGCAGATAACTATTAATCTTCTATCATGCTTTTATCAAGTGTTTAGATTTTCCCCTCGCTCTCTCCCCAAGCCTGGGTCTATCAGCAGCTGTCACCGTGGCGGCCAGCTGCATCTTTCCTGCTCACAGTCAGGCAGCGTGTGCGTGGCAGGCCACGCCAGGCCATCGGAGCTTCTCTGGGCTCTGGGGGCTGCTGACTGGGATGGTGATTCTCCAGGCTCATGGAGGGAGGTGGCGTGGTCTCCCTGCCTGGTGGCCTCCCAGTGGGGCATTTGGCACAGAGAGAGCGCACTCGCTCGAGGACAGGGCAGTGTCTGTCTTCAGAGGTGCCCTCACTGCATGGAGTGTTGGGCATGACAGAGGGATGGCCCGGTGGGCAGACGTCCCACAGGGATGTGACCCAGGGAGAGAAGGCGGGACAGCACGTGCCCTCGTGTTCCGCGGCGCAGGAGTAGTCACCGAGGTGGGAGGGACTTCATGAGTTTCCAGGACCAAGAAGCAGCCCCCACCCAGCACCGGGGCTCGGAGCCTCGGTCAGGTCTCTGCCCAGCCCCTCCCCTCTGGGAGTCTAGCCAGGCTGTTGGCAGGGGGCTTCACCTCTAGGCTCTGAAGGGGTCCTGCCAGCCCCTCTCTCCGCTTCCGGTGACAGTGGGTAGCCCTGGGCAGCCTGGCTTGTAGGGTCTTCTCCCTCAGGGCTCCTTTTCTTGTCAAGGGCCTGACAATCGACAATCGGGTCAGTGCTCCCGCTAGCTCCGGTGGCCCGCTGAGTTAAGCGCTGGGCTGCTCCAGAGTTCAAGACCCTCCGAGGCTCGGAGGGATGGGCTTGGGCTTGGGTTTGGTTTGTCTGTGCAGACCAGGTAGGGGGCCTGGTGGCTCAGTGTGCTAAAAGTTAGATTGTGTGCCAGAGAATCAGATGTTCAAAGCCACCAGCTGCTCCTCAGGAGAATCATGAAGCCACCTGCTTCCACTGTGTCCTCTAGGGTCAGGACCAACTGGACAGCAACAGACTGTCCGGGGCCGGTCTTGTGAATGTTGTTTATTCTCAAGGTGGAGACAGCTGTGAAGACCCTCCCCCAGATGATGCCATGTCTCCATGCCCAGGGCTTAGACGGAGACCCCACTGAGTGAGCACAGGGTCCCCACCTAGGGGCTTCCAGACTGAGAGGAGGGGGCTCCATCTCTGTTTTAAACCCCAATAAAGGGGCCATCTCCTGGAAGGGCCCTCCAGTGCCTGCCCTCTCGCCCCACCACAGACAGCTCTGTCCCTGCAGTCTGCCAGAAGGTTCCCTGGGGTGGAAACTCAGCCTCAGGCAGGCCCAAGCACCATGAAACGTGTACTCAGGCAAATGCTGTGTGTACTCACACATGTGCACACACACACTCCACGAAACACACACTCCAACTCAGCGCGCACCCTGTGAGCATACACGCACTCACACACCCCACTGAACACCCAACAGCGTGCACTCACTCACACACCCCACTGAGCACACACTCAAACTCAGTGCGCACCCTGTCGGCATGCACTCACACACCCCACTGAGCACACTCCAGCTCAGTACTCACTCACACATCCCACTGAACACACTCCACCTCGGTGCGCACCCTGTGAGCATGTGTGCACTCACACACTCCACTGAGCACACACCAACTCAGTGCACACTCAGCCACACACCCCACTGAGCACACTCAACTCAGTGTGCACCCTGCGAGCATACGCGCACTCATACACCCCACTGAGCACACACCAACTCAGCGCGAGCGAGCTCACACACCTCACTGAGCACACACTCCAACTCAGTGCACACCCTGTGAGCATGCACTCACACATCCCACTAAACACCCCAACGCGGGACGCACTCACTCACACACCCCACTGAACACACATCCACTCAGTGTGCACCCTGCGAGCATGCACACACTCACACATCCCACTGAACACACATCCAACTCAGTGTGCACCCTGCGAGCATGCACGCACTCACACATCCCACTGAACACACACGCTCCAACGCAGCGCATACCCTGTGAGCATGCACGCACTCACACACCCCACTGAACACCCCAACAGCGTGCACTCACTCACACACCCCACTGAGCACACACGCCAACTCAGTGCGCACCCTGTCGGCATGCATGCACACACCCCACTGAGCACACCCCCCAGCTCAGCGCGCACTCACTCGCACATCCCACTGAACACACTCCGCCTCGGTGTGCACCCTGTGAGCATGTGTGCACTCACACACTCCACTGAGCACACACCAACTCAGCGCACACTCAGCCACACACCCCACTGAGCACACTCCAACTCAGTGTGCACCCTGCGAGCATATGCGCACTCATACACCCCACTGAGCACACACCAACTCGGCGCGAGCTCACTCACACACCTCACTGAGCACACACTCCAACTCAGTGCACACCCTGTGAGCATGCACTCACACATCCCACTGAACACACACCCACTCAGTGTGCACCCTGCGAGCATGCACGCACTCACACATCCCACTGAACACACACCCACTCAGTGTGCACCCTGCGAGCATGCACGCACTCACACATCCCACTGAACGCACACACCCAACTCAGTGTGCACCCTGCGAGCATGCACGCACTCACACACCCCACTGAACACACACCCAACTCAGTGCGCACCCTGTGAGCATGCACACACCCACACATCCCACTGAACACACACCCACTCAGTGTGCATCCTGCGAGCATGCACGCACCCACACATCCCACTGAACACACACCCCAATTCTGTGTGCACCCTGCGAGCATGCATGCACTCACACACCCCACTGAACACACACCCAACTCAGTGCGCACCCTGTGAGCATGCACACACTCACACATCCCACTGAACACACACCCCCAACTCAGTGTGCACCCTATGAGCATGCATGCACTCACACACCCCACTTAATACTTCAGCTCAGTGTGCACACTGTGAGCATGCACACACATTCACACCCCACTGATACACACTTGCACACTCACACGGTTATACTCACATGCACAGTCATGCACACTCACTCACACTTACTTAGAGTCCCACAAGCACACACATATCACACCTTCACTCTCACACACACATAGTGACTTTCCCGGCTGTGTGTCAGCGATGACAAGAATTAGTCAGACCTTACACCTCGGTCTGGCAGAGGTGTTGGCATCAGCCAGCGAGGTGCTGCTCCACACATGGTGTCATGCCCATGGGCGCGAAGCCTGCCTTCCCCTGGGCTTCCCACCATTGGCTGGGGTTGGCCTGCTGGGTTGTGCAGGGTTCTTTCTGGTGCATGTTGGCAGGGGATCTCCAGGCCTTTCTTCCTGCAAGCTCTGCTGACAGCTGCTCTGCCCCGCTGACAGACGGTGGGGCAGGGAGGATACTGTGAGGTGCATTGCTGGGACAAGAACCTAGGTCTCCTGCATGGAAGAAAAGAGTGTTATCACTGAGCCACTGCTGCCTCTGTTGCCAGCCTTTCACAACACGAGCTGTGAAGTAAACACCCCCCCAACCACACACAGACACAACACAGATACACACACACAAACACACACAAGCACACATACTCACATACACAGATACGAGCACACCTGTGAGGGAAGCTAAGCCCCAAGGGGCCAGCAGAGAAAGGAAGCCCAGCAGCTGAATGGAGGGCTGCCCACTCCCCTTAAGGGACAACTTGTGATGGTATCCCAAAGTGACAACCCCAAAAGAATCCACCTCTTTTTCCATGTAACAATCCATCCATCCATCCACCCACCCATCCATCCACCTATCCATTCACCCATCCATCCATCCTTCCACCCACCCATCCATCTATCCACCCATCCATCCATCCACCCATCCATCCATCCACCCATCCATCCATCCATCCATCCACCCACCCATCCACCCACCCACCCATCCATCCACCCACCCATCCATCCATCCACCCACCCATCCATCCATCCACCCACCCATCCATCCATCTGTCCATCCATCCATCATCCTGTATTCATCCCTCCACCACTTATTTGCCAATCTTCTACACATCCATCCATTAGCCATGTAGAATTTATTCACCTGCCAGTCCTCTGTCAATCCATCGTTCACTATCTGTTAATTCATCCCATACATCCAATCACTCATGGGTAATCCACCAACCACTTATTGTCTGATGCCCCCCCTGCACCACACACCCATTGCCTTTTCATGCTCAGCAGGCATCCATGCTACACCTGTTCATCTTCAAAACCTCAGAGTGCTCATTTCGACCCCTCTCTCTGCCAATCTTTGACTCCTCTGTCTGCCCATCTTCAGCCCCTCTGCCTGCCCATCTTCAACCCCTCCATCTGTGCATCTTCAACCCCTCTGTCTGCCCATCTTTGACCCCTCCATCTGCCCATCTTCGACCCCTCTGTCTGCCCAGCATATGTTCCAGTGTCCATCCATCTTCTCTCAGCCTCAGTCTTTGACTCTTCACCACCATCCACATACCTATTCACTGAGCTACCCTCAGATGGTAGGAGAACCTTGGGGTAGAGAGTGAGCTAGAGGCAGAGCCTACCCGGTAGTCCCTCCTTAAACCCACACGTCCACCCCCACTGTGTAAAGAACCCTGTGGCTGACCTCAGCCCAGCATGACCACCCTCTTCATATGCCCCTCTTCCAGGCACCCAGACCACTCCCCATCCCCAACACAGGGCTCATTCCTGCCCGAGTCACAGCTCACAGCTTCCTCCAGCACCTTGCATCACCCCAAACCCCCACCCCGCCTTCATCTCCTCCTGGCAAACTTCTACCCAAACATCATGCCCTGATGGGGCCTCCCTCCGACTTCCTCCATCCTGCTCAAATGGCAGTGAAGGGGCTTGTTCAGCCACTGCCCACAGAATGCCCAGCTCTGTGGCAGTGTCTCCCACACCCCACCACTCAGGGCTGGGACACTGGGGTGAACATCTGGGGGCTCCCTCCGTGTCCTGCCAGCTGTTGGACAGAGGTGTGGAGGAGCAGCCCCAGGCTTGGCGCAGGTCCGAGTCCCAGCTGTAACCCCATAGGGCCACCTCCTGTCTGAGGCTCAGTGTCTTCCCTGGGCTGCGTGGTCAGTAGAGGCGGTAGCCCTGTGGGGCCAAGCCTGGCATGGGTGTCCCATGCAGCATTAGCTTGAGCCTCCCATCAGACTGAAAACAGGGTCTCACCGACCCCAGAGGAGAGCCTCTGCCATGCTCCTTCCGCTTCCCGCCTTGCGGCAGTACAGCCCTTCGCTGGGAAGATGCACACATCACCGACTCTGGAATATTTATTTCAACACAAATTATTCAGCACTGACCTGCAACTACTCCCCTGCCTCGGGCTGCTTCTCGGCCACTTGTGCTCCCACCCCTGGCGCTCTGGAGACATAGGGGATGCACCAGGCTCATCCGGGCTGCTGAGAGATGAGGGCCACCCCAGGGTCTCTGTGTGTGTCCCAGCTCTGAACCTGGGAGGCACAGGCATAGGTGAGTCCACCTGGGGCCTGCCTGGGGGGACAGATGTGGGAGTCTTCTTCCCTGTATGTGTGGAACCCCAACCCCATCACTGTGAAGTCAGCGAATGGGCTGGTGCTCAGGAGAGGCTTGGATGAGGGAATACTCCTTCCTCTTGTGCCATCAGGGGTCCCTGCTCCCCAGAGAGGAATGCTCCCTCCCTCTTAAACCGTGAGGGGCTCCCCACACCCTAGAGGAAGCTGGCCCTGCCTCCCTCTCTACCCCTGTCCTCCAGCCCCTCAGAGCAGTGACCCCTCTCTCCAGGATGCCACTCCTAGCACCCCTCTCCAGTTCACCAGCCCCGTGGTAAGCTGCCTGCTCTGTGCTGGCCAGGCCAGATCTCTGTTAGCCCCAGCTGAGTCACGCTTTGGCTCTAAGCCGTGGCTAAGAGCTGACCAGCTCTGACTTACAAAATAGGGGCTAAGAGCCCCTATCCCCACCAGGGAGGAGCTCCAAGGCCCTGAGGTGCCCCATGGGGCCCATGACAGGGTGTACCCACCTGGGGCCCCCACACTCCCTGCCGACTGCTGGTGCAGCTGCTCTGTCCTCTGCAGGAGCCAGCGGAGCCTGAAGGTGACTTCCCATCGAGTCTGCTCTGACCTCAGGCCAGCAGATGGCCTCCAGGAGCTAACCAAATGACCTTGTCCCCCCTACGTGTCCCAAAGAGCCCCTGGGGCTGCCCTTGTCCCATCAGCACAGTTCACACCACTGGCCCCTTGTGTCTGGCTTCCAGTCCCTGGTGTGCACGGCATTCCTGGAGAACAGGAGCCAGGTCACTGCCCACAGCCCTCCCGCAAAGGTGGTGACAAGCATTATTGAGTGGGGCCACCGCGCTGAACGGCATTCCACTACGCCAGCCGGCGGCTCATCCGTCAGCTGGCCCAGCCCCGGTTTCATCACCCCTGCATGGCCCTGACCTAGCAGGAGGAGGAAGCCAGAAAGAAAGTGGACATGAGCATGGAGGGCTGGGGAACAGAGCAGGGAGCAGGGAGCAGAGTGCGGCCCCTGGGTGCTGCACCCACCGTTCTGGACAGGTGCCTGCCTGCAGCCTCAGCTTTGCCAGGGCTGGCCTACCCAGTGGGGACTCCTGAAACAGGGCTTAACTCCACTCTGAGTCGCTGGGGACCCTGACTTGGGACCATGGCTCTCAGGCGGGATAGATACCCATCTGGTCCACGCATGTCCTCATTCACCGCAGCAGGGAGCCTGGTGCTGTGAGCAGAAGCCCCGGGACAGCCTCTCCTGCCTTCACCCTCTGTGCCTCAGGGTCCCTCGAAGCTGTGGTGGGCACACAGCAGGATGGAGACCGGAAGGTGCTTGGAAAGGCCAAGTCCAAAAGGGGAGCAGCGGGCTGTCATGTAACCAGCAGGGCCCAACGGGTTCCTCGAGAAACACTGCTGTTTGTGAAGCCCTACTGTGCACGGCAGCAGCCACACTCAGCCCAAGGCCAGCACTTCAAACTCACTGGCCACTCTGAAGGAGAAAGACGAGGCTGGCTGCTCCCGGACAGACTGACCATCTGGGAAACCTGCAGGGTCGCTGTGAGTTGGCATGGACTGAATGGCGGTGGGTTTGATTTGGTTGTGGGTTTGTGGACAGCAGGGTGGCGCTGCCAGGTGAGCAAGGTGCTGCTCACCTTAAATTAACCACCTGCGCGCACTGGCCACTTGTGGGGAGAAGGACAAGGCTGGCTGCTCCCAGCAAGCCCGGCCTTCTGGAAGCCCAGGGCAGGGTTTCTGTGCATGGCTGGGCTCGGTGGCTGAGGGTGCGTTTTGTTTGGTCCACTCTGCTGCCACCCACCCCAAGCCCCGCTGTGTGGGCAGCTACGGGGCAGGAAGCCGTGTCTCCGGTATTCCAAATCCCAGCAGACGCACTCACGGTGGCAGTGGGCAGACGGGTTCCCACGGAGCATCCAGGAAGAAAGGGCTAGCCACTTGCTTCTGAGACTCAGGTGTGCCACCAGGAGCTGGAGGACATGGTGTTTGGTGGCCCACAGAGCTGGGGAGAGCAAAGTGACCCTGGGGGTAGGGGGGTGTGGAACACAGAAGGAGCCACATGATGAACTAGAGTTGGGTGGGAGCATCCACTCCTGGCATTATCAACACCCGTGACCATCACCCCTCCCCCAAGAGAAGCTGGTCCAGCTGCCACACAAAGGGCAAGCTCACGAAACGTCTGACTGGTGTGCCCCAGGAAGGTGCCAGAAACATCCAAATGGCCTTGGGCAAAATGATGGTTCCCTGGCGTGGGGCTCTACGGGGTCCGCAGGCCTGAGTTATACAGAGCTGGGCAACCTTTAATCCCATCTGTGGGGTCGGCGGGTGGCACAGGAGCCAGAGCAGAGCACGGGGTCTCCACCAGTCTCTGTTCCAGGGACCAGGTGTGCTTGCTCACCGCCATGTGAGCAAGCCTGGGGCCAAGGGCTGTGTGTATCAGCTTGCCCTCTACATCGTGCTGCCATGTCACCAACATCCCCCAAGACACAGCCCCGTTGCCCCTCTGTCCCTTTCTAGCTCTCGGGCGGGTGGGGGGCGCCCATGTGTCTCTGGTCTAGACCTGTGACCAGCAGGGTACCTCTTGTCCTGGCCGGAGCACACGAGGCCAGGGTCCCCTCAGGCACGGCACACCGGGTGAGTCGGTGCCTCCCAAGGCCAGCATCCCAGGAAGTGCAGTCCAGATGCTGGTCGGACAGGGCAGGGTGTCAGCCTCACCCTGGTATCTCCACCCGGGCAGGTCTGACCAGCTTGAAGAGGGTCCTCTTCTACAAGCCAGGCGCCAGGTGACTGCCCTCCTGCCGCCTCAGCAGGAACCCCCGTGGCCACACTCAGCAAGCCTCTGCCTCAGCCCCACACAGGCTCACCTGCTGCCCAGCCGTCCCCCTGCTCTCAGGCAGGGCAGCAGGCTCCGAGGTAGACAAAGCTGCTGGGCTGTTTCCACACCATGCTCCCCCTGCAGGGCCCAGGCTGCCCTAGTCCTGCTCCTCACAGATTCTGGGTGCAGGCCCTCAGAGCAAGAAGCAAATAACCCACACAGCTGCCGAGGTTCGAGCACACCTGCACGTCAGAGTCGGACCTGAGCAGGTGTGCACATGTGCACGTGAGAATGCGTGTGCATGCGGATGTGCCTGAGTGTGCACTCACGCACACGCACACGTAGGTGCCTGCAGGAGCATGTGGAGGGGAGGGCAGGGGAGACCTTTACCTCTGAGCAATCAGTCTCCCACAGAGATGATTTGACTGGGGCAGTGCCAGGCTGGGCCAGACAAAGCCTGTCTGATAGCTGGTCCCCTATGCATGCCTACTGAGGTGTGAAATTAAGCAAGACGCTTCCGCTCAGCTGAGCAGATTACCAGTGCCCCGCCACAGAGGATAGGGGCAACCCCCCACCCCCCACCCTATGCCGCCTGGAGCAGGGACTCTATGTGGCTTAGCCCAGGACTTGTTAGGCTGGTGGGGGACTGAGGGCTCATCCCTGTGTGACCCCGGAAGGCAGGGCCCCACTTATCTCCCAGTGAGTATTCAGTTCACAGACGATGAGGTCCTGGCCTGTGTGGGGTGTTTGTGGGATGATGATGAGGAAGTCCAGTCTCTGTCCCTCAGAACTAGCCTCCACATACGACTCCCGAGGCTTGCAGGTACCGGAGACGTGGCTGGAGATACACCAGGAGGGACAGAGGTAGCCCATGCTGGGGGGGGGGGGTGCGGGGGGCAGAGCCCCCGGGAGGCTGGGCCAGTGAACCGCAGCACCGTGGTGGCGGCGATGCAGTGCTGGGAGGATGGGGTGGCAATGGAGAGGGACGAGGACGTGGTGGTGGCCTGTGCTGGTCCCAGCGGGGCCGAGCTGGGGCAGTCACGATGTGGACCCTGGAGCTGGTGAAGGAAGTGGGGAGGTCGGCTCTGAGGGTGGAGGGGATGGTAGAGGCGGGAATGAGAGAGGCGGTGGCATGATGTCACAGTGAGACTGGGCCGTGTGGTCACATGGCGGTGAGTGGTGAGGAGAGCCGGGAAATTCACGATGGTGGTTGTGTGATACACAGGTTCACAACTGTTGCATTATGGGTGGTAGTGGTAACACCCAAGGCCGTGGCAGAGATAGTGGGGATGGCGGCAGTGTGGGTAGAACCGGTGCTGACAGTTGTATTGATCATGTTAATGGCTATAGGGAACAGGGATTGTGGTGGTGGTGGTGGTGGTGGTGGTGGTGGAGGTGGCGATGGTGGTGGTGGTGGTGGTGGTGGTGGTGGTGGTGGTACTAGTAGTGACAGTAGTGGAAATGGTAGATGGTAGCAGCTGATGGAGATGGCGGCGGAAGTGGCGGTGACAGTGCCAGTCCTAGTGGTGATGCTGGCAGTGGCGCTGAGGTGGGTGAGGTCTCCATTGAGTTCCCCGGTGGTGCAAACAGTTAACCCACGTTGTGCTCACAGAAGGTTGCAGGCTCAAGTTCCCCACGGGGGCTCAGCGGAAAGGGCTCAGCGGAAAGGTGCCGGGAGCTACTCCCCAAGTCCTCTGTCACTGGCAGCCTGTGGAACACAGCGCCCCTCCGGCATGCGGGCTGGGAGGCCCGAGCGGGAAGTGACTGGGCTTGCTGGCGATGACTCCAGCCGAGGAAGGAGCCCTCTGGCTCACAGGGACATTCGCCACTCACAGTCTTCTCCGCGCCTCACGAGCGCACGCGTGTTGTCAAACAAACCGAGCCACCAAGGACGCCTTCTAAGCGCACAGACCTGCCTGAGGTCTGGGAGCACCGGTGGAACTGCCTTTTCCTAGAAGCTCGGCCGCGCTCTGCGCTCGGGTGTTCTCCGGTCATGCTCCTCGGCGGTGGAGTGTGGGGGCTGCGCCGAGTCACAGTGGTGCCATGAAGAGCGCATTTGCCTCTGATTACAAGTCTCCATATTCTATCTCGATGCGCTAGTGCCCTGCTGGTGCGGGCATGCCTCCCTCGGCTAGCCCCGTCCTGCGTGGCATCAAACACGCAGCATCTACGTGACACATCTTATTTTGTTCCAAGAGGGAGACCGTCTGTAAAGTTGACATTTGCGATAATATATTGTGTCAGGTGAAATAGGCAAGAAGTTAATTAAAGTCAGAGATTAATTAATGAGATCCAGCGCGCATTAGCGATCATTACCTCATCTGCGAGGAGTAATTAACGTGGCGTTGCCTGCGTTCCTCTGTTCTCCGAGGTGCCGTGTTGACACTTCACATAAGTCACTCCGTGTTGGAGAGGGAGCTCTCCCTCTGGGTGGCAGCCAGGGCAGCGGAGCGGAGCAGCCGGGCAGCGGGGGTTGGAAAGCGGGCTCGGCTGTTGGCAGAGAGGGTCCCCTAGACCCTCGTGGAGCCAGGCGCTGGCAGGAGAGGCAGAATTGGGCAGAGACCAGGGTGGGCTCACTCTGCTCTGGGACAGCATTCCATCCAGCAGAGACACTGAGGTGGCTGTTCCAGCAGTCGCCTGCGGCCTGCGTCCGTGCTCGCAGTGACAACTTCCCTGCCGGCAGTCGTAGTGATCACACCGGCACCCGGCTGTCGCTGCCGGCTGCCATCCAGTGGCTTCCAACTCAGGGCTCTCTCCCCCGTGCAGCCGAGAATTGTGCCCCTCAAGACTGCGGCTGCGCGAAAGCGGATGGCGGGAATCCTGGGAAGGTGGCGGCAGATCCCAACCGAGGTGCCCACCCTCCCCCACAAATAGAGCAGGAGGTACGAGCAGGACATGAGACTTGTCTTTGAGGGAACGGAGAGCAGCAGGAACATGCAGGCAGCAAGAATCCAGGCCTAGATGATCACCGGAGAAGAAGGTGGCTTCTCCCCCAGCCCTGCCCTCCCTCCAGCCACAAAAGCTGCCTCATACTGTGAACTGAGGAAGTCATCCCGGAAAAGGTCCTGTCTTCTCAGGACCTCAGTTCCTGCCTGGACAAAGAGACAGGGCCCCAACCTTCCACCCGGAAATCTACAGAGCAGACTTCTCTGGGGCTTCATCTGGCGATTGCGGGTCCCTCCTCCACCCAGACACGGTGCACTGCACGCCCTCTGGGAATCCATGCAGAGGGTCTGCGGCAGAGGCAGCCACGTGGTGAGCACTCCACAGCTCTCCCCGCATACCATGCCGCTCAGGCCTCGGACCCCACGGAACAGATCTCCAGGGCATCAGCTTAGGTCTGCCTGCTCCCCCTTTTGCTCAGCGCTGAAGACTGTTGACTGGAGCCACTGTGAGCTGAGGAGCAGGCATCTTGCGTGGAGGTTGCACCTACAGCCAGCACCCTGCATGGGAGTTTGATAGCAACAAGGCAGAAGATCGCCCCTCCCCTCCACCCCACCCCCCAAAGAGTGAGCTGCGAGTCTGCAGTGCAGGGCTACGGAGAGACCCTGCACTCGAGCTTCTTCCCGTCAACGTGCTCCACCTGCCGCCCTGCCTGGCCATTAAGACCAACCTCTCTCGGTGGAGCACGTGGGGTCTGCCTGCTCCCCTCACAGTTGGGGCTGGAGGCTGCTGACTGAGGCTGCTGTGTGCTAGGACACAGGGGTCTGGGGCGGCCACTTCACTAGGCAACGACACTCCAGCTAGGCGATGCTGATAGCAACAAGGCTAGACACTCCCTCCCCCCCATGGCTCTTATGTGACACCCCTTCCCCCACCTGGTCCTTGTTGGTTGCCAGGTTATTGCAAACAGCTACAGAAGAGCCCGCCAGTAGAGTTTGCCCTCCTGCCCCTCTGGGCACCCCGCAGTTCAGACCTCCCTGAGGCTCCATTTGGTACTTCCTGCTCCTCTTTATAACCAGACACCTAGGGCCACCGCCCGGGACTTCAATGTGCTAGAGAGCCAGCATCTTAAGGGGAGGCGACACTCACAGCCCACAGGCAGCAGGACAGACTATGGTAGCAGACAGACAGATGACTCCACCAAGCAGCCATTCTCATCTGCCGGACAGATACCCACTCCTTAGGAAGGACCCTGCAGTGGAGGCCCCTTCCTCTATCACCACAGGCCACTGGAGCTCAGACACCAAGACGTGTCTCTCTCTGAGGTCCTTCTGGGAAGTGACACGGGGGACGTCTGTCTGTGCTGCCATGGCTGCCGGTTCAGATGCAAGCAAGCTGGTGAGGCGATCTCAGGACAAGCCGGCGGCAGCGCCCACTGCACAGAGCGCTCTCCGGGCATGAGTCTCGACAGCAGGAACAGAGAAGGGAAGCGGAGCAAGGAACGAGGCCTGCGTGCCCCAGTGGGCAGATTGATCGACAGTGATATCCACTGGGGGTGATTGGGAGAGCTGGAAGTTGAAAATGAGGCCTCAGATTTCTAACCCTAATTTAGCCAGGAAGGGAGAAGGAGCTATCATAGAGAGGAAAGAGTCAAAGGCCCTGCTCACCCAACACTTTCTCACAGAAAGCATTGTGGTCACAAAAAGCGGGGTGGGGGGCAGGACTGATTCAAACTAAAGAAACTAACACCCTAAGTCGTGACAATGCTCCGATAAAAAGTCACAAGGCACAACAAGCAAACAGACACAGACCACAATCACACAACAAACCGAGAAAGAGCGGCCCGTCGTGGACATGACAGGGAAAACAGCACACATCCAGGGACGGCTTCATGGGAACAAGGAGGGACATGCCTGTCGCCCCGCAGTCAGCATAGTTAACGCCTAAGAGAAGCTCAGATAAAGAACTAGACACCAAGCCAAAGTCACAGCCATTGCGTCGGTACCTCCCATAGCAGCCTGACGGGACGGGTGTGCTGCCCCTGTGAGACTCTGAGCCGGTGACTTGCAGCCGTGGAAGACCCATCTTTCTACCTCGGAACAGGCTGGTGTCCTTGAATTGTTGACCTTGTCGATGGTAGCCCAATTCGTAACCACTAGGCCACCAGGGCTCCCGACGAGCCCAAAAGGCCTGGAAACCAGAGCAAGGACGAAGTGCAAACCTGACAATAGAGCCGGCGCACTGGACAATACTCGAGACGAGAAACGTTTTCGAAGGGTTTACCAGTCGACTTAACCATAGGGGAAAGGGAAAGGGTTCACGGAAGCCGTGGGTAGTGCAGTCAAAATCACGGACGCTGGAGAGAATAAAAAACCTCGGCTTGTGCAGGCCGAGCAGACTTGAATGAAATCATGGGACAATCCAAGAGGGACGGAATGTGTGACTCATGGGGATTCCAGGGCAAGAGCGGAAGAGCGGAAGCGAGAGAATGCTGAAGAAATCGCGCAGAGGCGCTCCCCAGCTGAGAAAGGACATACTGTTGCCAACTCAAGAGTCCCAAAGTACTGCAAGCAGGATAAATGCAGAGAGGACTCCAGGACACACCACCGATAGGTTCTCAAACACAAGAGATCACCGGGGAATGCGGAAGGCAACGGGGGGGGGGGGGAGCAAACAGGCCCACACGATGGCTCCCCAACAAGACTACGTGTCCATTTTTCCCCTTGGAAACACTGGAGGTCAGAGGGCAATGGAATGATATATTCCAAGTGTTTCTTCAGGTAAAACCAGAGAGGGCAGGTCGGCCTAAAACAAAAGACTCAGCGATAAACTATCTTTTGAGAACAAGAAAGAAATGAAAATGCTCCCAGTCAGACAAACAAAAGTTAAGAGTGTCCTTAACACCTGACCAGCTTCCAGAAAAGTATGAGCAGGAGCTGGCGGATGGAAGGGGAAGGACACCGGAAGGGCAAGGGGAGGCACGGGCAGCTGTAAAGACGGGTCAGGTGTCTGTGCGGGATCATTCTAAAGGCTTTGTACTCTGTGTCATTTTTATAGCAAATATATAAAAGGCAAGGATAAAATTAGTTGACAGGGCCCAAGAAACATAGCGATGTAATTAGTGATAACAAAAAGGGGGGTATGAATGGTGTAGATATAGAATTTCTGGTATGTTACTGAAGTTAAGCTGGAACCAGCTTACTCCAGAATGTTATAAAGATAAGCTCTTACATGTAATATCCATAGTAACCAGTAAGAAAATGTTTAAAAATAACACACTGAAGGAAGAGAAGGGAACCAAAACAATCGACTACACAAACCGACAGAGCGCAACAACACGCCGGCCCGAAGGACAGACAAAGCTTCACACACACACGCATGCACACGCACGTGCATACACACACACCACAACATGGCAGAAGTAAGTCATTTCTTAGGGTCCCTGACGGTGCAAGGGTTACACATCGGGCTGCTAACTGCAAGGTCGGCGGTTCGAAGCCACCAGCCGCTCCACAGGAGAGAGACGAGGCAGCCACCAGCGTCTGCTCTGCCCCATCCTGCAGGGTTGCTGTGCGCCATAACTGACCGGACGCAGTGGGTCACCCAGTCAGGCCGTTTCTGGTCAGCACCGCTATCTGGTGTAAACGGACTAGAGCAGGGGCGCTCCACCTCCCTCGTGCCGCGACCCTGTCATACGGTTCCTCAGGTGGAGTTACCCCCAACCCTAACAGTATTTTCGTGGCTACTTCATCACTGTCATTTTGCCGCCGTTATGAATCGTCATGTAAATAGCTGATAGGCGGGATGTATCTTCATGGTTACAAATTGAGCATAGTGAAAGCATCGTGAGTCATCACAAAACAATATGTCATTCTAGATTGTGAAGTATTTATTTCTAGTGACAAAAAATGAAATGTTGTCTGGAAGCATGGTGTAGCATGGGCCACAGTGTAGCATGGGTCTTCACACCGGGTGCTTGTACGTGGGCATATCTGCATGTGGGTGGACCTGCCTGGAGATGGAGAGAGGAGCAGTGTCTCAGTTCTTAAGACCATCGGAAATAGGTTTTTCTGATGGTCTTAGGCGACCCCTGTGAAGTGTCATTCTACACCCCCCAAAGGGGTCGCAACCCACAGGTTGAGAACCACTGAACTATAGGCTCCAGGCAAACAGGAGAGTGTGGCAGAAAGGATTTGTAGACATTGATCCAACTCTGTCCTGTTTACCAGAGACGCACCTTACACTCCGGTCACAGATGGGCTGGGTTGACATGCAAACGTTGGTCAGTAGAGATCTGGTGTGTCAGACAAATAGCTCTTCCAGAGAGATCTGACAGGAAGGACAATAATGGACATGATCTGGAGACAAAGGTCAGTAAATTAATCAAGATTTAATGACCATGAGTGCAGATGCAGTGCAGTAGTCCGGGCTGACTAGGAAGCAAATCCAGAGACATTCATTGTGTGGAAGACAGAGCTTTTTATCAAAGAGTAGTTGTACCTTGAGAAACACCTGCCCAGTCCAGATCAAGTCCATAAGTCCAGTGTTTGCCCATAGGTCTGATGCCAGTCCGTAAATGTCTCTTCAGACTCATGCAGGACCAGTGATGCCGAGTGCAGGAAGATCACAGGCTGGCAGGTGGAAAGACCGTGGGTCCAGTGGCGGTGGAAGCATCTCCAGGGCTCTGGCTCCATCAGCGTGGCTCCATGTGGCTCTTCAACAGGAAGGTCCAACAGAGTGTGCATCCCGCCTCCAGGGAGGAAGAAGGGAGTTCCCAGAATCCTCATGAGAAGGCCACGCCCACAAGGAGACCCCACCAGGCTGTGACCTGGTTGACAGGCTAGATGCCACCCCTTCACTCTATTTATCAAGTAGGAGCCTCCACCTGTGTAAAGCAAACCCTGATAGAAACAAGAAGAGACAATAGATAGTATTCAGATAATAGCTGGAGATAGCCATGCGTCACCGTCAATTTTGGACAGAACATCCAGAAAGATTGACAAGGAAACAGAGGACCCCAAGCATACAAGAAACCATCTAGACTTAACAGAAAAATACCCAGCGCTCCACCACGTCCCCTGCCACACGCTCCAGTCTTTCCCCACGAGAGGCCACCCCTCGGCAGGTCACAGGAAGTCTCGGTAAAGTTCAAAAGATTGAAAGACTACAACATATTTTCTGTGGCCACAATGAAGTGAAGAATCAATAATGGTGGGAGGGGGGGCTGGCAAATGCATCAAATGTATGTAAATTAAACAACAAGCATGAGCACGTCTCTGGGGGGCCAGGAGGAGCCGCTCGCTTCTCAGAGGGAAATGAAAGCAGAGCATGCCAGAACCAGAGAGGGAATGACAAACATCAGGGCATCGATCAACAAAATCGGCATAGAAAATCAATACAACAAGAATCTGCTTCTTTGAAAATGTCGGTAAGATTGCCACAACTTTAGCTAGACTGGCAAGGCAAAGAGGGCAACAGCCGGAATAAAATACGAATGAGAGTCACCACAACTAACCTAGTAAACGCACGTGTGATGATGACCGACCGTGTGCTGTTGTCGCTGTTAGCTGCCATCGGTCGGGTCGGTTCCGACCCAGTGACCCCGTGCACCCAGAGGAAACACTGCTCGGTCCTGGCCCCCTCACAAGCATCCTGTGCCCATGCCCCTTGTTGCAGCCACTGTGTCCATCTGTCCCCCCCAGGGCCTTCACTCTTTTGCTGCCCTCCACTTGACCAAGCCCCATGTCCTTCTCCAGGGGCTGGTCTCTGACAACATGTCCAAAGTACGTGAGACGGGGTCTTACCATCCCCGGCTTGGCCTCTGGGGCACTCCAGCCTTGCTTCTTCCAAGACAGACCTGCTTGCCCTCTTCGCGGTCCAAGAAACTCCCAATATTCTTCTCCGGTGCCACAGTTCAAATACTTCAATGCTTCTTCAGCCTTCCTTACTCAGTACCCCACTTTCCCATGCAGACGAGGGAATTGAAATGCCGTGGCTTACATCAGGTGCCCCTTGTCCCTAAAGAAACATCCGTGCTTTTCAGTACTCTCAGGAGGTCTTGTGTCCCACATGTACCGAATGCTACGCACTTTGTTTTTCATCTTTGGGCTGCTGCTGTACAGCCCAGGTGAAATGGACACGTTCTTAGAACCACGCGCCTACTCGAACTGACTCAAGGAAATGGAAAGTCTCGGCTCACCCATAGCAAGTGCAGAGAGGGAGCCAGGGGTGCAATCCCCCCAACAGCAGTGACAGCACAATGCCCTGTGCCAGACAGCTCTGCTGAGGACAGCCAATACTGTTCCCCACCCACCCACCCCCACCAAAAAAAAAAAAAGAGAAAGGAGGAAGACTCCCTAACTTGGTCTGCGAAGCAAGTGTAGTCCTGATACCCAAGCCAGACAAAGCATCATTGGAAAGAAAACGGTAGACCAGTTACCTCTTAGGGAGACAGACACGTAATTCCCCAAGAACGTGCAAACAGAACCCAGCAGCACGTTGAAAGAGCCATGTAGCCATGGCCTCAAGCAGGCCTGGCTCCAGAGACACAGGGAAGATCCAACATAGAAAAGCAAGCAATGCATTGCACACGTCCACCAGCCTCCATCCTCATTGCGGACTCGTGGCGATCCTTTGGGACAGGGCAGACACGCTCCTGTGGGTTCCCAAGACTGAAAGCCTCCTCTTTGTCCCACAGAGAGGCTGATGGCTTCAAACTGCCGGTCTTGTGGTTAGCAACGCATACAGAAAAGGCACCGGGGGAAATCCAACACCCTTCCTGATGAGAAGCCCCCAGGAGATTGGACTAGCGGGACCTTCCTCGGTTGGCTGAGGGCATGGAGAAAAGCCAACGGCAAAGATGCCACTTGGCGGAGAACGACAGAGGACTTTCCCCTCGAAGTCAGGGCAGGGAAGGTGCGTGCTGCCACCACCTCTGCTCAGGATTAGATGAGAAGCCATCAGGCGGGAAGAAGGGAGAAAGCAGGTATCCATGTGCCAAGGAAAACCCAACAAACCTGACTGAGGGCGACCCTGCTGGACATGGTAGAACTGCCACGGCTGGTTTTTAAGACTCACTCTTCATGGGAGCAGAAAGCCTCGTATTCCTCCTGTGGAGCAGCTGGTGGTTTTGAACCACTGACCTTGCGGTGAGCAGCCCAACTTGCACGCCACTATGCCACCAGGGCTCCTAAAGAGGAAGAAACGATCTCTGTTCGCAGATGCCATGGAAGACCTCAAAGCGTTCCCAAGGAACCTTCAAGGGTTAACAGGAAGTTAGCAAAGTTTCAGGATACAAGGTTATGTAACAAACAAAAGCCAGTTGGATTTCTACACGCCAGCAAACAAACACCAGAAAGGGAGACTAGGGAAGCAATTCCATTACAATAACACTCAAGGGAATAGACTACCTAGGAATAAATCTAAACAGAGATGGGAACCAAGAACAAATTCAATGAAAACCATAAAACAGGACTGGGGGAGATGAAAGAAGATGTAAATAAATAGAAAAGTGTCTCCTGGTCATGAATCGGAAGACTTGTCCAAAAAAAAAAGAAAAGCTAAGCAATCGACTGGGAGAGCACCTTCAGGAACCTCGAACCCAATAAGAATCTAGGCCCAGAATAGAGACGACATCCAACAGCTCAGCAACAAACAGACAAATGGCCCAACCCTAAAATGAGCAAAGGGGTGAAGAGACAGCTTGCCACAGGTGGCTTGGGCCGGGCTGACCAGAGAAACCGATCCAGAGACAAGCATCTATGTGTAGGAGAGAGCTTTCTACCAGAAGTAGTTACATATCAGGAAAACATCCCAGCCCAGTCCACATTAAGCCCGTAAGTCCCACACTGACCCACAAGTTCCTCTCCAGACTCACGCAGCCACAAGCAATGGCACAACGTGCAGGAAGATCACAGGACGGTGGGAGCAGTCTTGTGGCTCAGGTGGTGGTGGAAGCATCACAGGGCTGGCGTGGGTCCCAGCGAGGCTCCTCAACAGGAAGGTGAAGGCAGAGGGGGTGGGGGAAGGTTCCCAGGATTCTCCTTAGAAGAAGACCACTCCCACAAGGAGGCACCACCTGGCTGTGGCCTGACAGGCTAGACTCCACCCCCTACCTTTCATATCTTCACGTTGACATGGAATTATGTAAGACCACCACAGGGGGCATTCAAACGACCTCCAAACTCACGACAAGACCCCCAGCCTTCAGAAAGATGCAACTCACAACCCCAGTGAGAGGCCACATAACTCCCACCTGGACGGCTAAGACAAAACCAGAGAATGACAAGTGTTGGCGGGGATGTGGGGAACCAAGAGCCCTTGCCCATCACGGGGGTCGGGGAGATTCAGCACACTACTGCTATGGTGAGAAACCATGTGGGGTCCCGGATCATAACTCATCGGGGTGAAGGAAGTGCCACAAGGGCCTGCAGTCGCTCTCCTGGGTTTGGATGCGCAGGACTCGAAGCAGGGATGGAAACAAGCTGACAAGCCACGCTCACGGCAGTCAGTGGGAGGCCACACCCCGGGGAGTGGGTAAGGAAGGGGTGGCGGGGGCAGTAGGAGAAGTGAAGCCGAGGGCATGCGCAGCATGGCAGGAGGTTGAAGACACTGTGCTGAATGAGAGGGCCAGGCCTGGATGACCTCACTTACATAAAAAGACCGGAGAAGGCACATGCATGCAGACCAGAGTTTATCAGTCATCACCAGGAAAAAGCAGAGGCTAATGATGATGGAAATCTACCATTAATTAATGACCACCACCACTCCTGCTCCTGAAACACCCCAAACTCATGCCACTGAGTGGATTTCAACTGAAACCCTGTGGGTTTCCAAGACCTTAACTCTTCACGGGCGTAGAAAGCCTCTTCTTTCTCCGGAGGAGCCCCTGGGTGTTTCAAACTGCCCACCGTGGGGTTAGCAGCCCAAGGTGTAACCACCATGCCGCCAGCCCGTTACTGGAATGCTGCCCAGAGGCTGCCCGATGGGCATATTGACCACAGCAACATGAGAGGGGCAGCTGGACCTGCTGACGCGAGAGCCAACGCCGCCCGGTTGGAAGCTGAGGGTCTCGCTTCGTGGGACACCCGGTTAACCGGCCGCATCACGTGGTTGGTGGTTCTCTAGTCCATGGTGTGGTGCCTGGGGTCCATCCTCTGCTCACCTGGAGCCACTGAGGAAGAAAGAGGCAGGAGAGAGTGTCGGCTGTGTGGTTGGTTGCCTCCGTGGCCCTGACACTGGGGAGCTGGGTGGTCCTTGGCTGTCAGTTCTGAATCTTTTGACCAGCGCTCCCATGATCCAAAGAGAGGACCTGCAGGGCAGAGCTGCAAACTCTCCTGGCCTCTGCACCTTCTGGGAACGTGGAGGCTGGGTGCCCGTGTTACAGCCGTCCCGAGATAACCTTTTAACTTCACACAAAGAATACCCACCGCCCACCCGACTCTAGTTATCGCCAAAGCACAGTTCAATCTGAGGATCGGAACAAGCTCTGCTGAGCTTGGGGTTCCCATGAGTCGGAACCGACCCGGAGGCACCAACGAACAGCAGCTCCTTAAGAGGACGATCTCAGCCGTTGGGCCTTTGGAGCTGATGCCAAGGGCCCAAGCAGAAAATGTTTTAGCAAGGTTATGGTCACGGTGCAGGAGCACTCAGAAAAGGGAGGTGGGAGGGGCAGCCAACTGAACGAAGGCCGCCCCTGTCCCCAGGTGGGCGGGGTAGAGACCGTGAAAGCCTGTGCTGGGCTGTGCATGTGTTCAACCACAACAAATTGATACACTGTAGCGGGACAACTCTATGTGAGCCTGACAAGCTCATGGGTCAGTGCTCCTCTGTCCCCTGCATCCCCATCTGCTGGGGGGCACCTGACGGCGACACGTCCTTGCCACGCGTCCATTCTGGCTTCTAGCTCTTGTGCCGTCCAGTCCATTCCAACTTAGCGTAACCGTACGTGCCCCAGGAGGAAGCACTGCCCGGCCCTGTGCTCAGTTTGCCTGAGACGAAGCCCGTCCTCACTCCTAAGGAGCACTCTGGCTGCCCTTCCCTGAGGACAGGTCTGCATGTCCCTGTGTGGTCCACGGTATTCTCCACCCTCATCACACTCTCCGATGCCCTGATGCCCAGGCTTCACATGCTTGGGAGGCAGCTGGAAATGCTGTCAACAAGGGTGGGAAGTGAAGATGCCCGGTGTGTTAGTCTGGGTACTTTAGAGAAACAAATCCACAGAAATTCATGTATAGAGAGAGTTTTATATAAAGGTTAAGTGCACATCAAGAAAACATCCCAACCCAGTGCTGCCCAAGCCCACAAGTCCAACATTGGCCCATATGTCCAACACCAATCCACAAAGTCCTCCTCCATCTCACAAAATACACACTGTGATGCCGACTGCATGAGGAAAGCCAAGTCAGTGAGTGTGTAAGCATCTCAGTGCTGGCAGGGGTCTCCACACGGCTGCTCCAGCACCCAGGGCTGCATCAGGGTAGGTCCATGCAGCTTCTCCTCGGGGATGTCTTGCAGGAAGTGAGCTAAAGCAGGGAACTGGCTAAGGCAGCTGCTCCCTGGTCCGACCATCAGAAAGCAAGCGACCCGAGAACTAGAAAGGCAAGACTCACCGAGCCATTTATCCCTCTGCCCTTCAATTAACCCCACATGTGTTTATCGGCCAGGTTGGCACAATTAATTTTAACTATATCACCCGGCATGCTTGGCTCAGCTGGCTTGCCTCCCACTGGGGCGAGGGCAGGGAGTTTCCTGAGGAGGTGGGGCCCCCGCCTGGAGCAGGACGCGAACCGCCGGTTATCTGGAGAGGCCGTTTGGGGAGCTCTCACTGCAGCCAAGCACAGCATTGGAAGAAGAAAGGCCTCATACACAACGCTCAGTGGGAAAGCCAACCTGCCGGCTGTCTTCCAAGGCACTTCCAGGTGGTTTGAACCACCAGCCTTTCAGCTCGCAGGTAAGCATGAAGTGTGGCAGCCACAGGCACACACACCCCCAACACAGTCTCCACCACCCCAAACCCATCTTACAATGATCAAGTGGGTGCTGACTCACAGCGACACTATAGGACAGGGCTGAACTGCCCCTGTGGGTTTCTGGTACCGGACTCTTTACAGGGGTATAAAGCCTCATCTTTCTCCTGAGGAGCAGCTGGTGGTCTCAAACTTCTGACCTTGAGGTGTGATGACTGCCAGGGCTCCTGACAGCCACCCAGAGATTCACACAAAGTCCCCAGGCACCCACTCTGATGCCTGGCAGCTCTGTGCCTGTCTGAGCATAGCTGTGCTTGGTGAGCTCATCAGGCTGGTGGTGAAAGTGGGCGGCCAGTCCTTCTGAGGGGCAGTGGTGGTCACGAGCCCCCACTGTTTTGGTCAGCAACCAGGGACTGAATGTCATAGTGCCTATGGAAACTTCTGAGAGTCACTCCTGACCTAGGGGCCCCTCCCCAGGGAAGCTAAAGGAGCGGTTCTTATCCAGTGCCCCCCCACAAGACCCTCCTAGTGCTAGGCAGGAAGGGGGGCAGCTGGGGAGCACACACCGCAGAGGACAGAGGAGTCACCTGCCCCAGGAGTGAGACAGCAACACTCGGTGCAGGAGGACAAGGTCACTGGGGCAGTGGACATTGGTGATGAGGCCTGGCCATCAGAGTGGACTCAGCACATTTGAGGTAAGAGCTAGGGGGCGGGATGGGAGGGGCAGGCTGGAAGGCGCCCCTTGGGGTTGGGGGGAGACCATGGGGACAAGGGGACAAGTTGCTGGTGATGGCCCTGGGTGGACAGTGGGTGGGAGGATATGGTCCAACTCTGGGCCAATTCTGAAGGTGGATTTGCAGAGTTGTCTGCAGGGAGACTTCGGGATAGGGGTGATTCTCACTTGATTCTGACTGCAGTCTCTCCTCTGGGTTCATGGGATGGACATCCTACCCTGCCCCCCAGCTGCCCTGCGGGTGCCAACTCCCCATGGTGTGGCTGCCCGGGCTCGGGCTGAAGGTGGTGGGCAAAGTCAGTACACAAGGTCACCTGGCAGGGCTCAGCTGGTCCCCCTTTGGTCTCAGAAGCAGGCCCTGGGCGGGACTGAGGTAGCCTCGAGGCTTTCAGCTGGTCTCAGGGCCTCAGTTTGCCCATCTGTAGGGTGGAGTGGCCGTCAGAGCTGACTGGTTGCACCCACAGTGCCTGGAAACATGTTCCTCCATGCAGAACTGGGATGCCCAAGTGAGCGGGCTCTGCCTCCCTGTCAGACAGGCCAGCTGTGTGAGCCCCACCCTTGGCCAGCCGGGAGCCCCTTTTGAATGATCTCCCTCTTCTCTTGCACACAGGTGGCTCAAGAGGTGCTCCTCCACCTGACTTCCTGCTGCTGGAGCCGCTCAGGTGGGTTTGTCAGAGCAACCACACACCACAGGGCGGGGGACAGCCAGGTGCTGACTGGTCTGACAGTTTGGCCCTGGGCTGAGCTGGAGACCCCGACCCATCTCCTCATGCCCCACACACACCCCCAAGTCTGCTCCTTCCGGGGACTTCTCAGCCTTCCATCTGTGCGCGAGACTTCCCTACGCCAGCCTCACGCTGGTCTCCTCAGACTCAGTCATAATGACCCTCCAGCTCAGAGTGGTGCTGGGCCTGGCTCTCCATGGTGGCACGGAACCTCAGACCCATTTGAGGGGTCTGGGTCTCCCTGGTCGACCCTCTCTGGCCCCAGACTCCTTACCTCCTCCAGTCTGTCCCAGCCGCCTCTCGGGGTATTGCACCCAGGACGCAATGTTTAAAAGATTCAGAGGCCAGGCCTCCCCTCATCACCTTAATGATTCTGGTGTAATGGTCTGAAGTGGATCAAGGACAGGTATACACAGGTGTGCAGGTATACACAGGTGTGCAGGTATACACAGGTGTGCAGGTATATACAGGTGTGCAGGTATATACAGGTGACAGGTTTGCAGGCCTAGCAGGAGGCAAAGCAGCCAATGGCCGTGCAGCTCCCACCTGAGCCAGTCTAAGGAGCCCCCTGCCGTAAATCCCTCACATCAAAAACTGAGCACCCTGAGAAGCCAAGGAAATGGGTGTGAGGCACAGGCTGATGGGGGGTGGCAGGTACCCTGACCCCCAGACCTTCCTGCTGGAGGCTGGAACCCAGTGTCTGGGAGCCAGCCACGCAGGCACACAGCCCCTTGTGCACCCTGCAGTTGGGCGGGAGGAGAGGCAGCCCCAGCCCAAGGCGATGCGGATTCTCTGGTGGGGCACGTAGCTGGCAGTGTAGACCCTGGTCATGTCTTTTCTTCCTTCTGTTCTGTCCAACGCACTCATGCGCAGCTAAACAGATGTATGATGCTGGTGTCCGATGCAGCCAGGAGCCCACGCCCCACGCCAGTCCTGCTGGGGTGCCGGCTTGTCCTGAGTGAGCTCTGACATCTGGACACCATCAAGTGACAAGGCAGCAAGAAGCCCCCGTGACTCGCAAGGTCAGGGCCTGCATATGCCTCTCGCTCCTTCTGCTCAGCTCCAGGCAGGGTGGGGGCTTCGGAAGCAAGAAGCTCAGGGTTCACAGACACCAAACCCTTGCAGACCCTGGCGGCCTCAGCTGTTGTGCAGATGACATAGCTGAGACTGGTGGATGGGGTGCTGTTCTCCAAGACAGCCCAGCTGGCCAGCAGCAGCTCAGCCCCAAGTGTTCTGCTCCCCTGCTGCTCTGTGCCCCTCCCCAGGCCGCTGAGCCTTCCCTCCCCTGGGGCTGGACAGGAAGCCTGGATACGGAAGCTGGACAAGACCCTGAAGAAAGATCTCATGTCATCACTACGGCACAGAGAGCTGAGGGGGAGGGTGCCACAGGGGACAGGCTGTAAACAGTGGTGGTGGCAACCGCGGTAACCATGGTGATGGCATTGGTGTTGGTAGTCCTGTGGTGGTGGTGGCAGCGGCCACGGTAACCATGGTGATGTGCTAACCATGGTGGTCGTCATCCCCATGACGACAGCAACCTTGGTGACGGTGTCAACAGTGCATGGCAGCAGTGACCGTGTGATGGCGGAGGTCACAGTACCGTGGTGGTGGTAGTCTATTGGTAGCCAAGGTGAGCTAGTGCTGGTGGTGGTACAGACGGCAGTAACTTTGGTGATGGCAAAGATGACGTAAAGATGGTAACTATGGTGACGGTAGCCATAGCGATGACAGTTGGCAGTACCCTTGGTGATGGTGGTGACCAGGAAGCAGTCAGAATAATGACCATCCCCATGACAGTGGCCAAGGTGATGCTGACAGCTTTGAAGGTGATGGTGGCATGTTCCCTTCTACCCCAGGTGTGACTGAGTCCCTGCCCACCTGGAGACCAGCATTCTTCTCCATCCGCCTCCTCCAGGCTGAGCCAACCAATACCGCCAGGTGGGTCTTGAGATGGGGAATAGTCTCATCAGGGACACACACTCACTCCCTTACTGGGGACACGCCTGCTACGCTGCCCAGCCTGGGCATCTCAGGCCCAGTGGGGGAGGTGCTGGAGGGGCATCGAGGGGGTGAGGACAGGGGTGTGCTGGGGAGAGGGCTCTGGCTGCACACTCATTAGGACTCACCGCTCCATTGGCGCCGCCGGGCTATAATCTGACGGCTGCTTAATTAAAGCCAATTTGCTCTGGATACAAACAGTGTTTACTGTCACGGCCACAGGCAGCAAGGGATGGCACAAAGTGCCCAGCACGCTCCGTGTACCATCTGCAGGAGGAAAGGGGTCATCCTCCCGACCCTGGTCCCATTGGACTGGGCCTAAGAACGGGGTAAGACTTGGGCCAGGTTCCTGAGCTCCAGCTGCGCACCAGGCAGGAGCAGGGGGTTCTGTGAGTGTCACCTGGCACCTGTGGATCCATCACGGGAAACAAGCCCTGCACTCCGCTCCTGCCTGGGGCACTGGCATAGCAGACGCAGGTCAGGAGGTCAGGACACACGCTGGCCCCATCCCAGCAGAGCCCTGGCCATCGGGAAGGCCGCCCAGTGTGGGCAGGGCTCGGGCTCTGGGCCAAGTGGGAAGAGCAGGACTTTGGAGCGGGAATACATTCCCACTTGGATGCCAGCCCCTCCTTGTTAGGGACCTGGGTGGGGGCACATGTTGTCTGTGTTGGGCTCTGGTTTGTGGGTAAAGTCCGTATTTGCCTGGTGTCAGGGTGGGCACATAGAGCTGTGCCTGGCAGAGAGGGTGCATCAGAGGGCAGCAGAGGTGGAGGGACCACGGGGCAGTGACGGTGATGCCATGGTCATGTGAGCTGGAGGCCAAGCCGGCCAGTCCACAGAGGGCCCACACTTGCCCCTGAGCCCCAGCAGTCCAGTAGTCTGTGGGAGAGGAGACAGCCGGGCCCCCGCCCAGCTCACGGACTCCGACAGTGTGGTGCAGTTCTCAGAGGCTTGGGGTGACACCAAGGTCCGAGTGGTCCCTTGGGGGGGAAGGTGATGGGGTGTAGGGACATTGTTCCCAGGTGACAGATGTTGGGCGTGGTGGTTACATTGTCTGGTGTCCACTTGAGGGTATTAAGAGTAAAGGGGTGGGGTCTAGCCTGTCAATCAGGTCACAGACTGAAGATGCCTGCTTTGGGGCGTGGCCTAATCATGAGGATTCCGGGAAATCCCTTTCTTCCTTCCTGCAGGCCAGGTGCATTTTCTCTGAGCTTCACTTTCCTGTTGGCAAGCCCATGGAGCCATGCTGATGGCAGCCAGAGCCCTGGAGATGCATCCACTGCCATGGGATCCACGGGACTTTCCACCCACCAGCCTGTGATCTTCCTGCATCTCTGCATGTGCTACGTGAGTCTGAAGAGGAATTCATGGGCTAATATCAGACTTATGGACTTGATCTGGACTGGGCTGGGCGTTTGCTTGATACAGAGTTACTTCTTGATATAAAGTTCTCTCACACAGACATGAGCGCTCTGGATTTGTTTCTCCAGTCCACCCTGACTACCACATTGGTTTCCCGGCAGTCATGTCCAGCTGGGGGTAGACAGGGCACAGTGCTGGAAGGAGGGGGAGACAGGGGTGTGGAAGTGTGGCCCTTGTTCCCAGGCCTGCTCTGAAAGTAAGAATTCACTCTCTTCCCCCCTCATCACCACCAGCGCTGCCCTCCCAGCCACCCTCCTATGACCACGCCTCTGCCATTCCCTGTCCTTCAATGGATGCCACTCGAATGGGCTGGCCTGATTCACGACTGGCATCATGTAGCTCAGGTTCTGTCCACTCTGGTCACTTGCCCACCACAGTGCTTTGTCTGAACCAGCTCCAGGCAGCCAGCACACCCTGCAGCTCTTGTTTCTGTCCCACACTGTGTGTCCCTGGCTCCAGGCCTGGACCTGCTGGGCATCACACAGCAGCGAGATCGTGGCCAGTGGCTGCGTGCTGGAGGTGTGAGCAGGTCCAGGTGGTAGGGAGGCCACCCCTGGTAGGTGTCCCTGGATTGATGAGTGAGAGGCAGTGTCCCCAGACAACCCAGGTGTGGCCTCTCAGGACCCCTCCCTAAGCGCTCAGGAGGTGGGGAGCAGTGGAGATCAGGAGGGACTGCCCAAAGCCACTGTTCTAAGTTTGGGAGTCATTCAACTTCCCCGACAGTCTGCCTTGTCCTCTGAAAGATGGGAGCAGTAGCACTCCTGCCAGGCTGCCCTGGAGGCTGCCCTGCCGTCCACCCTCCTGTCCATCCCACGTGAAGTCTTCAGTGACCCGTACACCACCCCTCCCTGCGAGGACATAATGCTGCCACCCTACCCCCACCCCCATTCCATTCGGCCACCGCGTGGCCTTCAGTGTCACAACTTGACAGGGCCCTGGCTGGTGGGTGGCGGTGGGCGGGCGACGTTCCCTGTGGATTTGAGAGCATCTGGACGCTGGTGCACGGGGCTGGGGGCGTGGGTTTCAGCAGACATTTTCCGTACCCCAGTCCTTGGGGAGGGGTCCCCCGACCCCAGGACCTGGGGTCAGTCTCCAGGAGAAATAGCCTGGGGCCGGCAGCGCTGCCCTGGGGCAGAGGCCTCTGACTCGGGAAGGTCAGAGATCATGCTGTGTCAGGCCAGGGCACACAGAGGGGACAGCACTTAGGAAGCTGAAATGGCCCCAATCTGAATCATCGCCTCTTAAAAGCACTTTAATTCCCGGCGGGTGAGAGGCCGCACGCTTCTCTTGCCCCTCGCAGACGCTGAGGCCACCGCGGTGGCAGTGGGGGCCTGCTCCGGCTCCTGTGAGCACCCCCACACCATCAGACCAACGTCAGGGTCCAGGAGGGACGGAGCCTATTGGGACTGGAGGTCAGCTGAGGGCCCAAGCCTCTGACCTCTCCCCATCCCCAAGTGCAGCGGTGGGTGTTTGTGTGTACACATGGTGTGGGCGGCAGCCACGTGCAGGGGACCCTGGGCCCACTCAGGGTGCCCTCCCTCTGTTCAGCTGTCTTCCTGAGCTCAGCAGGAGAAGGGACGGAGCTGCTTCAACCAAGCAGGGCGGGGCAAATGGGCCTCCAACCCACGTGAGGGGGTCATAGGACAAGAGGGGCCCAGCCACGGCTGGATGGGGTGGGGCTGGGTCGAGGGGGGACGAGGGGGGCTGTCTGCCTCCAAATGGCAAGTAGGGGCGTCAGAGCCAGTGCCTGCCCATTTCTGGTTTCTCATTGTGCTTCTCCTCGATGTCATGACGTTGATGAGCAAGGACTGGACGCTCATCGGCGCCCAGGGAACGCAGCCGTGCATCTGAGCGTCTGCCAAGTGCACGTGGGAGGTGTGCGGTGAGGCCGACCACGGTGGTGGCAGCGGCAACGGTGGCAGAGATGAAATAAGATGAACAAAAATCCTATCATTGTAAATGAGGGTGAGTGCAGAGTGGAGACTCAAAGCCTATCAGTAGGCAACTCGACACCCTCTTACTGAAGGGTTGTGGGGAGGAGATGAGCCAGTCAGGGTACAGGGTAGCAATGATGAAACATACAACTTTCCTCTAGTTCTAAATGCTTCCTCCACTGCCACCTCCACTATCATGATCCCAATTCTACCTTACAAATCTGGCTAGACCAGAGGAGGATGTACACTGGTACAGATCAGAACTGGAAGCACAGGGAATCCAGGGCAGATGATCCTTTCAGGACCAGTAATGAGAGTGGCAATACCGGGAGGGTGGAGGGAGGGTGGGGTGGAAAGGGGGAACCCATTACAAGGATCTATATATAACCTCCAGGTGAAGAGAGACGTCGGACAGTGTAAGATATCACAAATAATAATTTATGAATGATGAAGGGTTCATGAGAGACGGGGAGTGGGGAAGGAGGGGGAAATGAGGAGCTGATATTAAGGGCTCAAGTAGAAAGCAAACATTTTGAGAATGATGATGGCAACCAATGTGCTTGACACAATGGATGTATGTATGGATTGTGATAAGAGTTGTACAAGCCCCCAATAAAATGATTTTAAAAAAATTTTTTTAAAGATGGAGCCAGACTCCAAAGGAGGTTCAGGGAACAAGCTTCTCCCACAGGATGGACCAGGCCAGCTTCCTTCTCACCAGCCACCACGGCTCACAGGCGCTTCTCCCTCATGGAAGACTGCATGTCCAGAAAGGGACCGTGCCTCATTTATCTTGGTAGAGTGCTCTCCATCCATCTGGGCCCCCCTGCCCTGGGCTGAACAGGGAGGCGTCTCCCACCAGTAAGGAAAGAGTGGACGCTGACGAGAAAGTTGAAAAGTGACTGGTTAAGGGCCAGGATGATGGCCACACAGTTTTGCAGCTGAGATCCCGTGGCCTGAGCCTCAGTTCCCCCTTAGTAAAGCAAGTCTAAATCTGATTGTCGAGGGGTCCCAGGAGATGAGGCCTGAGGGGTGCAGAGCCCAATCTGCAGGTGGCTGCCATTCTCTGCCCTGAGGGGTTTGGAGGCATCCAGGGAAGAAGATGCAGGTGCAGTTGGGACAAAGGACTGCCAGATGACAAGCTGAGGGCTGTTCATGATGAGGAGATGGCAGCCGGTGGCCCCTGGCCCTGCCCTGAGGTGTCGGGGGTGGGGTGGGGTCAGCTAAGAGGCACCTACAGCATTCCCTTTGCCCTCGAGACACTGGGACCTGTTCAGTGCCCCTATGTCCCCCGGATGGGCTAAGCCCATCCAGAATCTTGAGGGGCTGGTGGAGGTGGCTGTAGGATCCCCTGCCCCCTCTCCACCTGGGCTCTGCCTGGAAGGTGGTCAGTGTCAGAATCCACTTCCTATTCAAGCTTCTTCGGGGTCCGGATTATACGAGGCTAGCGGGTCCACAATGTGGGCAGTGAAGCAATGGGGGGTAGCCATCACCTGTCCCTGCTGGACCCGGGAAGGGGCTTCAGTTTCCCCTCTGTGAAGTGGGAGCCCTGGGGGAGGGGCTCGCTCGTCTGCAGGACCCGGGCAAGGGGCAGCACCTGCAGAGGTCAGCACCCTGGGAGGAAAGGGTGGCCGCTCACTCCCCGGCCCTGCCTTGTCTGGTTCCTGACCCTGTGGTCTGATTGGTCAGTGGGTAGCCCGGAATGTTCTACCCCGCCCCCACTCCGCTTTCTTCTCCCTTACTTAGAGAGTCACTTTTGGGCAAGAAAGGGTGCCCACCCCCAGCTCAGACAGCCAGGCACCCACTCTTCTTCCTCAGTCCAGTGCTGGGCACACCAGCATGCCACAGACATAGGGAGGGGGTGGCATTTCATGTGGTGGAAGGACACAGTGGGGTGGGAGGCTGACCAGACATGCCCACCACCCATGGCCTCACCCCCCCACACATACACATGGACAGAGGGCAGTGGGAAACAGGGTGGTGGGCTCAGGAGGGTGGATCCCCGCTTCCCAGCTGTGTCCTTAAACAACATAAGGGCATCACAGGTCACCTGCTGAGTGCATCCCTGGCACCACTGGGGTGCAGACCCTGGCCATCAGGCCCCTGGAGCTGCCAGGCAGGTGCCTGCTCCCCAGAGGGCCTGGACACCAATCACCACCGACAACAACATGGGTCCAAACAAGAGGAGGAGCAGCAGGCTCCCCTCCCAGATGCTGCCCCGTCACAGCTGGCCCCAGACCCTGCCTCCCGGGCTCCCTCTCCTTCTGCTTTTGTAGGAGCCGGCCGGGAGGCAGCGTTACCAGGTGACCACTGGACCCCACCCTGGGACTGAAAGAGCAATGTCGGGTGGGGCTGGCATGGGAGTACCAGCTACCTGGTGGTGTGCCCCCTCCATGCCCTTTTACCTGCCCCCCTCCCTCCCCCCCCCCGTGTAGAAATATCAGCACCCTGGAGTCCCGGGGACTCTGAGGGGTCGGGGGACTGGCTAATGCCAAGCCAGAAATCCTCAGCTACTGGAAACCCATGAGTGCCCCTTGGGTCCGCAGTAGGTCGTGGGTCCTGCTCCCCACTCACCTTCGAGGCCCTCCAGGGCAGCCCCTTCCAGGGCCCTGTTCTGCTGAGCCCCTATCCCCACCCCCCACCCCACCCTGCTTGGTGTCCTTGACTGACCAGCAAGCTCCTCCCCGTTTCTTCTCCAGCTGGCGGGAAGGCCAAACCAGAGACTGTTAGCGAATTCATCAATCATGGATAAGCAAACAGGTGCTGCTCAGCGCCCTAGAATCCTCCACCCAGTCAGGGGCCAGCTCAAGGAGGGAGGTGCCCTCTGCCTCAAGAGCCTGCGCTGGGAGCACATACTGCTACAGGTGCGTCTCGCCCCATCCCTCGGGAAGTCCTTCCTCCCAGAGAGCTGTTTCCCAAAGGGAGGCTGCATAGCCACGGGGTAACCCAAGCACCGAGATGGAGAGTGAGCCCCTCCTGGTACCTGTGTGAGGAGGTCTCTCACATCTCCCCACGCACCCCCACCCCCACGCCCACTGACCAGACGCCTCTGGAGAAGGTTCAATGAGGATTGAGGACCCAAGGGCCTGCTGGCTGACTGCCCCAGCGACTCCCCGGCCTGGCCTCCTCCTAGCTCTGTAGAGTGTGTCTTATGCCTTAAACCACATCGTGCTGTAGAGAAGTCTGAAGACAATGTGATGTCTGCTTATTCGTGTAAGAGCTGCTTAGTTGCTTGTTTGCTTTCTGATTTTATTTTGTTTTGTTTTCTCTCCAGATAAATACTGAATCATATTTATATATCTCCAAAGATTTTGACAGACCAGAGCCGGAAATGTGGCCTCTCCTTGTAGTGTGTCCTGGAATCCATCACAATAGGACACGCATCTCCTCAGAGCCTTGCCCGGCCCAGGCACATTTCCTTATGTCTACATCACCACTTCTGCCCCAGTCACTCTGATTCATTCCGTGAGGCCTCCTGTAACCCAAGAGGCACCCTAGCCCCACCCACCCCCAGCAGCTCCCCTCTGCTATCCCCCCCCACACGCCTGGTGTCCATCCCTCGTGTTGAAGGTCTTCCTCACTGCCCGTCGCTCTGCCCAGCCTGATGTCCTTCCCCAGGGACGGGGCTCTCCTGGCCACGTGCCCAAAGCACGTCGACAAAGTCCTGAGGTAAATGAGGAAAGATGGAGGCCGCCAGGGCTTTATCCTGCTCAGAGCCACACCAACATTCCTAGAAGCAGCACAGGTCGGATGAAGCAACACATGAACAAAGAAGAACTATTAAACCACAGAAAAACTATTAATAGAAGATCTATTCAACAATAGAAGAACACTATTAATAGAAGAAGTGCTAAACAATAGAAGAACTATTAAACATCACATTGCACGGCGTGAGTCTGCTGGCTCAGACCCCTTAGAGGATTAAACAGTGCTCGTTACTTCGAGGCCTGGGGTGCGCCTTACTGCGGCCAGGCTCATTCCAGCCCCTCAAGAGCGGGACGAAGACTGCGGAGGGCAGGGAGACACGGAGCGTCTGAGCCATGGCCAGGACATCCTCCGCTCTGTGTTGGAAGAAGTGCAGTCAGAAAGCTCCCTGGAGCAAGGATGGCGAGAGCCCGTCTCACGACCTCTGGACATGGTGCCAGGAGGGGCTGTCTGTCCTAGGGAAAGGCATCGTGCTTGGAGAGCAGGGGTCAGCGAGAAAGAGCAAGATGTGTGTAAGTGGCCCCACGACTGTGGTCTATGGGCCTCCTGCTGCAGGAGGGTCCCAGGCTGTGGCCTGCCTGCCTCAGAGCCTGTGGTCATGGGTGGGCTATGGGGCAGCGCAGGCCCTTCTGCTGATCACCGTTTGCAGCAAGCAGGTGCTCGGTCCATGGCTGCCTGGGGCCTTAGCAGGGACATTGATTCATGAGCATGGCTAGGGCAGGCGGGCAGGTGGATCATGGGGCTGGCTCAGCTGCCACCTTCCAAACCCTCAGCTCAGGAGTTGCCCCATCAATCTCCCTCCTTCCCACTGAGGGCACCCACCCAACAGGGACAGGGTGGGGTGGCTCTGCTCCTGTTCAGCAGGAGCACATGCAGGCCAACTTGACACAGAGCTACCTGAAGCGCCACCGGGGCACCCAGCTCCCACAGGTGAAGGCCCATGGCAGCCTTCTCTGCCCTTCCAGGAAGGCCACTCTGTCCTTCCAGCCTGACCCAGCCCCTGAGTAGCCTACACTATGCCTCCCACCCCCAGACCTGCACGGCTGCTCCCTCTGCGGCCCCTTCAGCTGTGACCTCCCACAGCCCCCCTGCTCAGGAGGGGCCAATGCTGAGAGATCATGCGTGACCCAGGGAGGGAGAGAGTGAGTGAGTGAGTGAGTGAGTGAGTGAGTGAGTGAGTGAGTGAATGAGTGAGAGAGTGAGTGAGTGAATGAGTGAGTGAGTGAGTGAGTGAGTGAGTGAGTGAGTGAGTGAATGAGTGAGTGAGTGAGTGAGTGAGAGAATGAGTGAGAGAATGAGTGAAGGACCAGCCGACGTTAAGCACATGAAGAAACTGAGGCTTGGGGAAGCCAGGAGGCTCAGGACCCTGCTGAGAGGCCACAGCACAGTGTCCCTGTCTGTGGCACCCAATTTCCCATGGTGTTCTTTCTGTCGCTTGTCCTCAGGGAAGCCAGCTCTGCCCACTGCAGAGACAGATCACTTGGGCTGGACGTAGGTGGTCAGAGCCAGGGTCTAGGCCTCCAGTGGGCAGCAGGGCCTATGTGTCCTGCCCGCTTCTGAGACCTCCACATGAAGTGGCTGCAGAGAGGGGTAGGCAACCCTCAGAAGCAGCCACCTCCTTGGGGACAAGGAAGACAGGTGAGTGGAGCACGAAGCCACACTGAGCTGTGTGTTTGCATCGGGGCCAGTCCTGCTGTGCCCCAAACAGGCCAGCCAGACTGGAGTGGTGTAGCTGTGGACGTGTAACCAGTCTCTCAGGTGGCTTGGATATGAACATGTGACCAGTATCTCAGATGGTTGGGGACGTAGACATGTGACCAGTCTCTCAGATGGTCCTGGGCATGTCATTAGTCTCTCAAGTGGTCGTGGACGTGTGACCAGTCTCTCAGGTGGCTGTGGCCGTGAGCGCGTGACCAGTTTCTCGGGGGGCGTGGCTGTGAATAAGTGTAGGCGGGTGTGCAGCAGGTAACAAGAATGAACTAGGAGTCTTCTGCTGGGACCCACAGGGACACTGGGAAGTGGGCATTCCCGAGGTGAGCCAGGAGCAAGGAGCATGGAGGGGTCCCAGCAAAGGTTGGGAACTTGGGAGACCTCAGAGTTCAGGGCACACTGACCATGGCCCCTCAGGTGGGACTGCTCACTGGTCCCAGGTGGGCACCCGGTTTGACCAGTGCCTCAGCCTTCTGCGGCAGTGCCAGTCCCTACAGTGAGCACCTCGCCAGGCGGCCAGGCATGCCAGGAGAACAGGTGGGGCCTGGCAGCCAGTGATCATCTGCTACAGACTCAAGAGGGCCGCTGAGGGCCTTGCCTCCTGAAGGCTGAGCAGAGAGGCCAGTGCAGGTCTGGAGTAAGACGGAAGACACGGGTCCAGTGGCCCAGAGTGGACACCATGCCACATCCCTGCCCTCCAGGTCTTAGAGCAGGGTCCTGGCCCCTGGCTGTGAGGACCAGGTGCCCACTGTCCATCACAGTCTCACCAATGCAAGCCCTGCCCAGGATGCATGGTACCAGCCCCTCACCACTCACCTCCAACCAGAGCCACCAATATGGGGTACAGGACTAGGGGCAAAGGCATGCCCAGTGGGAGAGGGGCCCAGAGCCTGGGACAGCTCTGGTTCTGTCCATCTGGACTAAGGCCTCCAGGAGGCTGAGGCTGCAGGACCTGATAAGGCTGGGCCCCCAGCACACCAGGCTCAGCTCATAGTAGCAGCTCAATAAATGTTTGTCAAGCTGAACAGAGGGGAATTGCTTTCTTCTGCTGAGTGTATCCAAGTGCCCATGGTCGATGGTGGACACCTCCACCCCCCTTTATTAAGGGGCTGCACTGCATGTGCCTTTAATGCTGAAGGTGGGCTGCCACCCCAGGTGGTGGCTGGCGCTGTGTCAAAGCCCACCTGGGTCTCAGGGTGCAAGGGAGATTTGAGCCTGATTTGGGGGTGCAGGGGAAATTGGAGCCTGCCTCTCAGGGTTCAGGTTAAATTGAATCCTGCTCTTGGGGTACAGGGGATAGTGGAGCATGCTTTCGGCATGCAGGGAGATTGTAACCTGGCTCTCAGGTGCAGGGGAGATTGGAGCCTGATTTTGTGGTGCAGAAATATTGGAGCCTGATTTTGGGGGTGCAGGGAGATTGGTACCTGGATCTCAGGGTGCAGGGGAGATGGCAGGCCATTGCTGGAGACTGGGTCACTGGCCACCCACAGCCACAGGACTGAGCCCTCAGCCAGAGGTGCAGAGACGAAGACCCTCCCTCAGCCCTGTCCAGCTGCCCAGAAGAAGCAAAGCCCCAGCCCACCTGACCCTGCTCCCACTCTGGCTTAACTCCTGGTGCATGCCCTGTGCCTGTGTGCCCACCATGGGGAGAGTCTGGACACATCTCCTGGTGGTCCTGGGCTCTCACCGGGCATGCTAGCCCTGTCCAGATTCAGAGTCTTCCAGCCTCTGCCACAGGCTGGTTGTTCCATCCTGGCCTCCTGCAGGGCGGGGGCTCCCCGCCCTGGCCCCCTGGCTGCCTACAGTTACATCGCAGTCCTTGCGTGAAGAACTGGTGGTGGGGCCAGGAAGACTCTTGGGGGTGCAGGGGGCAGGAGCAGGAGCTCAGCCTCAGGTCTTGAGGCCAAAGTAGGAGTTGGCAGACCCCACCTCGCGGACAAGGGGGCTTCAGGTCAGTCCAGGGGTGGAGACAGAGAGCACCCCTCTACCATGTCTGGATGCCTGCTCCAGGCCCCCGCATCAAGGACGACGCATGGGGACTTTGCTTCTAGGCCCCTCCTCCATCAGACTGTAACATCCTCCTGGCCTCCACACAGCGGAGAGCTCGCCTGCCCCTGTCCCAGACCCCATGCCCACCCTCCTGAGGACGGGTCCTGAGCACACCAGGCTGCAGGCTCCAGAGACCGCAGATGGGACGTGAGGGTCGGGCCCAAGGGATCCGCCACGCAAGCAGCTAAGTGCACTGGGGAGGGTCATCTGGCCCTGCAGATGGGCAGGAAGCTCCTGAGGACAAGCTGTTCCCAGCCTCCATGTCCCCGGCTCCCAGGAGGACCCACCTCCTACACACACACACGCACGCACGCACGCACACACGCCAGACTTCCAGGCTTCCCACTGGCCTGCAGTGGCTCTGATGACAGGGACAGGGCTGTGGATGCTCCTGGCTCCAAAACCATGCTGCTGGCACCCCATGAACACCGTCAGGACCGGCCTAAGCCAGCCAGGCTCTGTCCGCAGCAGCTTCAGGGACACCAGGCCCAGGAGCACACACAGGGAGTGGATGGCCTGTTGGCCTGGACTCTGGCGAGTCCTGGTGATGCCCTGACCCTGAGTCCAGCCAGAGGGTCAGCCCAGAGGTCCGGAAGGATCCTTCCGTTGTTCATAGGGTCGTCCCCGGACCTTAGCCGGAGAGAGTTGCTCACAGAGAGGAGAGGCCCCAGCAGCCCCGCCCCCAGCAGTGTTGGCATGGTGATGAGAAGGCACCAGTGAGTGAGGGGTGGGCTGGATGGAGGCAGGGTGCGGACTGGGGGGGCACCTCCATAGAAGGAGGGCAGGGCTTGTTGATATTCTATGTCTCCTCCAGGAACAATGGAGACATGGAAACGGCTTGAACAAATCCCATCAATGATGGGGGCTGGGCAGGAGCCTGGGTGTTATTCCCACCTGGCAGGGAGAAAAGAAAGGCCACATGGGCTCTGGCCAGCCGGCTCTGAGGGCACAAGCCCCGCTCCCTGGTCAGGCACTGGGCAGCTAATCTCAAGGTCAGCGGTTCACAGCCACCGGCTGCTCCATGGGAGGCAGAGGAGGCCATGGGACCCATAGAGCTGCGCAGCCTCCCAGCCCCCACGGGGCAGTGTCCGTGCTGCAGGGTGGCTATGAGTAGGGTCGACCAAGGGCAGTGAGTTTGGGGTCAGTACAGGTCCTAAGGAGGGCTGGTGGCCAACATGGAAGCACAGGCTGAGCAGGGAAGATGGGCAGTTCCAGCCCCCCAGGTTCTCCTGAGAACACCCTGCCAGTCTGCTCCCACAGACCCCGATCTGGGAACCCCAGTTGTCAGAGGGGCCGCCCGGAGTGGGAGCCAACCCCCAGCCTGTACCCCTGACCAATGAAGAGACCTGCTTCCACTGTAACAGGATTCAGGCCCTCTGGTACCAGGATGAGGGGCCAGATGGGCACAGCTAGGAGAGAGATGACCCCACTGAGCTTCTAGGAGAGCCCCTAGCTGGACCCACTCAGAGTCCACTCCCCTGGGCCGGCCATCGCACAGCCAGGGCATTGCAGCATCGGCCCGTGCCCACACCCCAAGGAAAGTGCCTCAAAGGGGCTGCCCCTGCTGGGTGCCCTCGCCCTGGCATCAGCCATGGGACTGCTGTGGACCACCAGGGCAAGGCTTCACGTGGGGGCAGAGGACTTGGGGAAAGAGCTGGCATTCTCCGAAACCAGACCCCTTCTCCAGAGCAGTGACAACCAGCAAGGAGCTGTGACATCTCAATCATACCACAGTCCTGGGGACGGCGTGATGGAGACGGGGTTGTTTATAAAGGGCTTGTAACCACACTGCACACAAGTTGGGGGTGGGTGGACCCCTGGTTAGAATTCCTGGGGTGGGGGGAATCAGCCTCCTTGAAGGCCCTGCAGGTTATACACACGTCCTGGTCCTGAGGGGAGGACCTGCTGTCCTGGGCTACAGGCTGCTGGTCAGTGGCCCTGGTCAGTGACAAATTAAAGGAAGTGTCACTGTGTTAGTGTGGGTTGACTAGAGAAACAAATCCAGGGCACTCATATGTGTATAAGAAAGAGCTCTATAGCCCAGAGTAATTGTATATTAAGAAAACATCCCAGTGCCCATCAAGGCCATAAGTCCAATAGCAGCCCATGAAGTCCCCTGCAGACTCTCGCAGCACATGCAATGATGCCAAGTGCAGGGAGATCACAGTCCGGTGGTGGAAAGCCCTATGGGTCCACTGGCGATGGAAGCATCTCAGCACAGGCTCGGTCTCCACGCGGCTCCTGCAGCACTCTGGGTGACTTGATCCAGGGAGGTGAAGCAGAGAGTGTGGCCCGCCTCCAGGGAGAAGGAGGGAGTTCCCAGAATCCTCATGAGAAGGCCACACCCATAAGGAGGCATCATCAGGCTGTGACCTGATTGACAGGCTAGCCTCCACCCCCACACTTATTAATCAAGGTGACATGAAGTTATGTCACCACCATCATCACGCTCGCTGGAGGTGGAGTGGGGTTGGACAGCAGTCCGGGGGTTCTGCAGATGGAGACCACCAGCTGCTCCCGTAAACAGTTCCCGTCTCAAACCCACAGGGGTCACTGTTAGTGGGCATTAGCTGGAGGGCAGTGAGTTTGGCTTTGGTTAATCAAACTAGAAGGTGAGCCTTGGTGTGGAGACCAGAAATGCACCAGCACTTGAGCTGAGGGTGGACACCACTGAGGGGGCACGTGCATCGGAAGGAGTGGTGGCCCCCTGCCTCGGCTGACCTCGCAGCTGCCCTCCTCTGAGGCTGAACATGATCAGGGAGGGGCTATGGGATCCATCTGGGCCTAAATCCAAGACGTGTCCGCTTTCTCTTAGCAGGGACTCGCTGAGCTAGTCCCTGACAGTCTGTCCTTGCTGCTCACCCCTCCAGGTGGCTGTCAGAGCAAACTCACCGTGGCCATTAGCAGGGCAGAAAGCATCCCGAGCAGTAGGCAAGACTGGCAAGGGTAGTACTCTCGGTGCCTGCTCCCAAGAGGCCTCCTGCCCAGGGACCCCTGGCCAGGTGCTGAACGAGGAGAGTCCCAGGCAGTACAGTACCTGCTTGGTTATCCACTTTTCCTGGGCATGCTAGAAGGCTGGGGCTTACTTACCTGGAAGCCACCTCAAATGTTCCTGGGGATCACCTGAGGCTCACCTGGGACGGCAGTGACTTGGCTGTGTGTCCACTGGGTGGGGGCTTCACACTGTCTTCTGTCCTCTGCAGGATGAGAGGAGGCTGGACTTGGGCTCTAACCCAGCTCTGCTGCCTTCCTTCAAGTTGTCCTACCTCCCCAGTCTCCGTGTGCCTCTCCTCAGACAGCCTCCTGCCCTCGGGGCTGACGGGCGGGTGAGAAGAGATGCTGCCTGGATAGAAAGACAGTGCAGGCCCCACGCATACCGTCCTGCTCAGTGGACAGCAACAGCAGGGCCTACGGCTGGTGTTGTGATCAGACTCCTTGGCGTGCAGAGCATGGCCTGGGCTGACCGCACGCGATGACCGGGGAGAGCCTGCCCCCCCTGGGACAGCCAGTTCCAGGGCCCAGGCTGGCCTGGGAGAGCTCAACAGGAGATGTGGGTGGGCAGTCTGGTGGATGGAGGCAGGAGCAGGAGGTCAGGGGCTCCGGTATTACCTAGGCTCTGTGCATGTTGGACCTCCTGGTCTCCCTCCCTGCCATCGATACCATGATAGATGAATTCATTCTCAGCGAGCAATCTCTGACCTACATCAGCTGAGCCGCTATATAAAGTGAAGTCTCATTTCAAGGCCTCTCGGCTCAGCTGCTGCCCTTCCATGAGCCCCATTAAAAGGCAGCGCGTGCCAGCCACGCTGCCCGGGCCACTTCAGGCCTCTCAGCACAGGGCTAACCGTCCTGTCCTGCTGGACATTGGCAGGGATGCTGCTGGGCCAGCAGGTGACAGGCACTCTCCCTGCCCACCCCCTACCCCCCCACACACACACACAAACTGTGTCCCTGCCAATAGGGAGCTATGCCGGGACTGTGTCCAGTGTCCCCAAGCCCCCAGAGAGAGCATGAGTCCCTGGAGACGCAGCTCCTGCTGGCCCGGCAAGCACACGCTACAAGGACACGCCTCTCTGAATGGCCAGGGCTCCTCTGTGAAGGCTCGGGGCAGGGGGCGGTGGGGCGTAGCGTGAGTGCCCCCCTTCCACGTCTCTGCTCTCCGGGGGATCCTGCAGGCTGCAGTCACAGGGGCCAGTGCCCCTCCCCCTGCTCTGTGTCTCTTCTCTCTCTTATCCGTCTCTCTCTATCTCTGTGTTTCTCTCTCGATCACCTCTCTCCTTCATTCTCTCTCTCTCTCTCTCTCTCTCTCTCTCTCTCTCTCTCTCTCTCTCTCTCTCTCTCTCTCTCTCTCTCACACACACACACACACACACACACACACACGCTCGCGCACCCTCTCCCTTTCTCTGTTCTCCTCTCTCTTCTCAGACATCTGGCTCCCCCTTTGATTAGCAGTCTTGTGTCACCCCTGCGTGACAGGGACCAGGCTGCCAGAAGCTCCCCCCACGGGGCACCTCCTCAGCCTGGAAGGGAACCCGGCCCTGAGGAGCCCTCAGATGAGACCGGAGCCCGCCAGTTAAGCAGAGGCCCCAGCAGAGCTGTGCTGGACCCGAGACCCAGGCTGAGCCAAGGGTCCTGGCCCGTGCCTCCAGGCAGTAGGGCTTAACAGTCAGATCACACAGGTGGACCTGGCACTGGGGTCCACAGAGCTGGCTCAGGCCACACCACGCAGGCCAGATTCTAACTGGGATCCCCCAGAGGGAGTGACCTTGCTTGGTCAAGTGCCTTCCAGGATCCAGCTAGTTGGCACCTCAGCTAAGGGGGGTGGTCACCTGGGGAGGGAGTAAGCTGCGGAGGGGGTCACCAGAAGGAGTCAGCGGGGAGGTGTCAGCTGGGTAGGGGGCTTCACCCAGGGAGGCAGTCACCTGGAGAAAGGGTCACCAGGTGGCAGTCCCCCTGGGAGAAATCAGCCTGCCCCTGACTGACAAAGACCTAACTGCCCTCTACAGGGTGCTCAGGGGTGGTCAGTGCTCAGGAGTGTGCCGGTGCTCAGGGGTGGACAGTGCTCAGGGGTGGATAGTGCTCAGGGGTGTGCCGGTGCTCAGGGTTGGACAGTGCTCAGGGGTGGACAGTGCTCAGGGGTGGACAGTGCTCAGGGGTGTGCCGGTGCTCAGGGGTGGACAGTGCTCAGGGGTGGACAGTGCTCAGGGGTGGTCAGTCCTCAGGGGTGGTCAGTGCTCAGGGGTGGTCAGTGCTCAGGGGTGGACAGTGCTCAGGGGTGTGCCGGTGCTCAGGGGTGGACAGTGCTCAGGGGTGGACAGTGCTCAGGGGTGGACAGTGCTCAGGGGTGGACAGTGCTCAGGGGTGGTCAGTGCTCAGGGGTGGACAGTGCTCAGGGGTGGTCAGTGCTCAGGGGTGGTCAGTGCTCAGGGGTGGACAGTGCTCAGGGGTGGACAGTGCTCAGGGGTGTGCTGGTGCTCAGGGGTGGACAGTGCTCAGGGGTGGACAGTGCTCATGGGTGGACAGTGCTCAGGGGTGTGCCGGTGCTCAGGGGTGGACAGTGCTCAGGGGTGGACAGTACTCAGGTGTGTGTCGGTGCTCAGGGGTGGGCTGGTCCTAAACTGGTTCAGAGGAACCTGAAGAAGTCAGTGTCAGTGCTCCACCTCCCCCAAACCGTGGGTGGTGGCAGGCCTGACACTGACAAGAAGGAGGGTCCAGGGGGTGCCAGGACCAGCTCCAATTGTACCGTTGGCCGCTGTGTCCACCAGTCAGCACTGCCAGCCTCAGGGAGATCAGAGCCACCAGCCAAGGTCATTTGACTGGGCCAGCATCCCTGAGAAGGCCAGCCTGTCCGCGGATTCTGGCTCCAGGCCACATATGGTCCTGACGTCCACGCCGCCAAGGACTCTGCCAGTGCATTATTCATTCCAAGAGCTGCAGAGCAAGCGCAGACACACACGTATGCACATGCACATACACACATCCGGCTGGAATCAAGATGTCGCAACCTCCCTCCCTCCCTTCCACACCTGACTCACCCCAGCAGCATGCCCTGGCCTTCTCTCCCCTGAACTCAGTGCAGGGTAGCCCTATGTTCCTGGCCGAGACCCCTGCCTGGGCACCCTGTGGCTGTGGGAAGGTGCTTTGCTTAGCTGGAGCAGAACTAAGTTGTGGGACCCGTGGGCCAAGAGGTCATCATGGGATCTTTAAATGCCTCTAGGGATGGGGAACTCACTACCTCAATGAAGACAGAGACTCCACCCAGAGCACGCACCTGATGGGGCTTTGACTGGGACTCCCATCCGCCCCCTGGTCGTACCTTCCACTCACCCAGAGGGCTCTTCCAGCGTGGCACACCACTGGGACGGGACAAACTCGGCCAACAGTGTCTGACGGGAGAGCGGCTGGTTGGGGTTCTTCTCCTGCCTCTGTTGTTCCTCCTGACACTTTGATTATTTCCATTGTGACTTTCGCGTGAAACTGCACACAGATGGCAGGGGACAAGCAGCCTGTATGTCTCCCCGCCGGCGGGTTATCGGAGCACAGGGGCTCCCACCATGCAACCTGTTCCGGAAGCCTTGTCAGCACATGTGTGTCAAGGGCGTTCCAATTTGGGGGGCAAGTGCAGGCCTGAGAAAGGTGGGGCCCCAGTGCACACAGCCAGCTGGCGGCAGTGGGGAGAACAAGTCAATGGCGGGGGTGGGTCGCTGTTATGAAGCCAGGTGCTGGCAAGAGTGGGAAGGCCGGCTGGGCCCCTGCACTCCAACACTGACTGACTGCATGGGTTTGAGCTAGTGACACCCTCTCGTTGGGCCTCTGTTCACTGATCGGTACAACGGGTGGGTGCTGTGCCTTCCTCACAGTGAGGACTCAGCCACAGTTCCTCACAGTGCCCCGAAGAGACTAACGTCCATCATCGATATCAGGAGCAGCACCATTGGTACCAACACCACCGTCCTCCTCACCATTACCACCACGTCAATAGCCCCACTTCCGCAATCCCAGCCATCACCACCACCACCATCATCAATATCACCACCTCCACCATCCCCATCATCCCCACTAACCCCATCATCCCCCATCCCCATCCCCACCACCATCCCCATCATCCCCACTCTCCCCATCACCACAACCATCCTCATTACCACCACCATCCTCATCATCCCCATTATCCCCATCATCCCAATCACCACCACCATCCTCATCATCCCCCATCCCCGTCACTCTCCCATCCCCATCATCACCACCACCATCCCCATCATCCCCACTCTCCCCATCACCACCACCATCCTCATCACCACCACCATCCCCATCATCTCCATCACCACCACCATCCTCATCACCACCACCATCCCCACCATCCCCATCCCCATCATCCCTGTGACCATCACAACACACACGTGCCAAGGCTCCTCCAGCCTGCAGGTCAGAGGCCTACTGAGGATGTGAATGGCAGGCCCAGGGACGCTAGCTAACTGAGCTGGGGAGGGGCAGGGCGGGGACTACTTGACACTGGGCAATTCTGTCTGAGCCCTGGGCTGGCCAAACAAGGGGCCCTCCGTCCCATGTGCCAGAGCCAGCTCCCACTATCTGCACCTGACCCTGCAGACACCTGCACAGGTGTGTGAAAGGCATGTGCCTGGGTCTCCTGACCTGCAGCTAACCCCCACGCTGGCCTCAGGTTTCAGACCTGACGACACCAGCCAGGGTCTACCTGGCACCCACTGCATAGCCTGCTGCTGCTGACGTGTCCATCTTTGCCAGAGGGTGTCCCTCCTCTGAGGGCAAAGGGGCAGTGGGTTCCAGACCACAGCTTCCCTGATAAGTGGGAAGAGAGGTGGCCATGCCTTTTACAGGGACTGCCCATGGCAGCCTGTCCAGGCAGCCCATGCAGGAATGATCAGCACTGGCTGAAAGCGGCCACTCCAGCCCAGTGGGCCCTATCCGGGTTGCATGGCGGCCGGGCAACCCAAGTGTCGACATGGCCCCTGCCAGTCTCCTGGACCTCCAGAGTGACTTCTTTCCTCACTGACCCTCAGCCACAGACCTGAGGGCCTGGACAGGGCTGGTTGGCACAGCAGGGGGAGGGTGTTGGGCTGGTGCACTTGGGGGCCAAGGCTGCAGGTTCTCCCACAGTGGGCCCCTAACACACTTGGCTCTGGACCGCTTCCCTGCCAGCCCGTGCAGATGTCCCCCTGGCTCCAAGCTACTGCCAGTCAGAATCACATGCTGTCCCTTGGGTAAGAGAGAGGCAAAGCAGCCTTGTAATGCCCATGGCTTAATATCTGTACTTAGTGCCAGCCCACTAATAGGATTTCACAGAGGAAGGTGCAGTTGGGCTGGGTTTTGGAGGATGTATAGGAATTTACCACCTGGGCAGCAGGCAGAAGAGGGGAATTTTGAGCACAGACTTGGAGGTGTGAGGAATCTAAGGTTGGAGAGGACACCTGACCAGGTTCCTGTGGAGAATCAGGGGCAGGGGACAAGAGGGCAACCCCGTCAGCCTCCTTGAGCCTCTGGTACCAAGAGCATGTGCAGCTAAGGCAGTCCAGGAGTGGCAGGATCACTCCTGCATGGCCGCAGGCATGGGGGCTGAGACAAGGCCAGCAGAGTGACTAGGGGGAGAGGTGCCAGGGAGGAGTGAGAGATCCCCCTACCCCCAATGGTCACACATCCAGGGAAGACTTAATCCCAGTGCTTGTGTGGATCCAAAGTCACTTTGTTAGATTAAGAATGCAAAAATGTATAATGCATGGCTTGATGTGCTCATAAAATTACCGTGTTTGGGTTTATTTAGGGAAAGAAGGCCTGAGGGCTAGGGGGAGGGGAGGCAGCAGTGTGGGCGGGGCCTGCTTTCCTCCGGAGGTTTCTTCTGACACTTGTGTTTCTCAGATCCTCATTCGCGGACAGCCTGCTTGCCCTGGCCACCAGGGTGTCCACAGGCAGTGGGCAGTGGTCAGCGCAGCAGGCCTGCCAGTCACACCGCCCCTCTGCAGCCAGCCTGACCTTGGGCAGCAGAGCTGAAAGGCGACTGTCAGGCCAGGCCTGAGTAAGAGATGCAGGTCACCTGGCTGGGTGGCCCCCTTTCTGTGGAACTCAGGGTGACACAGGAATCAGGACCAGCCCAGCCGCCCCAAGCTCACCAACACTCCCATGTCCAGAGGGACTCCGAGGCAGCAGGCCTGGTGTGCTCAGCACAGAGCCCCACCCCCACCCTGTCTGCCCGTCCACCCTGCGGGCCTACTTTGCACTCCCCCTGCCCTCTCCCTGGGTGTGCGACCCTTGCCCCCCCCCCCCCCGGGTTGATGGTTCCCACACTCAGTCCTCACCCTGGTCCAGTGGGAAGCTGTGGGCCCTGCTTGTCTGCAGAGCTGTCCCCGGCCCCATGTGCCCACAGCAACCCCTGGCAGGTGGCATGAGTCTGGTGCAGTCTGGGCTCCCCCGGTTACGGTCCTCAGACTTTCTTCATAGGTCCCTGTGGGTGGGCTCATCGCCAAGGACGCCCTTGGCCTTCTACACCATTTAACGGACTGAACACACACACACACACACACACACACGGTGTGAAGTCCCGACACAGTCATAGCATGGTGCACCTGGGAAGCTCCCTGCTGAGCAGAATTGGTCAGACACGGAGGATAAGCACTTCGGGACACACTGCCATGAAAGGCCAGGGCAGGAGCAGCAAGCCGGCCCCAGGGATCCAGGCCACACATGCAGCGTGCCGCAGCATAGGGCCGAGGCCCCTGGGGCTGCACACAGTGCTGGTCTCCCAGGGTGCCCTCACATGGAGGGCGCGTTGTGCCGTGGAGAAAGTGGGTGTTGATGTCAGAGCTAATATTGAACGTGCAACCACGCTCAGGGAGCAGCTTCCCAAATGCCTGAGCTGGGCCACAGGGTGGCAGCGGGCACACTCAAGGAAGGTCAGAGAAGAGGGCAGTGGACAGTCCTAGATGGAAGGGAGAGGGCAGTGGATAGTCCTAGATGGAAGGGGGAGAGGGCAGTGGACAGTCCTAGATGGAGGGGAGAGAGGGAAGTGGACAGTCCTAGATGGAGGGGAGAGAGGGAAGTGGACAGTCCTATATGGAAAGGGGAGCGGGCAGTGGACAGTCCTAGATGGAGGGGAGAGAGCAGTGGACAGTCCTAGATGGAGAGAGGAGAGGGCAGTGGACAGTCCTAGATGGAGAGAGGAGAGAGCAGTGGACAGTCCTAGATGGAGAGAGGAGAGGGCAGTGGACAGTCCTAGATGGAGGGGAGAGAGGGAAGTGGACAGCCCTAGATGGAAAGGGGAGAGGGTAGGGGACAGTCCTAGATGGAGGGGAGAGAGGGAAGTGGACAGTCCTAGATGGAGGGGAGAGAGGGAAGTGGACAGTCCTAGATGGAAGGGGGAGAGGGCAGTGGACAGTCCTAGATGGAGGGGAGAGGGCAGTGGACAGTCCTAGATGGAGGGGAGAGGGCAGTGGACAGTCCTAGATGGAAGGGAAAGAGGGCAGTGGACAGTCCTAGATGGAGGGGAGAGAGGGAAGTGGACAGTCCTAGATGGAGGGGAGAGGGCAGTGGACAGTCCTAGATGGAAGGGGGAGAGGGCAGTGGACAGTCCTAGATGGAGGGGAGAGGGCAGGGGACGGCCGATGTGGAGGGCAGGCTGGGAATCGGCAGCTGCCTTTTGGAGCTCTTTGCTCCTGATATGTCTGTGCTTCAGGGAGGCTGTTGGCCTGGCCGTCGTGTGGCAAACAAACTCTCTGCCATCAATCCTGTGACTCACTGAGACCCTCAGACGGGGAGAACACCCTATGTGGGTTTCTAAAGCCCAGACTTCCGGCCACCCAGTAAATCCTGACTCACAGAGACCCTATAGGGCAGGGGAGGATTGTTCCTGGGGGGTTCGAAAGCTCTAATTCTATATGGGAGTAGAAAGCTTCCACGTAATCCCGCAGCGAGGCTGGTGGTTTCAAACGTCTGACCTTGCGGTTAGCAGCCCAGCTACAGGGTTCCAGGTCTCCCCGTGCAGAGCAGGCCAGTGCAGAGAGGGCAAGTGGAGATGAGGGTGGAGGGAGGGGAAAGGGGCCCGTTGCTCATCAGAGGCTGGGCTTCTGTTTGGGACGGCGGGCGGACGGACGGATGGTGAGCTGGGTCTGAGGCAGTGGTGGCCACGGGGAGGAATTAACGTCACTAAATAGGTGGCCACAGAATCACAGAACTGGCAAAATGTCTCTGCATGCGTGTTTTGCCACAAAAGAAGTATTTAAAAAGTCAAGTGACTGGAGCACAGAAGCAGCCGGGGAGCCATCCTTGCTAGGGTGTTACCACCCGAAACCCCTTCTTGACGCCCGTTCACTCCCATCCTGACTACCCCCCTCAGTCCATGGCAGATGTCCGGGTCTGGACAGACAACCCCACTTGAGATGAGTCCTTGTTTACATCTGGACTGTTGGACTGTCACTCAACGGGCAGACAAGCCCTGGTGGTGCGTGGCTCAGGCACCTGGCTGCTAAGAGCAGTGGTTTGAACTCAGCAGCCGTACAGCAGGAGAAAGATGAGGCCGTCGGCCCCCACAGTGGTGGCCGTCTCGGGACCCTGCGCGGCAGCTCTGTCCGGCCCTGGAGGGTCACTCAGAGTGGGAGCCCACTCTATGGCAGTGGGTTTGGCTTTTAGGGGTTAACTGATAAAGATGGGGGTCCCACTCCACCAGCGCCCTGCAGGAATCAGGCGATGGCAGCCAGGGCCACCCTGAGTCCCCCAGAATCCAGGGTGGGAATCCTCCCCGAGGCCCTGCACAGCCACCCCCACAGGCTGCCCTGTCCAGGCCCCATGTACGCCGGCGCTGGACAGGCCTGAGTCAGGCGTCATTAGCTTCCCAAGGAGGCGAGGGCTATTAAGGGAAAACGCCATCACTGCGGCTGCCGTGTTCTGCCGGCATCCTGCCAGCTGTTAAAGATCAATTATCGCTGTTTTATGGACAACCTGCCTGCGGCTCGCTGAGCCTCCGTCCCTGTGTCTCCTGCCTCCAGGAACCTCGTCCAAGTTCACTGTGCTGTCCCTGCCACACCAGCCTCTGGAGCTGGAGACCAACCTCCCCCGTCACTCCCCACCCCACCCCCGGGCCTAACCCCTCTGGGCCACTTCTCAGCCTTTGAGGGAGACTCAATTAAACACAGTGCTGTCCATTCTGTCAGGCCCCAGTGGCAGGGCCCCCCAGGGAGCAGAGAGGACTGCTCTGTGGGCTTTCTCAAGGCTGGACTTTGGGGCAGCAGATTGCCGCCAAGTGTGTTCCAGCTGGCCCTGCGGGGTAGCCGTCTCCGTCTAGCATGCACCTGCTGGCGCCACACAGATTCCAAGGACTCTTGTCCTGCAGAAGCCCAGGGGCCAGAGGTGTAAACTGAAGTCCCGGCAGCCCACTCCACGTGCTTACTGCATGAGGAGCTAAAGGCCGCCCTGCCCGGAGCCCCCACTCACACACCTACTGCCCGCCTCACTGAACAGTTGTTAGCCTGACTGGGAGCAACAAGGAGGCTCAGGTTCGAAACAGGAGCATCTGCCTGGGCCAGTGGGTGCCGAGCCCTACATTAACACCAGGCCCTCCACCTTCACTGTGCCCCCACCATGCCACCTCCTCTCTGGGCCCCTCTCTGTGAAAGTCTTCCCCCACCCCCGTACACCCCAGAGCCCTTGCCAATGAGTGAATTCCGACTCATAGCAGCCCTGGATAGGGTTTCTGTGACTGTGAGCCTCATGCAATGTGGCTCGTCTTTCTCCTGAGGTGCAGCTGGGCGGGGTTGAACCACCAACCTTGAGGTTAGAAGACCGCCACCTAACTGACTGCGGACCATGGCTTTCTGGAAAGCCCAAGAGGGTAGAAAGCAGGGGTAAAGGGGGCGGCCTCCCAGGCGAGCCAGGGGCTCTGGGAGGGCCTGGGTTAGAACCCGCATCTCCTGGGATGCGCAGGCCAGGCCCTTCCTTCCCAGCCCTGTGCTGCCTCCCCCGCCTGAAGCCTGACTTTACGACCTGATCGAACTAGCCCATTATTTAATAAAACTGTCAGCAGGGCTGATTGGTGTGGTCTCAGGGCTCCGCTCGGCTCTCCGTCCTTCCCAGATTCAATAAACCCTGCCGTTGTTCCAAGAAGCCCCAGAATAATGGGAACTCCAGCGGCTGGGACGCGGGCTCGGCCTGCTGGAAGGCTCGCACGCACAGCCAGCACCGGGAAAGGCGCAAGGCCTGCGCAGGAGGTGCAAGGCTTCCTGGAGAAGTCAGCCCTAGGCTGGATCAGCGACCGACCTGCACCCAGCAGAGAGGGAAAGGAGCCAAGAGGCACGCCCTTTGAGATGCCCCACCCCTTAGCACTGCCCCGCCCACCTGGGAGGAGGAGCGAGCCCTTTGATGGGAGGATGTTGCTGGGGGCAGGCACTGGCATGCAGCCACACCCTGTTGACCACGCCCCCTTTGCCCAGGAGGGGAAGGGAGCCTTCTGATTGGTGCACGGGAGTCCTGGTGGCATAGTGCTTACCCGGTCCGGGGAGTGGCTGACCAAAAGATGGTCAGTCGCGGAGGCTTTCTTTGATAAAGAGCTAGTCTCAGAAACCCACAGGGGCAGTTCCACCCTGGCCTTATAGGATGGCCGTGAGTCAGAATGCCATGTCTTGATGGCAGTGAGTTTGGGGGGTTTTTCCTTAGCTGATTACCGCCCCCCACCACCATCTGCCTGGGCCTGGGCAGGACACCTGCTCTGAGCCCCAGGTCCGGAGTGGGGCAGGAGATAATTCGGGAGCCCCTGTGGCCTGGGCAGCGAGCCAGCATCACCCCCATGCAAGTTCAGTTGCTCCTCAAGTCTTAAGTTCTCTGTGGCCTGGGTGGTGCCCCCCCACAAGCTCGGTGTAGCACCCCCTCCCACTGTGAAGCCCAGCTGGGCTCTGGACACGCCATGGAGTCAGGAAACATTCTAGATCCAGCCTCCCTGTCCCCGTTGTTAACAGCCTTACGAAGCCTGGCCCTGGACCCCCTGATGACAGCCACCAAACGTGGCCCCAAAATGCAGGCTCCAACCCGTGTCTGGAGTCCATGCTGACCCACAGCGGCCCTGGAGGACAGAGCAGGGCTGTCCTGGAGGACGTCGAGGCTTCCATCTCCACAGAAGCCCACAGGCTCAGCTGCCCGCCACAAGTCAGCCCAGAGACCTTTCACGCTCAGCTAGGCCGTAGGCCCGGGGACGGGGCAAGGACGGGGAACGTTTTGGGCAGCAGCTTGTGGTGGGCGATGGGAGGCCTGTCTCCCTGAGCCAAAGGGACAGTCCAACGACGGAAAGAGGGTGCCAACAGCATGCCACTGAACCCACAACAGCGTGCCTCCAAATGAGTGAGAGGTTAGGGTTGCAGAGTAGAACCCCGCCCACCTCCACCGCGGGGCATTCCAGGCACGCAGAGGAGAGCCCAGCCTGTCTCCAAGGCATGAAACGCCCACGTCCAAACCCCCAGAACCTGCAGCCGTCCCTTCGTGGTGGAAGGGATGGGGACATGGGGTCACATGAGGTTGTAGAGATAGATGGGAGAGCACCTGGAGTGCCCACTAGGGCTGAGCCCAGAGAAGCAGCGAGGGGGCCCCAGGTGAGGTACGTGTGCAGGAACCTCTAGCTGTCAGCAGGGTGAGGAGCAAGACAGGGGTGACAGTCCCTGAGCAGAAGTGACAGTCCTACGACCAGCCTTGAAACGCCTTCACTTCCACCCCATTTGGGAAGCTACCCTCCAGAACCCCTGATGGGCATCTCTGCTGTGGCCATTCATTAAAGTGGAAGCTGGACCGTGACACAGGTGGGCCTCGGCTCCGCCAGCCTCCCAGCCCTGAGGGCCTTGAGGGGCACAGCAGGAGCTTGGGGGGACACAAGAGACCATCCACCTGACCTTGGGGGACAGGACAGGAGCCCAGCGCCGGGTCCTGACAGCAGCTGCAGTACCAGCAATGACTAAGTGTTTTATGCTGAACATTAAAGGTATTTTACACGGGAGATTTAATACGGAACATTAAGAACCATTGAAATCACTCATATCAATTGAAGATGCGATAATTGAACCCCATAAAGATTACTGAGAAGCTGCTTGGGCTGTGAGGAGAGGCATACAGAGATCAATTAGCACCCCCACCTCCAAGATGCTCACACAGCTGCTCCTGGGGGCTCACTAACAGGAAGACCCTCCACAGAAGAGGTGGTGGGCAGGGGCCTGGCGCTTCTGTGTCTCAGAGGTAGTTCTCAGACAATTCTTGTGAAGGGTGGGTAGAAGAGCCAGGAAGGAACTGATGTCGTGTGATCCCAGCACTTAATTCTATCTGAGCACAGGCTGAGCCCTGACCCTGGTCACACACTGAACCCTGATCCAGGTCACATCCTGAGTCCTGACCCTGGTCACACACTGAGCCTTGACCATGCATCTCACCATGGGTGTCTACCCTATGAATAGAAATGGTCGCGGGCCCCACCCTCCCTGCTCCACCCTCTCCCATACTACATGGTGGCCATAGCCTCAGACCCAGGGGGTCCTATCCTCTATGGGACCCTGGCCCTTTAGCTCTCTGTCTCTGCTTTCCTGCCCCACCCTCAAGGCCCACTTCCCCAGTAGACCACCTCCCATCTCCCAGTGCCCAGGTTGGAGTCCTGTGTGTGGCTGGGGCCCTGAGGCCCATGGTGCCCACCAGTCTGAAAAGGATCCCCTTCTCCCACCTCCTCCAACTTCTAAATTCGCCAGATCCCCACAAGCCGAGCCCCAGCCTGGCTGCCGGCACAATACAATACATTTCATTTACAAGCAGGTCTATTGGCCGATTTATAACTGATCTGTCACCCCAAGGAACAGCAACCCTTCAGGGAACCCCACATCCATAACACCCGCCACGTAATTGAATTCAGACTCCTGGCACCTCATTTCCCCCGCAGCCCACGGGGGAGCCACTCAGTCCCACATCCTAAGGCAGGATCAACAGACCGCCCCTTCAGGAAGGATGTGCGGGGTTCTAAGCAGGGGGGATGGGTCCTTCCTCCTCTGATGTCCTGTCCATCCAGAGGAGACTCGGGGGGGCCCTGCCACCTCCTGCCTCTGCGTGGTGCCCCTCCAGGTGGAGCACCCCCACCTCAGGCAGCCTGGATGGCTGCCATGCACCCTTGGCGGAGCCCTGGCCCTGAGCCACCTATTTCCAAATATGAAGGAGGAGGCTTTGTGCAGTGGGTGGCACCCACTGCTAACATGCCGCCGGGCTGTTTGAACCCACCCGTGCAGTATGGAAGGAGGGCCTGGCAGCTTGGGTGCAAACAGGACACCCTGAGAAGCCCACAGGCAGCTCCTCTGCACCTGTGGCCGTGCTAGGATGGGCACCAGCAGCATTTGCTTGGTTGTTAAAGCTGAACAGCAATTTCAGGGAGAGCTGGATTTCAGCAATGGCTGAGCCCAGAGGGAGCCCTGGTGACATAGTGGTTAAACGTTGAGCTGATACCCCCAAGTTCTAAACCACCAGCCAGTTCAAGGGAGTAAATGAGGCTTTCTACTCTGCTAAATGGTTACAATCTTGGAAACCCACCGGGGTTGCTATTGGTTCCTGTGAGTCAGAATCCACTTGATGGCAATGAGTTTGATTTGGCTTGGTTTGGTTTGGTTGGTTTGGTCTGGTTGGATGGTTGGTTGGTTGATTTGGTTTGGTCTGCTTGCTTGGTTGGTTGGGTTGGATTGGTTTAGTTGGGTTGGCTGGTTTGGTTGTATTTGGTTGGTTGGTTTGGTTTGGGTGGTTGAGTTGATTGGTTGGATTTGGGTGGTTCGTTCGTTGTATTGGGTGGGTTGGTTAGTTGGTTGTCTTGGTTGGTTGGATTGGGTTGGTTGGTTTATTGAGTTTGGTTGGTTGTTTGGTTGTTTGGTTAGATTGTGTTGGTTAGTTGGTTGGTTGGTTGGTTGGTTGAGTTGGTTGGTTGAGTTGGTTGGGTTGGGTTGGGTTGGGTTTGATTGTATTTGGCTGGGTTGGTTTGGATGAGTTGGGTTAAGTTTATTTTGTTGGTTTGGTTCAGTCTGGACCATGCCCGCTCCCACTGAGCTGACATAGGGAAGGGGATACTGAAGAGAGTGCTGGATGAGGTCACAGTGTGCACCCTCACCAAGCCAGGCTACCACTTACCCAGTCGGGCTGCAGGTACCAAGGTCTTGTGCCCCTTAAGTGGCATGGTTTGGGCATAAATTGGTGAGTCACAAGTACCCATCCAGTCCCAGTTGTGACCTGGTGGGATCAGCTGATATTTGGGTCCTCCTGGCTTGATACCCTTCTCAACTTGGCTTGCTTTCACTTCACTAAGGGCAGGAAGTGACATTGGGGTGCACCCCCCACCTGTGCCCCGTAGCTTTCTGGAAGCCACCCAGCAGGCTGACCCCTCTCTGCTGTGGCATGATCCTTTGGGCCAGCCTCACTCTCCTCCACTTACTGCAGAGTGATTCTCCTGCCACGGATAAGGGAAAGCATCTCAGCTTCTGCGAAGCTCTTGCTCCTAAAATAGCCACAAATTCCCACCAAGCAAGGATTTGTCGGGCAGGGGTGAGGAAGGATGGGGCCATGGCTATGCTTTGCAAGCAGCGAGCAGAGAGACGTTGACTCTCAGGGCAGCTGAAAAGTCCACCCTCCATGTGACTCCTGAGTAAGGGTCATCCAGAGGGGAGGTGCTCCCCAGCTCCACCCCTTCCTGTTCTGCCCCCTCCTGGCCCCCACTTCTGCAAGGATGGGCATGGGCCTCCTGTAGAGGGCCACCCCAAACTGCCTCCTCCACCCGCTCCCATCAGAGGCTACCTGAGGTCACAGTCAGGGGCCACGCCAGAAGGCAACGTGAGCCTCCACCATCACACGCATGCACATGCACACGCATGCACACACATATATGATCCAACAGATGCATGCATATATGCATATGCACATGCATGCGCACACACATACATCTATATATACATGCACACATGCACAATCAGCCTCCTGGTGCACACACAGCCCCTGAATGCACACACACATCTACATGTGCACACGTGCATGCTCAGCCTAGTGATTCACACGTGCATGCTGCACACACACCGGCAGAGCACTTAGTGGTGTGCAGGCAGTAGTCCTTCACTTTGGGGGACCCTGGTGGTCATGGTCTCCCAGTCCCTCTCACAGAGGCAGTGTCCCCAGAAGCAGGTCTTGCAGGGTGGAAGGGGGCATTCTCTTCCCTGCAGCCCCTACAGCCCCCAAGAAGGCACAGCAGGGCCCTAGTTGGGGAGAGACGCCCCCCTCCAGCATGGCCCCCGGCCCAGAACCAACCACCGAATCACCTGCTCCCTGGGCTGGTGCCTGCCCCACTTGGAGATGGGTGTGTGTTCCAAGCCAGTGCTCTGTGTGACCCAGAGCGGCCACTCAGTGACCGTTACGATGCAAGGTCACGGCACAATGGTGGAGTGGCCGGAGCAGGGGGACTGTGGTAGACAGAAACAGCAGGGGATGTTGGGGTACAGGAAGAGGTGTGGGTGCAGGGGACGTGGCAGGGTCTCATTGATCCCCGAGCCCATGGCCCAGCGTGCTGATGCCCCCACTGCAGGATGACAGCGGCTGTGTGTGGACTGGCAGCCCCTGGAGAGAGGGCTTCTGCCCCGCAGCCCCTCATTACCCCTCCTCTGATGTCTGCGGCTGATCGGAAGGACAATTAGTCTCAGAATTACCTCAGAGGAGAGTGTTAAGAGAAAAATAAATTAAAAAGAAATCCATTGGCACTGTAATTGTGATACCGTGTATCATAGTCAATTGAATCGCAAATATATGTTGGTCCCTTGTCGATTGATTTCAGCGCGTCAACAAGCAGGGTCTTTAATAGGGGCTCACTGGGGAGGAGAGCAGCATTCCGTTAAAGGAAACCCAACAACGCCTCCACCTAACACAGGCTTAGGGCCTCTGGAAGCTCCCGGGCTGGTTAGGCAATACCAGGTGGGAAAGAGGTCACTGGGCCCCTCCCTGCCTGCAGAGCCAGCATGCCACTTGCCGCCCTGTGTGGCCTTGGCTCCTGCATGCTCTTCTCCCATGTCCATCCATGATACGGGGTGGCCTTTCTGTCCATGAGTGTGAACCCCACCACACTGACAGCTTCTGGAGGCTTGCAGCCTAGCTCACCCATCCCCAGGGCAAAGCGCAAGCTGGGGCAGGGCTATCAAGGGAGTTAGTAGAGGATGGATGGATAGATGGATGGATGGATGGATGGGATAGGTATGCTTATTGTGCCAACCTGGCCAATAGGAACATGTGGGACTGATCAGGTTGCAGTCTGATTGAAGGGCAAAGAGATAAATGGCAAGGCCCACCCCTCACTCGCTTGCACGCTAGTGTTGGGACCAGTGTTTGGCTGCTTTAGCTATTTATCTCCCTCAGTTTGTGAGCTACACTACCTGTGGAACAGTCAACCAATGGATTGTGTCACTAGAACTTGAGTTTTGTTCAAGACCTGCTTCGCCACGCTGCTGGTGTGCACATCACTTGAGCTTGAGGTTGTCGGATCCTGTCGTCTTGCATTGCTTGAGTTCGGTATCCCATCTGGGCCTGCTTCCCTCAGCTCCTCAGCTACTGACTATTGGTGACCCACCCTGCTGTTTGCTGCCTGTGGGCAGACTCTGTCTGCATTGCCCTGGGGAAGACTCCACTGTCTGCTTCCTTGACCTTGGACCCAGCAGCCCTCATGAGTTGAAGGACTTCCAGTACATTAACTGTTCCACAGAAGTGAGTTGAACTGAGCCCTCTGTACTGCTGTGTGGACTAATTAGCTTTTATATTCCTCCGTGCTGTATAAATCTAACATATATAAATATAAGTATATGTACATATTCATAAATTTCCTGGTTTTGTTTCTCTAAAGAACCCTGCCCTAACACAATGGATGAGTGAATCGATAAATGATAAACGGATGGATGGATAGTGAATGTATGGGTAAATGATTGGATAGATAGATGGATGGATAAATGGATAGATGGGTAAGTGATTGGAGGGATGGATGGATAGATGGATGAATAAATGGTTGGATGGATGATGAATGGATGGATAGTGAATGTATGGGTGAATGATTGGATGGATGGATGGATGGATAATGGATAATGGATGATGGACAGGTAGGTGGATACATTCATACCCCCACTTTGCAGATGAGCAAATGGAGGCTTGGGGGTGATGGGACCTGCACTCAGCCAGTGAGTGGATGTGGCTGGCCAGAACTGCTCAGTTCTGGAGCTGGCCAGGGGAGCCAGGGGCCGGACCAAGAGAAGATGCTGACCAATAGAAATGGACCGAGGAGAGAGAAGGAGGTGGGTCCCGTTGGACAAACATCTCCTTCCTCCCACTATCATTTCCACCACCCAAACTCCCTCAAAGTTCAGCAGTCCCATCCCCCCCTTGGGCCCTCCACCCACCAAAACCTCCCCAGCCCTGTCTCCAAGCCCCAGCTGCGCCCCCTGCTGGCTCCCCCAAGTACTGCATGGCTTACTGCTCCTTATGCCAACCCTGATCCCGATCCTGACCCCGGCCAGATCAGATGGGCACTTGGTGGCTGGCCTCTGGCTGGGACAGCAGCACCACCTGGCCTCCCTGCCACTTCAGAGAGAAGGAGGAAGGTCATTCTGATACTCAGTCCGAAGGGGCTCAGAGAGGGAGCGGCTGAAGCAGGTGCGCAGACACCAGCATGTCCTGGTGGCCTCCCGCTGGCCCTCGGCTGCCTGAACTCCTCACCTCATGCCTCTGCCCAGGAAGTGCTGACCAGCCAGACAGCCAGGCATCAGCAGGGATCTGCGCCCAGCCTGCCCAAGGTCACACAGATAATCCAGAGTAGAGCGCACCTGTCCCTCACTGCAGGGGCGCACACCTGCCCCAAGCAGGAGCTCCTCCTCCCCAGTCCCTCGAGGGCACAGGAACCCTGGTCAGGGGTCAGCTCACACCTGCCCCCCATAGGAGGTACCCAGTCCTCTCAGACTGGTGCCCCAAGTGTAGACTGAGACCGCAGGCCAGGGGTCGGAAAGAATGCTGCTGCGCCTGGACCTGCCCTGGGTGGGTGGCCTGCATGCTCCCTCCCCCACCCCGGCCCCACCCACCATCCACCCAGACTGCCTTCCCCACCTCCCCTCCCCTGCTGGGCAGTGGGCTGGCTCAGCTGGCGCTGTCCCAGCTCCCACCTGCCCACACACCTCAACCTGGTCGCCTGAGTGGGAGAGTCGGCCCCTGCTCCGATACTCCCTCCCGGCCATATTGTCAGACCCGGCGCCAGGGGAGGGGCAGGGGCACGGGTTCAGATACAGGTCTTCCTGAGTCTCGGACATGGGCATGAACTCCTGGCACAGAGGACCCCATGCTGTCACACTCAGACACAGGCATGGATGCCCCACAAACATGCTAACACAGACAGGTGTACACTCAATCATATATATACCACATGCCCACCCACAAGCTGACATGCACAGGAGCACACAGCCACACACGCTCACAATCACATAAACACCAACTCACACTGACGACCTCACACACACTAAGATCACATACACGTCACACACTACACACACACATGTGTGCAGACACAGGTTTACACAGGCCCACACATGCATGCTAAAACACACCCACCTGCACAGTTCACACACAACCGCACACAGTATCACTCAGGCTCTCACACTCACCCACAAACCACGCTCACCCTCACCTTGGCACTCACTCTCACTCCCACACTCAACCCACACTCACACCCACCCACACTCACATCTACACCTACACTCACACCCATACTCACATCTACACCCACACTGACATCCACACCCACAGCCACACCACACCCACACTCACACCACACCCACACTCACATCCACACTCACCCTCACACACCTACACTCACACCCACACTCACATCTACACCCACATTCACACCTACACTCACATCTACACTTATACCCACACCCTCTCACATCTACACCCACTCACATTTATACACACACGCTCATATCTACACCCACATTCACACCCACACCCACTCACATCTACACCCACACTCACCCTCACACCCACAGCCACACCACACCCACACTCACCCACAGCCACACCCACACCCACCCTCACACACCTACACACCCTCAAACACTCACTCACACATCTATACCCACACTCACATCTACACTCACACCCACACCCACCTACATCCACACTCACAATTATACACACACACACATCTACACCCACACCCACACAATACCTCTCTAGGCTGTAGGAGCCTGTGTCCCGGGGTGGCCCCCCAACCCCGTCACCTCCTTCTTCCAATTTGGCTGCAGCCAGGCCTCTCCTGGCCAGGGCCAGTGAGGTGGCCTGTGTCCAACAGACACTCAGAGGCTGGTGAGGGAGCTGCAGTTTATTAGGGGGCTGGCACAGAGGTGGTCCTGGCAGCGAGGAGGCAGGGCCAGGCAGGCACAAAGCTTCAGGTTCCTCCAGGGCCAAATGACACCATCCACCTGCGAAACAGAGTCCCTCAGTCCACTGCCCACTGGCCCAGGCTGGGCTCTTTAGGGCACTGGGGGCTGAGGCCAGCTGCTGTCCAGCTACTCTGTTGTCCTGCAGGTTAGGGAGTGGGGGCTCAGGGAGGGGCAGGGTGGGTGGGCAGGAGAGAAGAAGATGAGATAGCCAGCAACCCCATGTACCTCAAAGCCCCTCGTGCCCACCCCACCCACCCACTTCACAGAGCACAGAGCACCTGGCAAGGATGGCTCCACTCCAGCTCAATCCCCACTGGACCCACTCCACCCCAACTTCTTGATGCGCTCCTCAGCCCAGCCCACTAGGAGCCCCCTAGTCCCACACTCAACAAGACCTGCCCAGTCTGCCCCCCCCCTTCACCTGCTCTGTGGCCAGCCAGCCATCCAGTCCTCACAGCCAGAGTTCTCCAGGGTCCGGCTGCTCTCCCAGCCCTGTCATGCAGATGAACTCCACACAGACTCTGGGACCCAGCCTGGATGCCCCTTTCCCCAGAATTCCAATGCCATCCTTCTCCAAAGAGCTGCCATTTCTGCCATGGTCCATCCCATGTGCCCTGGACATCACAGGAGCTGGGCCTCCTATGCACTGGGGGACCTTACAGCACAGTGTGGGCTGGACTGCTTGGTGGGGGGTTCAGGACAGCATAGAGACAGGGAAGGGTGGGGTGGAGGACTTCTGGGTCTGGGGGTGGTCTCCCCCACAGGTGGTCTGGTCTCACCACAGGAGGTGTCATGTTGCATACAAATAAAACAGGAAGTCCCAGGAGGTGCTGTGTAAAATTCATCACCAAGGGGGAGGGGAAGTGGACAGAGGCACACACTTGTCTCTGGGTCACAAAGTCAGATGGGCACTCGTGGATGGGGCAGCAGCAGAAGGATGCCCAGGGGTTCCATAAGGCTCCCCAGCTGCAGGGCTGTCATGGTTCATTGCATTTGGGCCCACAAAAAGGCAGGGACTCCCCAGGGCCCACAGAAGATGGCCAGTGAGGACGGAGCTGGGACTAGGCAGGAGGGGGGCATGTTGGCCAATCTGCCCCTATCAGGAGGGACAGCCCCTGGAGAAGGGCATCAGGCTCAGTCGAGGACCCATGGAAGAGAGGAAGGTCCCGTGAGATGGACTCACGCAGTGGATACAGCCATGAGCCAAGCGCACAGCCACTGTGAGGCAGCGCGGGGCCAGGGCCATCGCTCAACTGTCCACTCAACTGTCCACGGGCTCCCTGTGCGCCGTGCCCACTGGAGGCCACGTGGAAAAACCCACAACCACCAGACCGTGTGGGGCTGGGGAGGGCAGGTGTCCGAGTGGTCACAGCCATCGGAGGGCCACCACACTGATGCTGGCATGTCCAGGGGCTCTGTGTCCTCGCGATGCAGAGACCACACCTCCGGGTCGAGGAGACCCTGGCCTGCCAGGCCCCCAGCACTGGGATGCATGCAGGCTGCCAGCGCCGATCCCCCTTCCCCGGCTTGAGCAGATGGATGTTCTGTGTGAGCGGACTGGCCGGGTCAAGGTGAGGCCAGGAGGGGGACTCCATGACACCTCTGCCCAGGGACCTTCCTTCACCTTGTTGCTTCCCCAGGCCCTGCTATCTGCTGGCAGAGCCTCCTGGGCTCAGGGGTGAAGCCCACTCCCCAGCACCGTGCAGAGTGGGCCCTGGGAGGCTGCCCCGCCCACCGAGCCTCAGCCAGATGGCCCTTCAAAAGACCCTGGCTGTGACAGATGGCCACTTGCCGGCGGGATGCACAGGAGCTCAGGAGAGGCAGCGGGGCGGGAGGAGGTGGGCCCAGCCTTCATGAGGAGCTGAACTTCCTGTGCCCATTGAGGCCCTGCCCCTGCCCCTCCAGCCCCCACAGGTTACATGGAGCCCCTGAGGGCTCACTCAGGGATGGTACTGCCCTGCTGATGGCATGCTTGGAGCTCAACTCACCCATGTTCCATGGAAGAAAGGCTGGCAAATTACTGGACATTCAGCCCCTGGGAGACTGTGGACACAGCCGGGTTCTGACACCAGGGCACCACAGGGCAGGGCCAACTGAATGGCCACTGGCTTGGGCCAGCACAGGGAACCCCCACCTCACCCTTCTCTGTGGGGCTCCACCCACACTGCTCACTCACTGACGGCTAGGGTGCTATCCTCCAGGACTAGTGTGCGAGCGGGGTCAAGGCTCAGTCTGTGACTAGTTCTTTCTCAGTGTCCACTGCTGTGGGGGTGACCTGACCTGACCCCCTCTTGGAGCTGGCTGGGAGACATCTCAATGCATGGACAGCTGACCACATCCTTGGGGGAGGTGCCCACCCTCAGGTCACTGCTAGTGTCTCTCTGACAGCCACTGCCTCACCCCATCCACCACTTGGTCAAAGGTGACTGGCAGGCTTGGGCACAGGCACAGCCAGGGCCGGCCACATGCTCACTGTCCCTGTGTTGAGGCTGGGTGCTGCCTGCTTCCCACACCATGTGGCCTGGCATGGACTCTGGGGCCTGGCTGGGAGGGCCTGGTGCCCACACTCCCACTGGTCCTAGCGGGGACACTCTGCAAATAGCTTATTAGAAATTAATATTTAATTCTCTTCTGTGGATTTAGCCTAATTATTCAATTTATTATTGCAATTACTGAGAAGTGCCCGGAAGCAGAATGCTCACTCTGAGCAGGGGCGGGGGTGGGAGGTGCAGGCGGGGGGAGAGCCATCTCCCGTCATGTCCCATGAAGGCTCTCACACTGCAGTCTGTGCCTTCAGGACTGGCTGGTCATGCTCCCTGCTTCTCCTGGGCTGGGTGGATGGCGGGGAGCTCTCCTTGTGCTGGAGATGAGGAGGAGGAGAGGAGAAGGGAGGGACCCACAGCCCATGAACAACATGTTTGTGTCCCAGGTCACAAAGAAGGCCAGCCTTCGACTCCCGGCATCCCAGGGTGGGTCAAGAGAGGCCTAGGGCTCCGAGCTGCCCCTGGCCTAGCCAAGACCCCATGAGCCCCAGCCCCTCTGCAGTCAGGACTGGACAGCCCACCCCGGAGCTAGGTCCCAGCCCCGCTGGGCTGACTGGCAGAGATGGCAGGCTTTCCATGTCACCATCCCGACACTGTAGTGTGACCGGTTGGTAGCAAGGGCCAAGCCGCTGGCTGTGCTGTCCTAGGCTGGACATGAGGGCCCAGCTCAGCTTGTACCCAGCAGCTGGCAGCAAGTGATGTTAGATCCAGTGTGGTCAGGGGGAGTCTGAGCAGGGGTCAGTGTGGCCATCAGGTGGTGAGCTCAGCAGGCAGTGCAGTCAGCGGGCAGGGTGGCCAGTGAGTCAGACTCCAAGAAACACCAAACTCAAAGCCCACATGCGATCCCGCCTCACAGTGACCGGGGGAGGGGGGGCTGTCTCTGAGACGGACTCCTCAGAGAAGCACAAAGCCCTGTCTTTGTCCTGACATGCAGGGCTGAGCCCCAGCTCCGGCCACGTCAGGATGCAGACAGATGCTGGGCAGTAAATGGGGAGGGGCCTGAGCTTGCTCGTCTGGCATAAGGGCTCTTACCCAGAATACTCATAGGCAGGTGGCCACCAGGCCTGCAACGTGGCCTGGTCAGAAGCAGGTGTTTGGGATGTTGTTGGGCTCACAGGGGTCCCCCTGGAGCAGGTTGGTCCTAATGACCAGTCCTCAGACAAAGCCAAGGACCAGCAGCCACGTGCCTATGGAGTGGGATACCCAGGGATGCCTGGAGCCCCCAGTGGCCAGAGGGACTGGAGGTAGAGGGGCCAGGGGCATGGCCACAGCCACCCCTTGACATTGACAGCACACATTTCTGTTCTCAGCCATTTGCAGTTCAAGCCCCGGCAGCCCTGGTCCCACCTCCCCATGAGAGGGAGCATGTCTCGGCCCCACAAGGTGAGGACCACACCCTGCTCTTGTCTTGCGGGGGAACATCCCACAAACCCTGCACTGACCACACAGCCTGCTTCCTTAGACCAACATGCTGCCCAGGACCCTCCTCCATTTCCCAGCAGAGACATGGGCTCTGCCGGTGGCCTGTTCGGTCCTCAGGAATGCCAACTAAGAGAAGTCCCATGTTCAGAGTCCAGATGCCAGAACCTCTGGGAAAAGAGTCTCATGCCACCAACCCAGGCCACCCCCCATGACCGCAAGCACACACTGCCCCTGCCCACACACTGCCCATGCCTATATACTGCCCCCTGCCCTCACACTGCCCATGAGCACACTGCCCATGCCTATATACTGCCCCCTGCCCACACACTGCCCATGCCCACACTGCCCATGTCCACACAGTGCTCATTGCCACACACTGCCCCATGCCCACACATTGCACACACCTACACCCACGTCTCACATCCCGTCCCTGAGTCCTGAGTCCTCCTGGACTGTCCCCGGGGACACTGGAGCATGAGTCCAGTGGCTGCACCTGGACCTCCTGTCAAACCAGCCTGTGTGGTCCCAAGCCCACAGGCGGCAGCGCTGGGTGAGCTGGGTGGGCAGTCCGAGCTAGGTGGGGCTGGGCGGGGCTGCCCTGCAGAGCTCCAGCAACCCTGTGCCCGCCTCTGAGAGCTGCCGGTGGGATTCTTCCAAACTGGGAGGCAGCGGCCCCTGGTGCGCTCCCTGCAGGAAGAGCAGACCCTGTGGGGGCGGGTGCCACGCCCTGTCAGCAGGTTCCTATTTAGCCGACAGCCCCCACCCCCCACCGCACCCCCACCCCTGGCTCTGTCCTGACAGCGACTCTTGGCAAGCGGGAGCAGGCCAGCACCGCGCCCAGCCCGCGGAGCCTCACGGCCACCTGGGGCCCCTGGTGTGCAGGCCGGTGGGGTCAGGATGTTCTCCATCCTGTCCAGCCTGGTTGCCCGTCAGAGCTGTGGCACTAAGCAAGCACGTCCCTGCTGGTCCCAGGCAGGACTATGGGGACGGGGACAGCTGGTGACTGGTGGGTCGGAACTGACCCCCACCCTCTGGATTCTCTCATCCTCTGGGCCCAGGGCCAGAGAAGGCCGTGAGGCTCGGCCCCTGGCCCCACCCCTCCTCACCCTCGGCCTCCACCAGGACCCAAGACCATTGTCTGGAGCTCCACCCAGGAGTGCCGGCCAAGCTGACCCTGAGCACCATGAGGTCAAGTCCCCATAGGAGAGCACTCTGGGACATGGCTGCCCAGTCCAGGGGCTGGTGTCTAAGGGGCAGGGCAGTCCGTTAGGATGAGGCTGAGGCTTTGGGGGACAGGGATGGGATCCCCACCTAACAGATGGGGCCCTCAAAGAGCAGCAGCATCCCTTCCCCCATCCTGGGCACAGCCTGGGCACTGCTCCTGTCCGGGGTTTGAGGAGCAAGGGAAAGGCCACAGCCAGGCCCCCGGGCCAAGGTGACTGCAACAGCTTCCCCCTCCATGCCCACCCTCCTCCATCCCCCACCAGGGCCCCACAGGCCCCCGAGGGAGCATCCAGAACAAGGCCGGGGCACAGGGCACAGGCTGCGGGGGCCCTGGGGGTACCTCAGACAGTCACAGGGCCTGGCACAGGTGCTACCACTAATGGCCCCAGCTGACTGACTTCCTGTCCTGAGTCAGGGCACCATGCCAGCTCACTGCACCACGCCCAGAGCGGCCACAGCTCACAGCTGGCATGCTCCACCTCCCTGTCCTCGCATAGGCCCTCAGCCTGCTGGTGGAGCCGGCCTGTCCACACTGGTCCCAGGCCCACCAGACAGGCCCAGTCTGAGCTTGGGCAGCCAGCCAAGAGGGTGAGGGGAGCGTCTTGTGCTCGGGTGCCTGGAACTCCCCGTGCCCCCACCTCTGAGACAGGGTGTCAGGTGGGGAGAGTTGGGAGCATGTGGCCACATCACCCTCTCACACACCAACACTTGCCACTGCTCCTGCTCCCACCAGAGCCCCACTGCTTCCAGAAGCCCCATTAGCTGCCCCATCGGGCTGGGGCACACGCTCCACACCCCAGGCCCCAGGCCCAGCCCGCATCCCAGGCACAATCCTCTCAACCAACCCCCCACATGTGCCCTCTCACACCCCACTGTAGGTGGGCTGGCAGGAAGGAATCTGGCTGGCAGACCTGTCTGGCCAGCACACAATAAAGAGGATGTTGAGGCTGTCCCTCTCCCAAAGCTGCGAGTTCCAGGGAAGGCACCCCTGCCATGTGTTCCACAACGTCCCCCAAGCTCAATACCTGGCTGGTAAAGAGCAGGTACTCAACACCTGCATGGAGGAAGAAATGGGAGGGAAGAATGAGACAGGGGTGGGTGGATGGATGGATGGATGGATAGGTGAAGGGTGGGCAGATGAAGGAAAGATGCGTGGATAAATGGTTATATAGATGAAAGATAAGAGGGAGATAGATGAGTAGGTGGACGGGTGGATAGATGAAGGAAGGATGGATAGAGGGTACACATAGATGAAAGATGGATAGATGATAAATGACTAAATGGATTAAAGAAAAGAGGCAGACAGATAGATGAATGAGTGACTGGGTGATGGATAAAAGATAAATAAATAGATTAAATATAGATAGATGAATGGATGGAAGAGGGATACAGGGGTGGAGGGAGGGATAGAAGGCAAAGACACATAGAAGGGTGGTAGGTAGATGGATAAAGGACAGGTAGATAAATGGGTGAAAGATGAATTGTGAGTAAGTGGGCTGATGGATAAAAGATGGATGGATGGGTGAACGGATAGAGGGATGGGTGATAGAGAAGAGGGAGACATAGATAGATAGATAGATAGATAGATAGATAGATAGATAGATAGATAGATAGATAGATAGATACATACATACATACATACATACATACATACATACATACATACATAGATGGATGGATAATAAATGGATGAATGATGGATGAATAGGTAGATGGATGGATGGATGGATGGAAGGGAGGAGGAAGAGAGATGGATAAAAGAGGAAGACAGAGATGGATGGGTGGGTGGGTAGATGGGTGGGTGGGTGAATGAATGAAAGATAGGTAGATGGATAAAGTGGATGGATGGATAAGTGGTTGGATGGATGAATTAATTAATTAAAAATAGGTGGGTGGATGGATGGATGGATGGATGGATGGATGGATAGATGGATGGATGAATAGGTGGATGGATGGATGGAGGCACGGAGGGATAGATGGATAGATGGATGGATGGATGGGTAGGTGGATGGATGGATGGATGGATGGATGGATGGATGGATGGATGGATGGATGGATGGACATAAGGGATCAGGGAGACAGCGAGGGGAGCAGAGCTAATGGACAGAAAGAGCATAGGGGGCATGGCGGGGTGGGGTCTCATGAAAGGCGGTGTCACTTTCGGACAGAGATGGCAGTGATAAAGAGGACAACGAGCAGGATGGCCACTCCAGCTGACAGGAAGTAGCATTTGACCTTGCGTCTCTGGAGCTGGGGAGAGAGGGAGGCTCTGGTCATGCTCTGGCCCTTCCTCTTGCCTGCCGGAATCGTCTGCATGGTGGCTGGCAGCAGGCTGTCCCAGGGAAAGGAGTCAGGCAAAGCTCATTCTGAACAAGGGATGCCATCCTGCGTGACCCCGTAGCCATGCAAGGGCTGGTTGGGGGCTCTGGAGTCAGGCTCAAGGGCGGGGGGGAGGGGGAATCTCAGAAGCTACCCAAGGTCTCGAGGTGGCCAGGGCTAGATGGGATCCAGATTTGTCCCCCTGGAGCTGGGTGACATGGTCAGGATCCCTTCTTGGAGCTTTGGCTTCTCCTCTGGCAAGCAGAGGATGGTGTCTCAGTCAAAACCTGGAGGAAGAAACACCTGAGAAGCAGGAGCCAGAGTGCAGCAGACACCATCACAGCCCTCAATGGAGATTGTCACTGCCCTCCTGCAGTGAGGCCTGAGCGCTGGCACTCTGGGGGCCTGTGATCCCTTCTCACAAGTCCCCTACTGGGCACAGAGTGCAGTCTTACACCCTCAGGCCAGGGCCAGGTACAGGACTGTAGGCCGGACAATTCAGGACCAGGGACAGTGCCCCCATGCTTCCTCTGTCTACTCGCCCCGCCCTGGGTTGAAGGCCCCGCCCAGCCCAGAAATGAGGGCCACACCCACCCACAGCAGCAGGGGAGTTGGTGCAGGCTGGTGGGTTAGGCTCGCCGACCAGGCACCCAGCTCTGTGCACACAACCTCCTCTGAACAAGGGCTGTGAAGCCCAGCCCACGGGGACCTCTCTGGGTGCCCAGGAGGAGATGCCCACGGGATGTGGGGCACATAGGGGCCACAGGCAGACAGCTGGTTTCTTCCTGCTCACAGGTCTCTGAGTGTGCCCCCTGACCCTTGAATTTGGCTCTTGGCCCCAAGCCTGGGCTCCTCGTCTTCAGGGGTCCTGAGCACTGGGCGGCCTCAGGACGGGAATGGATGGGAGTGGAGTTCCTACTTTCCTATTCCAAAGCCTAGCTCCAGGCCCCAGCCTGTCCTGGCACCGCTCCTGGGCCATGACTGGGCATGCTCAGAGGCCCGGCCGAGGCTCCCACCCTTTAACAGAACCTCGGGGGGCAGGGAGCATGGACAGGAAGCCCCTGGGGTGGAGTCGGGGGACAGCAGCTGGGCAGGAGTGGAGACCAGCAGGACGGCATCACTGAAAGAGAAGAAGGAGGGCACTGGTCTCCAGAGGGCATCCAAGTGGCCATTCTTCTCTGCCGGCCCTGCCCCCCAAGACAGCTCCACAGGCCCTTGGCCAACTTCAAGGGGAACAGGTGGGCACGCAGTGACAGCTGGAACCCAGGGGCATATGGCAGGGGCGGGGCAGCCTTTGATGAGGCCTGCAGCCAGCTCCCAGCCCTTCCAGACACAGGCAGCTCCCCCTCCCCACCTGCACCAGCCCCTTGTCTCTCCCCCAGCCCCTCCTAACATACAGGTAGACCCCCACTCTTCCCAGGACCCTATCATCCCAACACACAGGCAGCCCCCCTCTGTCCCCACCCCCCGCCACTGCCGCTCCTCTGTGTGCTCAGAAAATGGGAACCTACCAGCCAGGGCGTGGGTGATGGCCACCCTACCTATCACAGCCCATCCCTGTGCACGTCAATCATGCTGCCCAGTGGAGGGGGAGTCCCAGGCTGTGCTGGGGGATCGGGTCCGACTCTTGTGTCCAGGAGCATGCCCATGGCTGGAGGGTCCTTGCAGATGTCATTCATGGGGGAGGGGGTGTCACAATCCCCCAGGGACAGAGCCCCAGGAAGCCACCAGCAGACAGAAGAGGTCATGAGAAGCTTCAGCTAGAGCCCAGGAGGAGGGCGGCCCAGTGGGGAGGCCTGCCCTGGGGCCCTCGGGCAGCAGGGCAGGGCCCTATCCACACGTGTTGCTGGAGTCCCGGCCTCCAGACCCCTGTGGCCCCAAAGACAAAGCACTGGCCACAGCCATGTCCTCTGGTGGCCCGGAAGGGATGGATGGCCCCTGGCATGGTACCACCCACTGAGTAGAGGGGCCGGGTGAGGCTGCTATGTAATGAGCAGTAGCCATTGCCCCCCACACCCCACCCCACTGTCTTGGCATCAGGAGGGCCCAGGGCTGGCAGGGCTGGGGGTGGGAGTGGGGCAGGACAGGCTGGGGTGGGAGAAACAGAACATCATCACTCTGGAGCAGCCCCTCTTGCAGACAGTCCTTCAGCCCCTGCCCCCCACTCAGGGGGATCTCCTGGACTCCCAGCCACACATCCAGGAGAGGGGTCTCCCAACCTGAGCACCCCACTGTCGGCTGCCCTGCACAGTGGCTATGATTAATCACGCCTAAATGTCAGCCCCAAGGTGCAGCAGGCTGGCAGGCTGGCGGCGCAGCCAATTAACCTGAATTAGGCTCCTGATTGGGGCCCAATTACCATCAGCTACACAGGTCCAGCTGCCGTAATTGTTTAATTGAACCGCTGTGTGGAGAGCACTCAGAGGCCGCCTACCCCACCGGGCATGGGCATGGGCAGGGGCCACCAGCTCAGCTTGCTCCCAGCAGTGTGAAGGAGACTAGGGTCCCACCCCACCCCACCCCACCTGCCTCTGCCTGCCTGCCTGCCTTCAGGAGGTAACACCTGGGTGGGGGGGGGTCAGTGGGGACCCCTCAAGGTACCTGCTTCGGAACACTACTAGGTCTTCAAAACCCAGCCAGGGTCACCACCTCTAGGAGGCCTTCCCGGATAGGCAAGCCTGAGAGCTTCCCTCCCAGCCCCTCACTGCCACAAGCCCCGGAAGGTTAGGGCTCAGGACAACAGAACCCACGGGGCACAGAAGGTGGGCGAGGCCCAGCCAGCAGCCAGCCAGAGGGGCTCACTGCAGGCACACCCACTCAGTTAGACCTGACCACTGTCCCCAGTTCCTCTCCCACTGTCCTCTCAGCCCCTCTTCCACCTGCATCCTGAGGTCCTACCCCAGTCCCCCCTCCCCTGACCCTAGTTGCTCCCCTCTTCGGGCGTCCGTCTGTCTGAGTCGGCTCCAGTGTGCTCTGTCTTAGAAACGTCCCTCTGAGGATATTTAGACTGGTGTCAAAGAATGAAGCTGAGTGGGAGCTTTGGGAGAGATGGGGGTGCAGCCGCTGTCTAAAGGGTCCCTCAAAAACACCTCGCGCGCCTGCTAGTGGATGACAAATGCTGTCATTATTTAAGCCACCGGAGCTGGGGGCGGGGTTAGGCCTTGATTTGAATCTCAGGAACGCAGGGTCCTGGCAGGAGGGGCTCCCAGCACTGGCCAGGGCGGCAGGGTCACAGGGGCCTGGGAGGTGGCAGCCTGGTGCCCGCTGGTCCCACACGGCAGGTTCTCGGGGCAGCCGCTGGCCTGGGTGCTGGGTCCTTCCCCCAGGTGGCCTCACCTGGTAAAGAGTCCGGTGGGCATTTCTAGGGTTTGCATTCCGATCGCTAATTACGATCGGTGCATCTGGATGGCGTGGTCAGTTTCAGATTGAAGCTGTGGTGGAGCGCCCCATCTCTGCTGTGGTGGTTGGAGCACACGTTTGGACAACGATTGTACCGAATGGTTCCTTGGGTGCTTCCAGACAGGGTCTTAGCGCTGGCGGCAGTGTGCGTCCAGACACATCTCGAGATGGCTTTGGTGACAACGAATCAAGGTCATTCCTCTCAAATCTCCCATTGCAGGGACAGTAGACGGAGTGATTTTCCGATTCAAAACGGCGAAGGCCGGCCCGTTTCGGCTCACTGACGCCTAGCGCATCAGCCTTTGCATGTTCCCGGTCATTTTGACAGCTTCGTACCCTCAGAGCTCCGGCGACTGATCGGTGTTGGCAGCCGTTTCTCCTGGTTTCGAGTGGAGGCCCATCGCACTCCCGATGCTCCGCTCCTGCATTGCACCATCGCGGTCCAGCCTGCTGCACAAGAAGGACCTCTGGACAGTGTGGGGGAGCAAGCAGGCTGCTTTGGGGGCTGCGGGGCACCTGACCCGAGCCGTGGCACTTTCCGCCGCCTCGTATGCATGGGAGAGCTGGACACTGACGAGGAAGGCCCTAGGGGACCGGTGCATTTGAATTCTGGTGCTGGTGAAGCCTATGGACGAAACCAGGACTGCAAAGGAACCAACCAGTCTGACCTGGAGTAAGTGCGCCCGAATGCGCCTGCGAAGCAAGGGTGGCGAGCCTTCGCCTCCCCTGTGATCAGGGGCATCATGCTTGGTCCAGGAGGAAGGTCCTTGATGAGGGGGACAGACGGGCCCATGGCTGGAACACGGGACGACCCCAAGGATGGCACGGGCCTGGTGGTCTCATTCTGTTGTACCTCCCGACAGCATTGGCCTCTCCCTGCCTGGAAGGGAGGGAGAATCAGGACACATGGAAGCACTGCACGAGGACTGAGGATCACAGGAGCATCCGCCACCATGACCATGAGATGGGAACTAGACAGTGCCCGGCTCCCAGGACTGCCTGCTCTGAGAGGGGTCCCTTGAGAGGCTCCTGGAAGAGCGGGAGGAAAATGTGGGACAGAAGTCAAGGTCACAGGAAAGATGGGGCTCACTAATTGGATAGAGACTGCCGGGGACCCCAGACGCAAGCGCCCTCAGTCACCCCAGGTCTGGAGGCCACCTGCTCTGCTCGGCTTCAGCAAAGAGTAGATGGGACTATACGGGGAACAATGACCCTCGGAGGTCCGCAAGCCTCGGGGTCATCCACCGTGTGAGGTCAAAGGGCAACACTGACCCCTGGGCAGAGCTCGTCAGGGTTAAGAAAGGAGGAGCAGGAAGAAGCAATGTGATGGTGGAGGGAGAGGGGGCATGGCGTGGGATTGTTGATGGTCCTTTGTGAGGTGTGCACTCAGCCCAATGAAACATCATGTACACGGATCGCCTCACCCTCCCAACGGCTTCCCGCCTCAGGAGTGCCTCTGCCCACGCCCCTCCATGCCGAGGTCTGCTGCTCCTCGTGAATTGGTCCTTCTCCCCAGCCCGTCTCCCGTGGAAGCCTGCCACCATGGGCGACCCTGCTGATGTCCAAAAGGCTGGTGAGATGGCCCCTGGCTCTCACGGAGCACGGCGAGGATGGTGAGCCTGCATCTCACACACTTAGGACATACGGTCACGTGCGGCCAGCCCTGGAGAGGACATGGTGCTTAATAAGGGAGAGGGGCAGCGAACAGGGGACGGCCCTGGGTGAGATGGGCGGACACCAAGCACAGGAACGATTGTGAGGATGGCGCAGGACCAGGCAGTGTTTTTGCTCTGTGGTGCAGGAGGTCATGATGGGTCAGCAGTGACTCGGCCCCTACCAACAATGGCCGCTGCTGTAGACAAACCGGCAGGTGAGGGAGGGGACACGGATGAGGACAAGGGGGAAATGAATGACATTAATTACAAAAGAAACCCTAACTTGTACTCACACGAGTGGATTTGGAAATTTCTCCCCGTAGGTCCATAAATATTTGCTCCTATACACCAGTGTCCTTTAAGACAAGGCCCTAACTTACAAATAACATACCGGGGGATTGGGGAAGTGCAGATGGGTTCGTGGACTCCACGGCTGTGGATTCCATCGCGGGAGGTGACCGGTGCCAATGTCCCAGGGGTGGGTTCTCGTTAGTCATGTGCTGACGATTTCAGGATCCTTGGACACGTGTCTGTCGCCGTTTGGAGCGATACCCAAGTTCTCATAAAGGACCTGAGGGTTTTATTTCTGCAACTGCTACGTAACATTGAAATGAAAGAACAGAACAAAACAACCACACCCTAAGCTTTGAAAAGAAGAATGCAAATCAAGATAGGGGAAGCAAGTCCCCTTGTATAAATAATGGATTCAACTCTCCGTGTGAGAGACAGGGCCGTCAGTCGGCGTTTTGAACCCCAGTTCCACGCTATTTACGAGAGCTGTGTCAGCAGCATAAAGAAATGTTAGGGATAATCGCACGGAGTCTCTGCCCTGAAAGCCTTCATCAAAAGAAAGCTGGCGTGGACCCGTGAACAGCAGGCAAAATAGGCTTTACCGTGAAAAGCCCTCCGTGGTTAGCACAGGTCACTGCATAATGCTCAGAGTTCCAATTCACCAGGAGACATCAATTCCAAACCCATAGGCAGCCCAACAAAATAGCCACTGGATGTACAGAGCACATATTTATGGACCTACGGGGAGAAGTTTCCAAATCCACTCGTGTGGGTAGCAGATTTAAACACATCTCTCTCCAGTTAGAGAGAGAGCCCTGCTGTCCTCATGGCTGGGCGTGGGCTGCTAATCACAAGGTCAGCAGTTCTAAACCACCAGCTGCTCCATGGGAGAAAGACAGAAACCCCCCCACACACACTCCCATCCTCCGACACCCTAGGGGCAGTTCTAACCTGTTCTATAGGGTCGCTGTGAGTCAGAATCAACTTGGTGCCAGTGCGTCCGATTTGGAAATCAGGCAAAAGCAAACAGGCAAAGGCACGGGGGATCTGAACTTGAAGGCCATAGAGCTGGACACAGTGGGCGCTGACGAGATTTTCACGTGCCCACAGAGCGTGTGGCTTGTCCTCACAGACACGTGGGGCCCGGCAGACAGGGGGGTCCTAAGCTTTATCCTAAAGCAAGTCTTAACCCACCTCCAAGACCCAGAGCCACATAAATACATACACAATACATCATTCCACTTTGTCTCTAAAAAAGGGGGTGGGGGGAATCCCCGTGCATCTGGAAATCTTATAACTCACATCGTGAAAACGTGTAGGTCAAAGAGAAAACAGTCATAATAGACAGGCTATGTAGAGTCGAACCTTCGTGGTAACACCGTCCACCAAAGCGTGCAGGGTGTCCCGGAGGCAGGGCGGGCGGGAGCGGCCACCACTGCCTCTGCGTGTCCATGTGAGAAGAGAAGAGAGTCCCTGAGCGTCGCACCTGAGCAGCAGAGGGAGGAGCTGCAGGATTCACCCGGGGAAAGAGAAAGGGAGAAGACAGACTGGAAACGAGTCCAGAATCAAACTGAGCCTAGAAATGGAGCCGCCAAGCCAAAGGTAAGTTCTCTAAAGCCTGGGGAGAAAGACCCACCTCTCGGAAGATTGGCTAAGGGAAAAAGTAACTGGAGAAATAAAGCTATTTTAGCACAGAGACAGGTATAGCAGAGAGGGGAAGGGGCATCCATAACCAGGCCACATTCACTGCCAACTCACAGCGACCCTGCAGGACAGGGTAGACCTGCCCCTGTGGACAGTCCTCTGAGACTAACTCTTTATGGGGGTAGGAAGCCCCGTCTTTCTCCCACAAAGAGCATAGGGGATATGACCAATATATAACATATGCCACAACATTTGAAAACCTAGACAAAATGGGAAATTTGGTAGGAAATGAAATTTACCAAAACTGACAGCAGGAGGAAAAAAGTTTGCCTGGTTTGGGACGGATTCTAACGGTGGGATCTGTAACGCGCTGCAGAGAGAGGGCACGTGTCCCCAACCCACTCTATGAGGCCTAAGTCCCCGAGCCATCTTTGAGGCTGGTACCCAAACCAGAGAGATCCAGACCAGTGGCTGGAACGATGGGATCAAACCGAGGAGCCTTTGTGAGGATGGCACAGGACTGGCCGGAGTTTTGGTCTGCTGGACACGGGCTTGCGAGGGCTCAGAACCAGCCCCAGCACCTGCCCACAACCACCGGATGAGTAGGGCACTACAGAGACCGGTGCCGCGGCACGTGTCCAGACGAAACGAGGTCAGACTCGTTCCCTCTGTGGAAGGGCATGGGACGGCAATGACAAGGTGCATCGCTTAGGAATGTGCGGGTCAGTCCTCACAGAATATGTGCAGGGGCCCAGGGACAGTGTCCAAAGGGTCAGGAGGGAAGGAGGAGGGAAACAGGGAGCACGAGCAACGTGGGATGAGAGGTGGTTCAACGTGGGGACGGCGGCCCCGAGAAGGAACAAAATGTGTCGGAATCGCCACGTGGAGAACGGATTTGCCTGATGTGAAATTTTAAAAGCTGAGGATCTGTGCGTGTGTGTTTTGTTTTTAATAAAGGGGGAAATGTGTAAGTCAGGAAAGCCTGGCTACAAAATCACAGGAACCTTTTATTACACAAAACTACCAGCGTGTGAAGTGATTGCTCCTGGTGTCCCCCACCTTGCTCGCCCTCCCGGAGGATTCTGCCTCCTTCCTTCACACTGCATCAGAACGGCAGCAGGGCCCCTCTCGGGAGCGAACCTTGTCCTCCTTCTGAGAGTTCTTTGAATTGGGGGAATAGAAAGCAGTCTAAAGGGACAAACTGGGACCTGTAGGGTGGACAGGTCAGGTTCCCCAGTGAAATTCTCATAGGACAGCCCAAGCTGAGCCAAAGGCCTTCGCAAAACACAAGGCTCTGGGCACCGGAGGAGTGCCAGGTGAAAGGGGTGTGCCCGCTGGCGAAGCGCTGGAGGCACTTGCTCAGCTGTGCCCCCAAACGTGGGAGAGATCTGTTTTTGCCCCCCCCCCCAGAGGAAGATGGCCCAGCAGAATGCACCCATAAGCCACCAAGGCCACGGAGAGCTCATGCAAGTGAAACTGTGCTGCAGATGACTGAGGAACGGTTGCAGCAGATGGTTGACGGCGCTGCCAGAAAGCCGAGCCAGACTGAGGGCTGGCACAGGACCCGCGGTTGCTGGCATCAGATGGAACTTGGCTGAGGGCAGGGAATGCCAGAAGGGTGTTGGCTGTGTGTTATTGACTGTGCCAGGGCATTGGCCCGGACAGATTGTACAGCCTATGGATAGCATGGGAATTCTAGGACATTTCACTGGGCTCCCGTGGAGCCTGTACTCGGACCAAGAGACAGTGCGCTTCACAGGGTCTCCCCCAGCACACACGTTCAGCCCATGCGCGGAGCAGACCGTCCGAGAAGCTGGATCACAGGAAGAAGAACGCGGCATCAGGACGGGAGGAAGGCTTCTTAACAACCTGCACTATGCGCAAGACACAACCTGGCTGACTGGGAGCCAGGAAGATCCGCAGCACTTGCTGCTGAAGGACAACCATCTTCCATGTGGACTACAGCTCCACGCAAACGCCCGCGCCGCTGGGCCAATGGACGTACGATGCCAGAGGAAAGACCGGCGTTGTCAATGGTCCCATCGTGGTCGGCTCCATCGCCAACACCCACATTGCACCAGGAGAACAAGGAGGGTGGTCCACGTGGCCCACGCTGTGAAATGGTCACCCTGTCCTCTGCATGTGGCAGTTGGACAAGGACTAGGGGAGGCTGCAGGGGGACTGGTGAGCCTGTTAGAGCGTCGTTGGAGACCACGGCAGTGCATGGAAGAACAAGTCCATCTGTGGTAGATGAAGAAGTACGGTCCGAATGCTCACCGGAGTGAGGATGGCGAGACTATGTCTCTCCTACTTTGGGCCTGTTCATTGCCCTTCCATGAGTTTTGTGTGGTCACTGCCCAGCAGAGGAGTGGAGAGTGCCAGGGGAGGGCTGGTATCAGAATTAATGAGAGCCCGGGAGTGTGTGGGTGCTGGGGCGACGTGATGGGCCTGTCTCACAGGAGCTGACCTTGGACTGTTGATCTGGTCTTGATAAGGGGCCCCAGCCTCCTCTGCCAGGCCATCTTCACAGGGACTCTGGTGCAGGGCGGAGGCATCAGGGCCAACAGTCAGGCAGGAGTGTCCACAGCACAGGGCAGCTGGATGCCTGGCACGCTCAAGCCATGGCACACTCTGAAGAAGCAAAGGCGGTGGCCTTCCTGGCTTTGGACACAAAGGCCTCACATGGAAGGCAGAAAACCCACAACTCAGCAAGTGACCCTGGATGGGAACAAAGGGACCAGCCACCAGTGCAGGCACTCCTCGCTTAACGCCCATGACCCACTGCCCCTGATCTGGTCCAGACTCACAGCAACCCCATGCAGGGGTTCCAAGACTACCGATCTTACAGGAGCAGGAAGCCTCATCTTTCTCATGGTGCAGCTGATGGATTCGAACCTCTGACCTTGCAGCAGCATCCCAGCACTGTCAGGGCTCCTTACATGTGTTCTGTGGACCAGGACTATGAACTGGATGTTGTGTGGATGTCCTCTTAGTAGCTAGGACCAAGATTAAAGTAACCTCACACAAGCTGCTCGTGTGCCCACCAGCCCCAGAGCCCTAGCCTTTGCAAACCTGTATCGGGGCCTCTTGGATCTCTCTGGTCAGCCGCCTGGGAGCCTGGCCTGAGACACTGGCCTGGGAGCCTGATGCAGGAGCCTGGCCTGAGACCTGGTCTGAGAGCCTGAGCCAGGAGGCTGGTCTAGGAGCCTCACCTAGGGGCCTGGTCTAGGAACCTAGTCAAGGAGCTGTGGACCCGGGACCCAGCAGGGGCAGTCCCAGCCCCCCGTGAGCCAACAGAGGTTCCCGGAGCTTGTGTTAGTATGCGTGCCGCACGCTCTCGCCTGGGCACGCTCTCGCCTGGGCACGCTCTCGCCTGGGCACGCTCTCGCCTGGGCACGCTCTCGCCTGGGCACACTCTCTCCACAATCATTAGGAAACACAAACAATCCAATTTTTAAAAATGGGCAAAAGACATGAACAGACTTGTCACAGCGGCAAAGGGAACATAAATATAAACATATGAAAACCCCCAGCCTCATTAGTCATCAGGGAAATGCAAATGAAGGCCACAATTAGAGACATTTTGCACCCATCAGCCGGGGAGAGATTAAGCCTGACAGTATCAAACGTCGGACAGGCAGCCGGTCGCGGGAGCCCACTCATGGCAGCGAGAACGGAGGCTCGTTTATAAAGTGGAGGTGCCCACATGCCTCTGGCCCAGGGATCGTGGCCCCCAAGCCCATGCCTTCAGAAGCACACCGCACCTCCCGCGCACCCCCCACATCCCCCCCCCACTCCCATCCCCACCAGGATCAGTACCAGGAGCCCTGTCTCCATCCCGGGGAAGCATCCACCCAGGCAGAGAGGAGAATGGCAACATCAATTACGACACACTCACACCATGTAACGTCACGCATCGGTGAAACACATCAGCCCTGGCTACCCGCAAGCACATGGGTGAGTCTCAGAGATAAAATGGAATAATCAAAACCAAACACAAAAGCAAAGCAAGTCTCTGGAGAAGATGCATCCTACATTCCAATTTCAGGGAGAATACAAATTCTTCATTCCACTGTCAGGGTGCCGAGAAACAGGCAAAAGCGCATCACAGACTGTTCTGGAATAGACACGTTTCACCAAGATGATCTGAACTGCTGCAGACGCGGTTTAAAGGATGAAGAGGCGGGGGCTGGGGGCGGGGTAAAGATTAGGTTTAGGAACCAGTGGTTGGTGGGGTGAGTGGAACCGGGCACCAGGGCGAAGGCAGGCCCGAGGCCGGTTGGAGCAAACCCTGCTATTGCTGAGTGCCCTCCAGTGGGCTCCAGCTCCCAGTGGCCTCCGAGGAGAATAAGAGGAAACGCTGCCCTGGGGGGTGGGGGCAGGTCCTGCCCCTGCTCCCGCTGTTGTGCCTGAGCCCATGGTTGCAGCCCCGCCGCTGCCTCTCTGCCCCTTGACTTAACCCGCATGGCATCCTTCTCCAGGGGGCACGTCCCTCCTGATAACGTGTCCCAAGCACATGAGACCAAGTCTTCCCATCCTCAATTCCAAGGAACATTCTGGCTGGGCTCCCTTCGAGACAGACTTGTCCGCCCTCTGGCAGCCTGCGCCATGACTCAAAGTCACCGATGTTTCTCTGTTCGTCGACCAGCCGTCATGGGCACACAAGGGGGTTGAAATATCACGGCTGGGATGCTGGGGCAGACTGGGGGTGATCGATGCGATTCACTAGCGATAGCCTGCACTTACGACAGGTGTACTCTCGTTTGGATTTCATGATGCACCAGAAGACAATCATGGAGCACCTTGTCTAAGACGATGTGCCAGCAGGTGCCCTGAGTCAGTTCATAGCCCGGGCAACTTCACTGGTAGCAGGTGGGACTGCTTCCTCCCCCGTGATTCCGGCTTATTCAGACCCTTCCTGCCCGCCCCGCACTAACCCATCTCACCTGGCGGCCCCCTCACTTCGCAGGTGCGCTCTCACCCACCTTGAGCTCCCCCACCCCACCCCAAGGAGCTGACCCTCCTGACAGCGCATCCAACGTGACAAATTGACAGTGTTGTGACTCACGGGGCTGTCAGTGGCTGAGTTTGGAAGGGGGGTCACCAGGCCTTTCTTCCTTGTCTCCCTTAGTCTGGAAACCCTGCAGGTGACGCTGCCGGTATCTGGAATGCCGCTGTGTGGTTTGAAAGCAGGACAGGTGTGTGTCAGGGTTGCATCCTCTTGCTGAGCAAATCGCCGGACAGGCTGGGTTCCATGGAGAAGGTAGCGTCAGGCTGGAGAGGGGCTCCTCACACTGTTTAAACCGGGGCCAGGTCACCGTCCCTCAGACCCGTTGGAGGGCCAGACTGTAGTTTTAAAAAAAAAAAACTATGAACAAATTCCTAAGCACACTGCACACATCTTATTTTGAAGTAAAAAACAAAATGGGGCAAAAACACGCGGCGGGCCAGATAAATGTCTTCGGTGGGCCTCGTGTGGCCCGTGGGCCGTAGTCTGAGGGCACCTGGGCTGGAGGAAGGCTTGTCAACAAGCTGCAGTATGCCGGTGGCGTAACCTTGCTGCGGAGCTCGAGGAGGACCTGAGCCCCAGCTGACCAGGCTCGGGGGTGGCAGCTGTGGGTTTGGATTGCAACCCAAAGAAACGGAGACCCAAACCCTCACCCCGGGCGGTCAGTCAGGGAGCTTATCCGCTGGGATCTGTCAGCGCCCCAGAAGCAGCAGTCAGGAGGTACCAAGGCCCACTGCCTCCATCAGACATGCTGCACAAGACCTTTGAGGTGCTGCAGAGCGAGGGTGTTGCTTTGGGGACTGTGGGCGTTACACTCCTGTGGCTGCTGGAGACTATTAACAGTGAAGGAGTGGGGGCTAGCCTGTCAATCAGGCTGCAGCTGGATGACCTCATTTGGAGGCATGGGCATCAGACAGAAAATATCAAACAGGGCAGGGGTACACAGTGGGACGTGGGGCTCTTGGCCATCTAAGACTATTTCTAAGGACCTCCACCCGACCAGCTAAACAGCCAGCAGGCTGGACCTCCCTAGCAGTGCGGTGGCATCAAGCCCCATCAGAGGTACCTGGCTCTGTTTTCCACCCAGAGCCGCCGTCTCCGCCTCCTCCTCCTCCTCCTTGCTGGCACCACCAGCAGGTATCCTGGATGTGCCTGAGTTGGGCACAAAGCAGAGGGCGGAGCTTGGAAACTTGCAGGTGCGCAGTGGACTCGCAGCCAGCCCTGGGATTGGGCACCAGAGTGCCGCGCAGGGGAGCCACCTGCCCATTCTCAGCTTCCAGGTGTGAAACACAGCCCAGGGCTGCCTGGCATCGGGCCCAGCTCAGGGAAGAGAGACGCCCTAGCGATGGGTCCAGGGGCCACACCCTCTGTACGCTGGGCAGACCCCTGCGCCCACCCAGCCTTGATGAGTGCCAGGGCTGCGTGCTCTCCCTGCTTGGTGCAAAGGTCAGAGGTTAACATGCGACTGCTCACTCACAGGGAGCCTGTAAGGCAGTGCTTCTCGGCCTTCCTAACGCCATGACCCTTTAATGCAGTTCCTCATGTGGTGGTGACCCCAACCATAACATTATTTTCATTGCTACTAAATCACTGTCAACTTGCTACTGTTATGAATCAGGAGACCCCTGTGAAAGGGTCATTCAATCCCCAAAGGGGTCTCGACCCACAGGTTGAGAACCGCTGCTTTAAGGGACGGCCTCCTTCCCACACCGGAGGCGGGATATGGCACAGGTCCTGCCCCACATGTGCAGGGACTCGCCCCCCAGGGGCCACATGCTGTCCCTGACTTGACACTGGGAGCAGTCCCTGCCTCGTGCCAATCGCCAAAAGGCTTGCACCTCGAGTCTGTGCGAAGATGCCTCCGAAGGAAAGGCAGCCCGTCTATTTCTGGCACCCTGCCCAGCAGCTTCTCCAGCCTGGAGGTGCCCTGGCTGGGGCTGAGCCCCTGGGCCAGTTCAAGGCCAGGCACCACAGAGACTCAGGCTCACAGAGCATGGGCCACCCAATGGCCTGCAGTCAGATCTAGGGGCTTCCCACAGGACCCCCTCCTCAGCCAGGCACCTGGCCGCCTGGCACCTTCCTCCTGGAGGGGCACCTGGAACCTGCCTCCACTCACCTGCTGTAGCTACTGCCAGGAACTGTCCCAACAGCTCTGCAGGCAAGGTGCAACTTCACATCCACCCCACTGTTGGACCCCTGGAGCAGCTCAATGTCACACACACACACACACACACACCCTGTTCCCCCCGCCCCCGGGTGCTGGACATGGTCAGGCTCAAGAGAGCAGTGTCTATCCCCTGCACACGCTCGGGCCGACCTGCAGTCCCCACCCCTCCTGCAGCCCCATCTGCAGAGCATGCCCTCGGAACCCCTGGGAGACATCCATGTGTTTTGTCTGGTTTCTGCCATCCGGCAGTAAGCAGACACCCACCTCATCTCCCGAAGGAGCACAGGTAAATACTGCATCACAGAACGGGCTGGGGGTGGCTGAGGGCCCTGGCCAGGTCTTTGGGCTGCTCTGGGCACCTTCCCCCTGAGAGCTGTGGCTGGGGGGCTTCCCTCCAAGGGACCCCAAGGAGCTGTTGTGGGGCCCAGCAGAGGTCGTGGCTGTGGGCACGGCTTGGCCTCCACCAGGTGCCGCGCAGGTGTGAGGCCACATACAGCAGCGCCCAGGCCAGCCTCCTTTCCAACCTCATCCTTGCCAGCACCACCCACTCCCTCCCAATGTCCCTCCCAGTGATTCACCCCCAACACTACTCCCCAAGGAAAGCTCCCCAGGGCCCTTCCCAGGACCCCCCGCCTCAAGGACTCTGATCAGAATCGTTCCTCCAGTGACATCTCCCTAGAACCTCCTAAGGAGCCCCCTCCACACACACACACACACACACACACACACACACACACACACACACACACAAGGATTCTTCCCCCAGGACCTGCACACACAAACACAGACCCTCCCCCCAGGACCACTCCCCCAAGGGCCCCTCACAAATGCTAGCTAGCTCCCTCGGGCCCTGGCTCCCTCGGGCCCCCCTCCAGACACCAGGGCTGTGAGTGCCACCTGGACCTGGGAGCCATCAGCATGCAGGTGCCAACAGTAAGCGAAGCTGCAACGGGAGCCAGAGAAGGACCAGCCAGAGGGCTCCCAGGCGGCCAACGGAGAGTCCGCTGCCAGCAGCGGGGCCCAAGGTGATGCTTTGCCTCATGGCCCCTCAGGCCTCTCCCATCTCGACTCATGCAGGGCCTCGGGCAGGTGGGCATGGCCTTGACCATCAGTCCCTTCATCGGTAAGAACCTTTGTGACTTCAGAGAAAGTTGGCGAGGCCTCTGCCTCCAGCCTGGCCCCAATCTCAGAGCCTGTCTGGGGTCAGTGCAGGGGTGGTGAGAGGCCACTGAGGCTTTTCCAGGCAGGGGGTTAGGCATCACTCCACACCGAGGCTCCTGGCCTGATTGCTGACGCCTTCCTCTGCCTTTCTTGGCAGAAGGGCCAGCCCAGCTACGTGCCGGGAGGCAGATGCCTGGCAGCATGCTGGGGAATTCTAACGAGACCAGCGTGTTTCTGTTCAGTGCGCTGGCCTGGCCGCGCTTTCCTGGCCTCCTCCCTGCTGCTGGGCCACGTGCCCGGCGGGGGGCCCACTGGGCACCTCCTGCTCACCTCATCAGCAGAGGTCCCAGCGGGGCCGTGCAGGGCCACTCCTCTGACTGCCTGCGTTGGCAAAAGAACCGAAATACTTCTAAGTTTACAGCGAGGTGAGGCTCGGTGCTTTCTCAATGCTCTCCAGCCACTGGCATGGGCGTGGGTGGCATGGACTTGACTTGTGCCTCTCTGGCCTCCCGCTACAGCTGCCCAGACCCTCTGGCGCCTCCCCCTCCCAGGCCTGAGCCAGAGAGCGGGAGCCCCTTCCGGCCTTCTCCCTGCCCCACGCACCTGGCACAGGAGCTCTGGACAGAACATGGGTCCTTGGACACCAGGCTGCCACCTGTGGGGAGCAGCAACGAGTGTGACACCTGGAGCTCATAGGGACAGAAACTCCCAGGAGCTGGAGAGTGACGGGGCAGGTTGGGATATGGTCCCACCCGGAGGCAGGTGATCAAGACATGAGCATCTCAGGGACAGGCTGTCTGTCTCCTTGACTCACCCTGTATCTCATGCAGTGCCTGACACCACCACCACCACCACCACCACCGTTCTCATAACCACCATTATCATCGCCGCCACCAACCACCACTGCCACCTCCACTGTGTCCATCACGACCCCCACCGCATGGCCGTCAGCCTCTTTGTGAAGAGAGCCTGTTGCAGTGCCAAGTGCTTCCCGGGCACGTGACACTGGGAGACACTGTCTAACCGACCGTGACCCTGAGCTTCAGAGGGCATCGGTGAGACGCTCTGAGTCACACACAGACCCTGGGGGCAGCACTGTGGCCAGGAGTCAGTGCTGGCCAGCAGAGGCCTTCAGCACAGCCCCTGAGGAGTGCTGGCTCATTAGCATTCAATTTGCATACAGCTGCTGGGAAGGAGCAACACCCCACCCCCCACTGCTCTGAGCTAGTTGTTTCTGTGAAAGGAGTCCTCCCACGCAGGCACCATCCCCCAGCCACCTCAGAAGCAGACACCCCTCAGATGGTGTCCTCTTGTCACCTTCTCACTGGCCTCGCCTCTGCCACATCCGGTGAACTTGGGCAGGAGACCCCTCCCAGGCCACAGCCCCCAGGACCCCAGGTCTCCAGCCAAGGCCTACAAAGATGGTGCCCATGGCTGGGCCTCCTGTGGGGTGTAAGGGCCACAGCAGGCTGGCAAGCAGCTGTCCCAGGCTCTGGGCCTCGTCCCTCTTCTAAGCCACCACCTTCCAGCAGGTCCCCAGGCCACTGCCCACCAGGTGCCCTGTGCTTCTGGGCAGGAACACTGATGGTGCTCAGAGGCCCCAGCCAAGGGAGCCTCACTAGGAGTGGGGGCAGGCTGGCCAGGGGTGTCCAGGGGCTGGCTCCCTGGGGAAAAGACAGGACATCTGATAACGCACCTTCTGGAGATGCTGGGCTGGGGTGTGCACTCTGAGGCTGGAGGCTCAGGCCCCCCAGACAAAAGCAGCTCCTCCTCCTCATCCCACAGCACCCCTATCTCCCCTCCCATGATCACCCACTTCTTCAAGACCCAGGTGTCTCTGGAAAGACTTTCTGCATGCATGGCGGCCCACACCCCACAGAGACACCTCCACCTCGGCACTCCTCCCTGCATGCACATGCACACACACGCACTCATATGCACATATACATGCACACATTCACACTCATACATGCATTCACACACTCACACTCACACATGCACATACACATACACATATAAGTGCACACTCACACACATGCACATATGCGCACTTAGACATGCATGCACAAGCACACCCATGTGCTTATGCACATACTGACATGCATGCACACATTTACGTGCATACAAAAATAGGCTTGCATACACAAGTCTACATTCATGCACACACCGGTGCACAAGCACACCTTTGCTAAAACACAAACACACAGGCATCTGCTGCTGCCCCATCCTGCTCTGCCCTGCCCCCTCAGGCTGTGGGGGCTCAGATGTGGCCATGGGATTGTGAGGCAGTCAGACTCTGGCTGTAGGGCTCCTGTCTGTGAAATGGGGGCAGGCACCCCTCCCCCTGCTGTAGGAGGGCCTGCTGAGCAGCTGCCCTTCTCCAGGTAGGGGCCAGTTCTCCCAGCTTTAGGAGAGGGCTCTCGTCCAGCCCAACCCCCTTCCCCCAAGATCTGGGCCACACAGACTCATCCTCCGTCCTGGTGCCTGCATCTAATTACACATCTTAGGCAGCCCCAGCCCGTCCTCAAGAACAAACCCCCTAGTCCATCAAAAAAGAACATGGTGGCCAGACCCCTGTCAGCCAATCGGGCCACTAGCCAACCTCCGCCCACCAGCCTGGCAGCCCAGCGCCCAGGTGAGGGAGCCCATGTCGAATGCCCAGTGGGAACAGCCCAGTGAGGAGCCAGCAGGCAGGCGCCTGTGGCCTCGGCCCCTGGTGAGGTCACTGCAGAACAAGGAGGCAGTGTGCCCTGCCTAGCCGAGGGAGGGCCTGAAGAACTGTGGTCAGTGATGGCCACAGTGGCCTCCCCCTGGCCTGCTGCAGGCGGCTCAGCGGCCAGTCCACCTGACTCTCACCTCCTCCATGCCAAAGCTACCCAGCTCAGACTGCGGCCCAGACAGTACTCAATGGTGCTCCGACCCCGCGGGAATCTTCACGGGAGCAGACGGCCTCATCTTTCTCCTCAGAGAAGCTGGCATTTCAAACTACTGAACACACAGGGAACAGCCCACCGCCTGACCCCCAGTGCCACTAGGATGCCTTAAGGCAGCACAGTGGGGGCCTGGAAAAGCTCTTGGGGGGCTGCATGTGCATGTGGCCAGGAAGCTTACCTATGGGCATCCTGCCGATTGAGATGGCGAGCATACCCAGGGGCTGGGCAGGACTGCCCCAGGGTCTCCGAGGCCAGCACCCTCACAGAGGCTGGCTGCCACTTCCTCCCGGGGCGGCTGCTGGGGTTCGCCCACTGGCCTTGCAGTTAGTCGTTGAGTGCTGACCCCGCGCCACCAAGACCCCTTGCCATTTCCAGTCCGACTGTCCCTCCTGGAATCGTCCCCTCCCAGCCCAGAGTGCAGGCCTTTCCTAGTTCCCCCACCCCCCAACCACGCTTGCTCAGCAGAGACCCGGGGAGAATCTATAGCAATCGGATCAGGAAAATGAGATTCCGTGTCCCGGTGCAGAGACGTGGCTGGCGAAATCCAATTGCCATTTATTTAACCCACTCCGGTTCCAAATGAAATGCCAGCCACCCAGGCTGCACGGTGCCTGCTGCCCGGCGGACCCGTTTTCCTGGCACGTAATGCTGTTGCCTGTTGGGTGTCCATCGGAACCCACCCCCACCTGCCCTGTGCTGTCCCCACCACCGTTGCTTTGTCTGAGCCCACTGCTGCGGCTACAGTGGGCACCTGTGCTACTGAGGAGGGGCCTTGTCACCTTGTGCCCTGGGGCACCTGAGGCACAGCTCAACCTGGTCTGGATGGAGAAGGGACCCTGACTGTGGGACGATCGGCAGAGGGGTCCAGCCCACACAGTGTGACCTCCCACCCTGGCATCAGAGCCCCCATGTTCAGAGTGTGGCCCCCACCCTGGCTTCAGAGCCCCCACATTCAGTGCGACCCCACCTTGGCATTAGAGCAACCCCTCCCATGTTCAGCCCAAAGGTCTATTTCTCCTGGAAAGCCTCCTGGCTCTTATGTTCAGGACACAGCCAGATGAGATAATGTGGTCACACCCAGAGGGCCAGGAGAAAATGGACATCCAGGCCACGGCCACAGGATCACAGGCCCAGTGGGGCAGCAGCCCAAGTCACATTTGCTAGAGGATAGGAACAGAGGGACGGGCCCCCAACTAAGGGCGCGCTGTCAGGGCCCAGGGCCAGGGCAGGTGGCTGAATTCTGAGGCAACCTGACCCTTTGAAGAAAGGGGTCAGCCCAGAACCAGACCCTGGCCCTGTCCTCCCTTTGTGGGTCCTGAGGACAGGCTGAGGCCCTAGGAGTGACTAGACGAAGCCCCTCCTCCAGACATTGACCACTCCCTCAGGGGACAGTTGGCCCAACATGGCACCTCCCCAAACTGGAAGGGCCAAGAGTGAGCAGTGGGGGAGGGGCTACACAGAGGCAGAGGAGGTCTGCAGGAGGGAAGGAGGAGGCAGGGGCAGGAGGCCCGGGGAGGGAAGTGGGTGTTGTCTGCAGAGCCCAATGCTGCCAGGTGCCTGCAGCCTGTATCTTGTGTCAGGTGCACGTGGCCCCAGGAGGCCAGTGTGGCCCTCCCAATGGCCCCGCTGCATTGTCTCCAGCCTCCTGCCACCACGAGCCCAGGGCTTACATGCTGGGGTGCCACCTGCTTGATGCCCAGCACAGCTCCTCACACCTCTCCACCCAGCATGCCCCGAGGCACACAGGCCCCAGCTCTCAGGGGAGGACCGGGCTCCAGCGAACAGTTCGCCCTGCCCTGGGTCAGCGACTGGAGTCGGGACCTCCCTGCCTTCAGCTCTGCGCCCCAGAGCCACCAGGCTGCCCTAAGTGTGGATAGCTGCCACTCGCCCCAGTGTCCCAATGCTACCACCTTCCAAGGAGGGCCCGGCTCGCCAGGTCTCTGTCAAGGGTGCCCCTGGAGGCTCCTGCGGCCACCTCCGTGGAAATCCCGGGAAAAGCCCATGGGCCAGGGGGTCCACCTGCGCCCAGAGGCTGCACCCAGGCACCTGCTCCGCACTCAAGGTCGCCTCAGATTTACAATGTCTCCCGTCGGCGGCATTTCTTCACCTTATTATTCTTGTTCCGGAGCCGCAGCTATTTTTAGACCTTCATTCTCGCCTATAAATTTTATAATCAGATGCCAAACTCCTTGAAAAAGCCCGACTGCTATTCTGACTGGGAAACGCTGAGTTGCGGCGGGCGGGGTGTGGGGGGGGGGCGGGGAGCACTGCGTGGGCATGTGGATTCGCCTAGGTCTTTTAAAAGTCTTTCAATAAACGCTACATTTTGTCTCCCCCAGACTTCCCTCCTAATTTGTTATGTGTTTACTGTGCTTTCTTGCTGCTGTTGTCAACGAGGGCTCTCTGATGTTACTGTGTACTGTCCGTAGAGGCGTCCCAAGGGTGGAAGGACGAAAGACAAAGCACTGCGCTCATCCGCCGTGGTCGCCCATTCAAACCCAGGAGCAGCTCCGCGGGGCTGGAGTTTGGCTTTGCGTCATCATGGGATCCTGGGCCAGCCCGGGCCTGTTGATTCTTTGCCACTGGCCGGTGCTCTAGGAGCCAGGGCTCAGCACTGGGGCAGGGTCGGTGGGGCAGCTCCCCACAGCTGCTCTGCTGCAGACAGATGAGCGCTTCCGCTCCCCTAAAGGTGGACAGCCTTGGAAACCCACAGGGGCCGTCCGACCCATGTATGGGGTCCTGGTGAGCCAGGCAGCGAGTGAGCGAGTCTGGGTGACAAACATGCTCATGGTCTGTAGCGGCACTGATGCTCCCCTGCGACACGAGACCCAGCGCTGTGGCGTGATCCGATGCCTGCTGTGAAGAAGGGCAGGTCCCTCCCTTTGGAGTCCCGATACCCCTCAAAGGTGCAGCGCCTTCTTTCCCAGGTGGGCAGTAGCCCCGGGGTCGCGCTGGACAGGTAGGTGACTGTCGGGTGCACCCCAGGCTCCCTCCCAGGTCTTCCAGCTCTGCGCAGACACGCTGGCTGCAGGAGCTGGCGGAGCTTCGGGGCGAGGTCGGTCCCATTAGGAGACCCCGGTGTCTGTTTGGAGTGTGTGCAGTGGACGCTTTCAGCCATCCTGGGTGCTGAGCTGCGTCCAGTGTTTCCTGGGGCTCATTCGGATGATCACACGGGCCTTTTCTGCGTGACTCTGTGGGGGTGAGGGGGTCACGTTGCACTTGGAGACTCTTCACTCAGCCACCAAAACCACCACCTGGCCGGCAGCTTATCTCGCAGTGACGGCCGGGATGCTGGCAACTGAGTGTCTCAGATGCCAAAAGGGTCCTGCATGGTGGACAGGTCTCCAAGGAGTATCCAGGCTAGGACAGACTAGAGAGGGGAAGAAGCGGCCTGATTTGCAATTAGCCACTTGCAATTAGCACCAAAGAGCTTTGAAGATTAATCCAGTGCCTTCCGACTAGGGCAGTCAGAGCATGACTCGTGACTGTGGGACCTCTCAGGAATGACCATCAGACACCCAGACAGGTTCCTCACAAAGATGCCTCCTCCCGGAGCCAACCGGAGAGGGGTGGAGGTGGTCCACTTTCCAGTGCCCTCCATCTGAGGCCAAGATTAGCTGTACCCTCAGTTCAGTGCCACCGAGTCGGGTCTGGCCCTCTGCACAGCAGCAAGAAACACTGCCCGGCCCTGGGCTGTCCTCACCATGGTTCCAGCGTCTGAGCCCCTGGTGGCAGCCACAACGTCCATCCATCTCAGGGAGAGTCCTCCTCTTCTTCACTGCCCCTCCACTACACGGAGCATGCTGTCCTGCTCCAGGGGCTGGTCTCTCCTGGCAACGTGTCCAAGGTATGTCAGGTGAAGTCTTGCCACGCTGGCCTCTGAGGAGCGCCCTGCCTGCACTTTTTCCCAGGCAGATCAATGTGTCCTTGGCAGCAGTTCATGGCACTTCCAAGATTCTTCTCCAGCACAACTCAATGGACCCATTCTTCTTGGGTCTCCCTGACGCAACGTCCAGCTTCCACGGGTGCAGGAGGCCGTGGTCAACACCAGGGCTCGGGTCAGGTGCACCCTAGTCCTCAACGCAACACCCCTGCTTTTCGGTACTCTAAGGAGCTCTTGGGCAGATGTACCGCGGGCAACACGTCTTGTTCTCCCTTGACTGCTACGTCCAGGCGCCTTGGTCACAGATCCAAGCACTGATGGGGGCTAATAATCAGGAGGAAGTCAAGGGAGGGCTGAGTCTCTGTGGGGACTCTGCGCACATGTTTTGGGGTTTCACCGTCATCCACAGCCGCCTGCAAGCGAATGTAAGCTCTAGTACAGAGGCACCACGCAAAAGAGCAAAGTAGTCTGCCGTGAAAGAAGTACAGCTGAGAGGGAGGATGCGGAGACCGTGGGCACGTCGTCAGGAGAGACCAGTCTCTGGGAGAGCCAAAGGGAGGGGCAGTGGAAAAGAGGGCAGCCCTCAATGAAGCACACCTGAGAGGACAGCAGGGGACCGGGCCGTGTTTTGCTCGTGAGGGTGCTCTGAACGGGTGGCCACTGGCCGCCACAGTGAGTCGAGATGGATGAAGTAGGGTAAAGTAGGGGTGATGCCATTCCCAGAACAAACCTGCCTTGACCAGGTGCGCCGTCTTCTCCACACCTCAGGAAGCAGCAGGCTTGTGTATGACTTGGGGCCTCGACGCTCCTGGCTCTTCTGGTCTCCTGGGCTGGGCTTCACCCGTGTCCTCAGGAACCCCGGCCTCTTTTCTCTGGAGAAGCTGGTGCGAGACTGGCTCTCTTCTTTGGAATGCTCACTCACAAGAGGGGGAACCCCCCACAAGATTGGATATATGCCCCCCACCAAAGGGCATGAATTACAGAAATGTGGGTGAATGGAGACAATGGACAGTCTAAGACACAAATTAATAATAACAATATATAAGTGACTGAGAATTCACAAGGGTGGGGGGTGAGGGAGGCGGGGGAAGAGGAGCTGACACCAAGGGCTCAAGTAGAAAACATTTTGGAAATGATGATGGCAACATATGGTATACACTCAAGTATAAGCCGAGTTTTCCAGCACATTTTATGCCGTTTTTGTGGTAAAATTCGGTGCCTTGGCGGATATTCGGGTCAGCTTATTCTTGAGTGTATGCTGTATGTACAAATGTGCCTGATACATTGACGTATGGAATGTTATGGGAGTTGGAAGAGCCCCAATAAAATGTCTTTAAAAAGCAACAATGGTGTCTTTGGTGTTTTCAATGTGGGGGTAATGTTCACGGATCACCCGGTTTCTTGGACGGTTGGGGTGCCTCCATCCCCCAGGGCTGCTGGCCGCAGAAACACCACCCAGTTCTCCTCTAGGAGTGGAGGCGCCGGCGTGGCGTCTGAGGTCAGGCCCTCTGGCTTGCGGTGTGTGCTCTGGGGGAGGCACTGAGGGTCTGCTCCGAGGGGGCCTTCCCGGGGCTCGGCATCCACCGCCCATGCTTCTCGGGATCGCTGACTCTCCTGTCTCGGAAGAGGAGGGCTCAAGGCACAGCCTACACCAGCTGTTCTCAACCTGTGGGTCGAAACCCCTTTGGGGGTCGAACAACCTATTCACAGGGGTGGTCCGACTCATAACAGTAGCAAAATGACAGTGACAAAGTAGCAACGAAAATTATGCTATGGCTGGGGGTCACCTCCACATGAGGCTCTGTAATAAAGGGTGTGGTGAGAGGAAGGTTGAGAACCACTGATCTACACCAAAGACCGCCCATGCCCGAGTGGGATTCCACACACGGCACTCGCTGTCAGCGACCCCTGCGGGATTCTGAGACGAGACTGTCTACACAGTAGAAAGCTCCGTTTTCCCCCTTGGAGCTGCTGGTGGATTCGAACTGCCGACTACGTGGAATTGAGGCCCAGTGTGTGACCACAGCACCACACAGCTTCTAACACGAGCACAGGAGCTGGGGTTTGCAGCACGCCCTCTGGGGGCCATCATGCACACGAACACACACACACACACACGCATGCGCACACACACACCAGATTCTTGAGGCTACTGGGTCTGGAGTCAGTGCTGGCGCGTGGACCGGTCTAGGCATCCGTCCGTGGCATCTGGGTTTCCGAACATGTTGGCTAAAGCTTTCCATCGGATTCTCTGATTCTTTAGGACCCGGGCTCTTTCTCTCCTGGACGGACCTCATCAGTGCTCTGTCGGATTTCCGACTCTCCAAAGCGCCAACTCTGGGCTTGGCAGGGCCTCTCCAGACGGCTCCTCCCTCCGGAGCTCCTGGGCTCCTCCCGCCATCCTTGGGTTCAGGCAGCAGTGTCTTTGCAATGTCTTCAGACACTACCTTTCGGGCTTCCTTCTCTCTCCTGTGGTCCGGAGGCATGCAAGGCCTTCGAAGGACTGCCCAGTTTGCCGTGCAGCATCCTCACGGCCAGTAAGCGTTGTCCTTTGATTCAGACACTGCGGTCTCTTCCTGGCCCCAGTGTTATCTGGGAAAGTTTCACAACTTCAAGCCAGATTCCCAAAGAAAAGCCCAGCTCAGTGCCACCGAGCCGATGTCAGCCTACAGCGACCCCACGGGGCAGGGCGGAACTGCCCCATGGGTTTTCTGAGACCACGACTCTTTACGGGAGGAGAAAGCCCTGCCTTTCTCCCTCAGGGTGGCTGGTGGTCTCGAACTGCCGACCCCGGGCCACCGAGTGTCCTTCACACAGGCCAGAATCCGTTTGGGGTGCTAATTTCTACATCGGTATTGGAGATCACGCTGTCCGTACTTTGTGACCTAGCTTTGACGTGAGGATTAATTTCTACCCTTGGTCCATCCCGGGTTCCTGTGAGCCCAGGAAGTCAGTGTTGGATGGTAGGACAGACCCTCTCCTCACGACTCCTGCATTCACTGCTTGTCTGCGAGAGCCCCAGCCACAGAGAGGGTGAGGCTGCTACCCCCGCCTCCCCCTGCAGCTCCACACATTCCTGCGCGGGAGCCAGGCGCTAGCCTCCTTTCTGGTTCGTTTGCTCAGGTGGATGCAGGTTAGGGTGTTTGTCCTGCAGATAAACTAGACCTATTGGCACTCGACAGGTGATACTTCAGAGACCTCTCGTCTCTACATTCACTGCTCTCTGCCGTGGAGACCACGGCCCATGGGGGTGTCACCCTTCAGCCTGGAGTTCTTCAGAGCGTCCACATCCTCGCAGCCTCTGCACGTGCCCCATGTTAGCAGTGAGAAGCCTCATCTGTCCCTGTGGCCCAGACGTCTCCCCCGTGGCCCCGTGGCTGTGTGTGTTCTGTCGGCTGGGGGGCGTGCAAAGCCAGCCTTGTCGTTGTTGTTGGGGTTATCGATGCTGGCGCTGTGTACAGCAGGAGGAAATCCTGCCCGTCGGTGCTGCCCACCCCTCAGATGCTGCCACGCGTAAGCCCAGCCTGCTGTGTCCAGCACCTCCCGGGTAGTCTGCCTCGCTCTTGCTGACCTGTGGGGACTGGTCTCTCCTGACAACACGTCTGAAGCGTGTGAGATGTCATCTCGACACACTGCGTCTAAGGAGTCATCTGGCGGTTCTGCCTCCCAGATAGACGTGTGTTCCATGTCTCCGGCGGGCCTCCCTCCCTGCGTGTAGCTTGCCCTTCTGACCAGCTTCTCGCTTCCTCCCTACTGTCTCGTGGCCCTGCCAGGTGGGTCAGGAGGCTCCTCCTCCAGCTTGGGGGCCAGGAAGCGCTGCACCCCCACATTGCCCTCCCCATGGTTGCCCTGCTATAATCTCCCTTCTACTGAAGCGCATGTTCACTGTGTGTGCGCAAGTGTTTGTACATGTGTGTGGAAGTGTGCGTGTGAGCATGTGTGTGTCTCAGCATGTGTGTATAAGCATGCCTGTGTGTATGTTTGAAAATGTGTGTGCAAATGCAGACATAAGTGTGTGAGTCTGAGTGTGCGATTGAGCATGTAAGCATGTGTGCACATGTGTGAGCGGGAGGGGGCTGCCTCTCTCGCTGACCACCACACCAACTCTGGCTGTGCTTGGCTAGGTCCAGCGAACTCCGGGCGGGTGGGGCGGGCAGCCTGCCCTCCGCAGGCAGAAGGACCCCGGCTGGACACAGCACACGTGCCCCTCTGATGACAGAGGCTGAGGGAACTCTCTGGGCATGTCCTTGAGGGCGCACTGTGTTTGTTGGTAGATGGCACCACAGGAAGCCCACCACCTGGGGTTCTATTCCGAGTGGGCAACCCAGGGCACAGTGAGCCTGCTGCACAGGGTCTCCCAGGCCGGGATCTTAGCAGGACAGGCAGCCTCGTCTCTCTCCTGAGGAGCTACTTGTGCATTCGAACCACCAGCTCTGTGGCCAACAGGCCTGTCCACTACACCTCCAGGGTTCCTGGACACCAGAGATCCCCCAGAGGCCAGCAGCTGCTGGCCCGAATAACAAGCTAGCAGTGCACCACTTGCTGCGTGGAGGACGGCACCACAGGTTTATCACGTATGTTGTGGGGTGGATGTGAGAAGCTGGGGTGGGGGTCTCATCTCGTCGCCTCCTGTGATTGTGGTTCAGGGTCACAGATTATGAGCCCTGTCCCTGACAACACGAAGCCAGGTCATGCTCCCCGGAGCCCCCACTGTGAGCTTCAGAGGGCAATCACGCACACACCTAGGCGTGGCCTCTCCCTGACCCTGCAGGCCAAGCTTGGACACTGATGGGCTGGCGGCCACCAGTCATGACCGTGGGTTCTGTTTCTACGCCGTGCAGTGCACCCGCATGGTGACTCGGTGACACCCACCGGCCTTCTTCCATGTGGGGGAGCCCCCTCGGCTGGACCACAGCCTCTGGCCCATTCAAGAGTCCATGCAACACTGCCCGAGTCCAGGCCTCTGCTCCTCTCACAAGAGTTGCGTGGAATATCACGACAGGAGTGGCATCACATAACTGCCACCATGACCAGAGGGGCTCCCATGGACACCTCGCACTCGTCACCCCACCTCCGGCCCCACGCCCCCGGCCCCTGGCAACCCGGGCTTGCTGGATGACCCCTCTGCAGGTGGCACCAGACAGCATGGCACCTTTTAACTTCACCACTCAGAACCTGTCCCAGTTCCACCCAAGGGCGGTCTCTGTTGCTAGGCCATCCCTGCTGTCACCGAGTGGTCTTGCACTGAAGAAGCCACTGTCCCCTGTTCAGGGATTCCCGAGTCAGTTCCAAGCTGACCCTGCCACACGGATTCGATAGACCTTGTTGGTTCTGAGGTCCACGCCCAGGGTCATCCGGCCAGCAGGTATTTAATGCTTAACCCATCACCCAACTCTTCTCCTAGGTGCCTGCCCCTTTGGACCCCTCTGCTCTGTGTCCTCCAGCGGTATCCCCCAGTGCTTTCAGTTTACCGTTCCCCAGTGGCTCGTGGTGTGGCCAGCTTTCCGTGGGCTCACGTGCTCTCCGGGTATCTGCTCTGGTGGCGTGTCTGCTGAAGCTTGCTACTCTCTCCTAAGGTCGTTGTCTGTTTCTTGGTTGTTGAGTTTGGATGGCTCTCTGCATGCTCTGGGGACCGGTCCTTCAAAAATAGTGTCTCCCAGAGTGGCTGGGGTCTTCATCTTTGGAAGATGGTCTTAGACAGAGAAGATGTTTTCATTCTGGTGAAGTTACCTTTGAGTACTCAGCACGCATAGGAGAAAATGCGAAAAAATGAATCAAGTCAACCTCTCCAAACACACAGTAGGACGACAGAACAGTTTAGCAGACTTTCCCGGCACACTGACTAGGACCCATGTCCTGTATTGTGGTTCTGGGGTCTCTAAAAGGCAAGCCCACCAGTTCGACATCCTTGCATTGACCTCACATCTGCCCGCGCATGCCAGCTCTTCCACCCGGAAGTCCACGCTACGCAATCCCTTACTGCAAGTCCAGCGGTGCTTGGGGAGAAACGCGGGCTTTCTCCTCCCATAGTCACAGTCTGGGGAACTCACACGGCCAGGTCTACCCCGTCCTGTAAGTTTGCTCTGAGGGGCACTGGTTCACGGGCAGGGAGTTAGGTTTGGGGCTTAGTCTTGGTGGGGAAGGGGCCCTGATGGTGCACAGGGGCAGGGCTGGACTGCTTCTAACCTGCCAGCAACTCAGCGAGAGAAAGCTGTGGCAGTGGGCTTTGGGGGGCTTTGTCTTGGAAAGGGTCATGGTCAGAATGGCCTGGGCACCCGTGTGCTTATTAGTGGTTCACCCTTTCCATGATCGTTTCTCAAAGATTAAAGAGGAAAGACAGTTTTTTTGGGTGCACCTTTTTAGACAGATGAGTGTCTCCCCACCGGTGGAGACACTCCCCCAAGTCCCTAGATAGCCTCCCCCACCTTCAGGACCACCCCTGAGAAGGCCTCCAGGATGGCAGAGGCATCCTGGGGATTGCCTGGGGAGCCTCTGCCTGCTGCATTGACCAGGACATCACTGGGGGCAGAGGGTGAGGCCCCCCATCCAGATGGGCCTCCACCAGCCTCTCGAGGCCAGCAGCTGCAAACAGCAGGGTCCGCTGGGCCACCAGGCTGCCCTGCTGCTGGTACCAGGTGGATGCAGCATGCCCTGCTGCTGGCATGGGTCCAGCAGCAACTGCTAAACTCAGATGCCCTGGCCACCGCTACAGCCAGGGGCTTCCAGGAGGGTGAGGGTGTTCAGGAGGGCAGGCAGGCTCAGACATTTCCCAAGAAGGCAGCGGCTGGGAGCACTGAGGGAGGGAAGGCAGGTGGGGAGGGTGAAGAGGTGGGCGCAGAGGAGCCTCCTCACAAGTCCAAGGGGCCGGGCTCAAGGCAGGCTGGGCCCATCCAGAGTGTTCAGAGGGGTCCATAGGCAGCTGGGCACCTCGTCCCCCTTGTCAGCTATCAGGGGAGACAGCGCACTGTCACCTTCCGGCCAGTAGCAAACGGCCCTCTGAGCAACAAGTCTGAGTCCTGCTCCAGCTGTGGGTCCCACAACACCCATCCACGGTGGGCCCAGTGCCCCGGGAAGGAGGAAGATGATCCCAGAAAGAACGAGAACCCAGGTCATCTTGGCCGTCTGACTCAAAGTTCTCACCCTGGTCTCTCACCCACCATCTCGCCCACCATCTACCAAGCTGTTATTTTCTCTGCTCCCATCCTTCCACCTATTCACACCCGGCACCCACCTACCCATTTATCTGTCCATCATCCATCCATCCACTGCCCACCACCTGCGATCCAACCTCACTTCCATCCACTGCCCACCATTGATCCATTCATCCATCTACCATCCACCATGTAATCATCTTTCCATACATTATCTATTCATCCATCCATCACCATCTGTCCATCCAACCAACCATCCACCCACCACCATTTCACCATCTATCCATCAAACCAACTGTCCATCCACCCACCCACCACCTAACCCTCCATCTGTCTTTTACCACCTAATCACACAGTCATCCAGCCATCCACCCAGCATCTATCCTCTATCCACACACCTATACACCCCCACCCAGCCACCCCTCATCCTCCGTATAGATATCCATCCATCCCCCATCTTCCACTAACCTATCCGTCCACTACCAATCCCTCCATATTCTATCCACCATTCTCATCTGCCGTATATCTAGTCTCCTTCCACCCACGCGTTCACCATTCTTCCACTTATTTGTCCATCTTCTATCCATTCCTCTATCATCCAGCCGCCTCCATACAGCTATGCACTCATGCCACCATCTACAGTCTGACCGTCCATGCGTCCGTCCATCATCCACTCACACTCACACTCATTCATCTTTCCAAGCATGCATTCATCTGTCTATTCACAAAGAGGCTGGGGTGTACCTGAAAGGAGAGCTTCCCTGGGCAACGGAAAAAGCCTGGAACTTGGAATCCTGTGGATTGGGCTGCGGTCCTTGGGCTTGGGTGGCTGCCCCACCCATCAAAGCTACACCCTGTCCCTCAGCCCCTTTGCACCCTGTCCCACTGCTGGACACCCCTCGGGGCAGCATGGACATGCAGACTCTCCCTGGCCCGCTGTTCCACTGCACCTGTCTGAACTGGAGGCCTCTCCAGGCTCCCCTGGCCTGGCTGCCACACTGTGAGCAGAGTGGGACTGCCCCACATGGCTAGTGGCGTGGGGGGCAGCTTTTCAGAAGTGGACTGCCAGCCTGTATTCTGAGATTCCTCTCAGTCTCAGAATGCGCGCTCCCAAGGGTGGAGACCTGCATGGCAAACCCACTGCCACTGCTCCATTCTGCCTCCCAGTGACCCTGCACAGGGTGCCCGAGACGGTCAGACTCCACGGGACAGACAGCCTCAGCTTTCACCCTCTGAGCATCCGGTGGGTTTGAACCTCAACAGTGCAGACCAGTCATTAACCAGCCCTGGGGCGGGGTGTGGCGCTCTGACCATAACTTGAGACCTGAGCTTAGCGGCGGCCCACAAAACCCATCACCACCACCAACTATCATCGGGAGGAGGCCCCGCCCACACCACGCCACGTGAACCCACGTGGCGCGACGGCAGCCTGCACAGGTCGCTGCACCTGGACGGCCAGGGCTTTCAGTGCAGGCAGTTTCTGCACATTCGTCACAGCTTGGACCCCCCAGGAGCCCAGGTGACTGGCGCGCTCTCGCCCACCCATGCTCCCAGACAACTGGAGGGTTTGGCGCAATGGCCTGCCCACTTGGCTGGGGCAGCGGCCACTCAGGCAGCCCGCGTATGGGCCACACTGACTTACTTGGTGTCGGCTGGCTCCAGCCAGGAGCTCCTGGGCCGACTCCACACTCCAGGCAGAGGCCTGAGCATTGATCCCAATGCTGTCTGCAAAGCAAGAGCACAGCGGGTTACCGCGGAGACCCCGCCCCTCCGCAGCACCCCGGGAGGGGGTGGCAAGGCTGTCACAGGCCCCTGGACACTCCGAACTTCTCAGGAGACCCGTGGGGGACAGCTGAGGCCGGTGTTCCCAAGGGGCTTGTGTCTTGTGTGCAGGACAGGGGAGGACCTTTCTTAGCACCCCGCATCTCAGGAAGGGTGGTGGCCTACAAGTCTAGGCCAGGTCAAGGCTGTTCCTGATACCCAGACCCCTGAGGGGTCTGAGGACTAGGTGAGGACTAAGCCAGGTCTGTGGGCCCTGTGGTCAGCGAGTGGTGATGCCACGTGGACCTTGGATGACCACCACTTAGAGTGTGACCCAGTGTCTCGATGTCACCCATGTGCCTCTTGAGCCGACAGTGTCAGGATCTAGAATGTTCCAGAGAGGGCACCTGGGAAGTTGGCACCTTGCTCAGTGGGGGCAGCATGACAGGGACCAGGCAGCTCTGAGCCTCAGGCCTCCCTGCATCTGAGCTCTCGTCAGTTCCCTCCTACCCCAGTGGCTCTGACCGGCCCACAAGCATCCTAGGGAACCCCTGCTCAGCTCTGGACACCAATGTCCCCCTTTTCTGGAGTCCTGGGAATGACCCTTGGGAAGTCTCCATGCCGAGGCCACTGGCCTGGCCTTAGCCTGACTGACCAGGAGCTAGATCCTGGCCCTCGCCCCTCACTGTGGCGGTCGGAGTGTTCCTGGGACCCCCAGGGAAGTCACCAATCTGGGAGCACCTTCGAGGGGCTCCTGTCCAACCTGAGTCAGGGTGCCGGGTTGGGGTGGGCTCTGTGGGGCCTGGGTGTGAGGAGGCCGTGGGTGAGTGAGGGTATCTGCCTTCTCTGGGTTGGGAGCTCCTCATCCCCCAAAAGCCCTTCAAGCTCTGCCCCAAATGGCACCCCCAGGGCGCATGCACGGGCCACTGGCTCCCGCCAGCCTGAGAGGATGGGAGAATAAGGGTGCTCGGGGACCGCTCACAGCTGCCACCGAGGGCCGCCCTGCCAGCCAGGTGACCCTGGGCCATCCATGCCTCCCGACAAAGACCTCAGAAGTGCGGAGCAGCAGCCTGCCACCCAGGGGCCCATCACACCCCAGCTCTGCCTCTGCAGCAACGGGTCTTCCACAGGGCCACCCCCAAGTGTGGACACAGAACACATAGCCCTCATGCACAGAAAGTCCTTGACCCTGCAGGTCAGTCTGAGAGGCCCCTGGCCCAAGCCCTGCTCCTAGCTCACAGTGAGCTGGCTTCTGCAGAAACCCAGGCCAATACTGGGGGGGGGGGGCGCTTCCAGCAGCGACGTGCCCTCCAGCACAGGCTCCCTCATCTACAACTGGCACCCCAGCTGCTTCCTGCCTACCCAGGTCCTGGGTCCACCCATGCAGCCCGCTGCCATTCATAAACACCCTGCTGTCAGCAGGGCCAGCCACACCCACAAGGAGCTCAGGCCCAAATGAATCTACTAGTCAGCTGGCCCCAGGAAGAGGGGTCCCCAGCTCCCATGCCTTCCCATAGGCTGGGTGCTGCTGAGCTGGGTTGGGCACTTAGGTCCACATGACTCATCTGTGGCTGGCCACCCGTGGCCAGTCCTTCACACACCTGTTACCAACCAGCCTCAGCACAGACCACGTATGGAGATCTCTTGGTTGGGCCCCACCCCTCAAGCCTCCTACCCCCACACGGCCTAAAGACCTTCTCCAACATGCCCGTCCCTCTGTGAGGCTTCCTGCCCAGCGAAGAGGGGCCCCTCCTTTCTCAGAGCCCCATGACCCCACCCCGCGGCCCACGAGAGTCTGTGATCGTTTCCAGCACTTGTGCCCACGTGGCGTCTTGCTGCCCGGGCCTGCTGGCTCCGGAGGGTCCAGAGAGGCAGGGTCATCTCACTCCCTAGGGTCCTTCAACAGCTCCGGGAGGGCCAGGGCCTCCACTGTGAGAGGGATGTGCAGAAGTTCCGGGGTCCTCGAATCTTGGGGGACAGAGGTACGGCGGTGGCCCAGACAGTGTGGTGATGGTGGCGAGGAGGCGGAGGCCACCGAGGGCCAACGATTCCCTCGCCAGGCACAGGACTCAAAGGGAACCCCACCACCAGAACTGGGAGGAGGGGGAGGGTGGAGAGACAAAGGAGGCGTGGCTCCGGAACCCCGTGCGCTCAGATACTGGGGAGTGGAGGCGGATTAGGCGAAACCCGGCCTCCCTGACCCCCACCCACCCCCCAGGGGCCATCCACCTGCCTCTCAGCTCTGGGGCAGGCCGCCACTGAGCCTGAGTTGAGGGACCCCAGATGTAGGGCGACCCCGCAGACCAGTGTGTAAGGGGCGAGCAGTGAGAAGCTGGGTTTCCCGAGGGGCTGGGCGCCGACCCTGAGTCAGAGGAGGTAAGAACCCGAGTCTAAGGCCTGTCTCCACTGGCAGGGAGGGTGCATGGCCCAACGCCTGGGGCCACGTCCCCTGGGTGAGCCCACTTACAGGGCGGGGCCTGTGCAACCGTCGCCCTGGGGCGGGGGCAGAGAAGGTCCCCGCCACCACGTCCTGGGGAGTGGGGGCGGGGCTTCTTTCACCCCGCCCACGTCACTTGTACTGGACTTCAAGCGCAGTAGTCTAGAGCGTTAACCGCCTGCAGGCTGGGGCTCCACTGCGGTGCTAGCATGCGGGTGGGCCCCGCGGAGCCTGAGGAACGACGGACAGTGCCGCCTGACCCTCTGCGCGAGCGCCACGGCCTCCTGCGAGCTGAGGTTGGGCTTGGTCAGGGAGTGGACATCCCGCTGGTCACCAGGTAGTGGAGTCGCCAGGGACAGCTTGGGGCTACAGCTTCTGCCAGCAGGTGACCTTGCCTCTGCTGCTGCTGGACCCCGGAAAGGCACCAGAGGCTGGGCGGAGGGCCAAACACAGCCAGACAGGGCAGCCCCAGTCCAGACCCAGGGTCACTGCAGTAACAGCCTAGGGACTGGGTCTCAGCTGCACATGTGTTCCACCCACTTCCAGGCTGCTCCAGCCCTGACTCCGCAGTCGGACTGCCCCTTGATCCACAACATTGAACTCCAGGGGGGATGTGGCCTGCCCACCACCCACCTCCCCATCACTGCTGCAGTAAGCCATGCCTCTCTGCACAGCCCACCCCATTGGCCGCAGCCAGAGGCGGGAGTGGTCCAAGCAGCCAGGCTGAGGGGGCAGCAAGCAAGCACAGAGACGCAGCCGAGGCTGTGGGAGGACGCCCTGCAGTGACCAACACTCAGAGGCCAGCTGGTGGCCGCAGATCAGCTCCTGGGACACCATGGAGACAGGAGGAAGCCCACCTCTTCCCCCCGAGGACATGTCCTCAGAGCCTTGGCCCCCCAAGGGTGTAGTGCCTTTCACTGCCACCACCTGGGGCACATGAGGCAGCAGGAGGCCAGGACACAGACAACATTGTGCTATACACACACACACACACACACTCTGCTGGCATAATGGGACATTTCCCACTTGGTGGCCATCTGCTTCCATGCCCTGTCCCATTTCCAGGCAGTATGCTCCTGGGTAGCAGCCGGATCAGCACAGACTTCCTGGTGGGGATGCTCACTCTGCTCCTAGGAGCCTTCTGGAGGGGAGGGGGGAGTGTGGGACCCAGGGCCCAGCGGGGGGATGTCTACAGGGAGCCCCACAGTGGCTCCACAGGGCCCCAGTTGGGGGGTCAAGAGGGCCAGCTTCTGAGCAGGATTGATCAAGGATGAGTCAGATGGGTGGCTGCAAGTGGATAGGTCTGGGCACTAACACCCACCGATCCCCTGCAGCCCCTTTAAAGAGGAAGCAGAGCTGGGGGGCCGCCTGAAGCTTCCTGGGAGCCTGGTGGTGCTGTCTGTTATGGAGGGTGGTCTCCTGACACCACACCCTGAGCAGAGCCAGGTGCTTCCCCATACCTGCTTCCCACCCCAATGCATCCCTCCCACTCTGGCTGGCCAGAGCAGAGCCAGGCTCAAGGTGGCTCCCCACCCACATCAGAACCCCATCTATATCCCGGAGGAGCCCAATGGGAGCAAAGAGGGCAGGGCTCCCTCCTGCATGAGCACCTCCACCTAACCTTCCTGAGGGGCTGTGGATCAGCAGGGAGGTGGGAAGGGGTGCCAAGGCCTGGGTCTCTGACTCTGGCTTTGGGTCCCTCATCACCAGGTGGCTTCTCCACACCTTGGGAGGGGTGTGGCCTGGGGGTGAAGCAGGATGCCTACCGATGGCCTCTCTTTGGTCCGACACATCAAGCCATGTCCCTGATGGTTACATTCATGTGCAGCTAGTTCTTCTGCAGAAAGAAGACGGCGGCGTGGTAAGTATGGGCGTGGCTGTGTGACTTGAGGCAATGGCCCTGTGGAGGGTGGTGAAGCTACAGGACTAGGAGCAGGGGGCAGCCAGACTGGGACGGTCCAGCATCACCCCACAAGCCACAGATGGGTGGGACCCCAGGACACCAACCCAAGGTCACACTCCAAGCCTTCTCAGTATCCCTGGGTCACGAGCTCCTTGACTGGGTCCTGAGAGCACATCTGAGTCACTACCCTGGAGGCCAGGGGAGAGGAAGAGACTATTTAGGGGATGCTCATAAGACTATTCAGGGACCCCTTATAAGCCATAAACCCTGCAAACCTTCATCTCGCACCCCAACTTGTTTGGGGGATCCAGACAGAATCACCCTGCCATTTATTCTCTGTATGACCAGAACCTAGGGTGGACAAGCACACCATCCAGCCCCAGTAAGTACTGGGGAATAGGACTGAGGGTGGGTGGGTGGATGCATGGGAGGGGATAACTGTTGGACAGATGGATGGACGGTGGAGAGGTAGATGTGGGGCAGATGAATGGATGCTTTGGGGAATGGTAGACAGCGTATAGAGAGATGGTAGATGAATGGGTTAATGAATGGTTGGATGGGTAGATAAATAGATGTATGATGTATGAATGAGTGGAAGCTAGATGGATGGATACTATATGGATAGGCGGGTGGTTGAATAGGTGGGTTGGTGGTTCATTGGGTGGGTTGGTGCATGGATAGGTGGTTGGTTATGTGGATGGATGGGTGGATAGGTGTTTGGTTGGATGGGTGAGCAAAAAATAGATGGATAGGTGGTTGATTGTGTGGGTGGACAGGTGGGTGTGTGAGTGGATGGTATCCCCTTTACTCTCCAAAGACAGACCCCGTGAAGTCACCAAATGGAGTAAGGAATAGAAATGGGCCGGGGCTTGGGGAGCCCCCACTCCAGCCCAGCATGGCAGGCTGGCTTCTTTCATCCTCCACCTGCCTGACTTCACCTGCGCTCCTGGTGAAGTCAAGCAGCAGAGACGTGCGTGAGGGAAGTGGCCACCCAGACTGGCAGGGCCACGTGTCCTCCAGCGTGGCTAGCAGCCCCTTTCGAGCAGGTCCCTGAACCCGTTCATGTGGGGGGACAGGAGCTAAAACACTGGGAAGGTCTCTCAGCAAGGGGCCAAGCTGGACCCACACCTACACCCAGCGCACTGACCAGCTGGACCTGCTGAGCACGAGGCTGCCTGGGCCACCCCCCGGTCCTGCCTGCCCCATTAGAACCGGAGGCAGGTGCAGCCATCGCCGATGGGGAGGGAGGCACCCAGTCCCTCCTGGGGCCCTGTCGGAGCCCCGTCCAGCCTGCTGGCCCCAGCAGATAGGTAGCAAGGTCGGCAGTGCTCAGCCTGCTCGCAGTCAAGGGCGGGGACACTCAAGGTGCATGGCCAGCGCAGAGACAAGGAGAGTGTAGATCCCTGTCCGGAGCTGTCAGAGCCGAGCATGCCTGGCTGTGGGCCTTGCTGCAGCAGTCCATTTGGGGACCCCATGGCGTCAGCTCGACGGCTCCTGGTCATTTGATAACAAGAGGAGTATGCCTAGGAGCCTAAGGCCAGGCTGGGGCAGGCCGCCCAGAGCTGTCCCCACCCCCACTGCCAGGGTCCTAGGAGCTGGGGGGATAGGGTGGCCACGAGCCCTGGCACAGCCCCGGGGGCAGGGCGAGAGCAAGAGAGCTGGGAGGCCCGAGAAAGCAAGCGTGAAAAAACAGCAATAGAAGAAAAGACCTAGTAACCGTTTAAATCATGCAATTAGCCTTCTGAATGCTTCTCACGCGGCGGCTCGCTCACGGATGTTCCTTCTCTTCTCTCAGGAAGGCTCTTGGTCATCACCTCGCATGGGATGTAGTATGTGTGCATGTGCGCAAGTGTGAATGTTTCCCTTCGCTTCTAAGGTGAAGGAGAAGAAAACCCTGTATCATTACCACGAAATTGCTCCTTACACGGAGAAGCTCGGCAGCGGTCCACCTACACAGAGGGGCTTCAGTGAATGGAAGGGTCACCCAGTTCCTCTCACCCATCTGCTCAGCTCCGGCCTTGTCTACATGTGCGCACTGCCCAGCTGCATCACGCCACTGCCTGCCTCCAAGCTGGCCCAGCGACCACTGAAGAGGTGGGGTGGGGGCCCGCTGAGCCTCCCAGCCTCCCTGTCTCACCCCTCCTCTCCTAGGCCTGTTGGAGTAGCCATGGCAACAGAGCAGCTCACCTGCTCAGGTGACACAGGCCCAGAGTACTGAGACCACCATGTAGACCAGGCAGCCCAGCGTGGGGTGCTCCTCCCCTTCTGGTTCTGGCTCCATCCAAGGGCCTGGGGCCCAGCGGGCCTGCCTTGTGCTGCCACAGTGCTCGGGGACCGTCAGGGGTTCTGTGATGGCTCCTGGTTCTGAGCCCTGCCACAGGCTGGTGGAGGGCCTAAGGACTCACTCACCCCTTCATCTGCCCCCCCACCCCAACCAGAGGCCCAAACCAAAGCTTCTTAGCCAGTGCATCCACCCCTGAGTCCATGGGGAGCCAGGGGCAGAAGGCTGGCAAAAGGCCAGGCTCACAGAGGGGAGCTGCTTGGATGGGGGGCGGACAGCAACAGGGAGTGGAGAGTAGGCACTGCCCAGGGTCTCAGTGGGTCTGAGGTGGACACGGGATGCTGGGCACACCTTGTAAGAAAGCTCAGTGAGGAAGCCCCACTCCAGATTTCTCCACGGCCTAAGCTTGCCTTGCTGACGGGGCCTTCACGCCCACCAGAGACCGTGGCTCGGGGGGAAAGTGCTGTGGGGTAGGGGTGGGGGGAAACCAACCCCAACTCCAACCAGGCCCAGCAGAGTGGTGTGCTGGGAAGACGGAGAACTGACTGTTCACTGCACATGACGACAGCAGGAGTCCCCACAACCCTCATGCTGGCGCCCCCATAGTGGGGGCTGTGGCTGTGTGGGAGGGCTCCTGGCTCCCTGGCAGACAGGCTGGAGGCCACGCTGGGGAGGGGTTGCTGGGTACCCCTGCCTGACCCCAAGCACTCATTTCCCAAATGGCATCACTGAGGCCAGTGTGGGCCTGGGTGCTCACCCAGGCGTGGCACTCCCACTCTGGGGTGGGGGGAGGGCTCAGAGTGACATGATGTCCCTTAGTCTCCCCTTCCTCTAGTCCCCTTGTTGCATCACCAACCCAGGAGGGGCCTTCTGGGTGAAGCCAGTATCACAAACATCCAAGCCTGTTCCCCAGGGATGGGGAGTGGTGACAGCAACCCTATAAGGAGACAGAGGCAGCTGGTTTCCAGCCCGTGCCCCTCGGCACCCAGTAGGGAGCATCCGGTTCCAAGCCCTCCCTGAGGATCGGGACAGCTTCCCCACTGAGGGCTTTGCTCCTCGCCATGGGCAGGTGCACACTCACAGGCTGCACAGGCAGGCTCGCCCCCAAGCAAATGCGCTCAAGAAGTGCACACCCCTTTTCACTGGATGGTCTGCATGCTTGTGCATATTTGCACACCCACACTGGCACACCTGAATGCACACCGGCTGTGGAAGTTACATCATCTGGTGTTAATTTGAAGATTAAGAGTGTAGGGGTGGATTCTAGCCTGCCAATCAGGTCATAGCCAATGAGGCCTCTGTGCGGGCATGGCCATCCCGAGGATTCTGGGAACTCCTGCATTTCCTCCTTGGAGGCGGGAGACACTCTGCTCCCTCCCTGCGAGAGATTTCTGGGAAGCCACCCTGAGGTCAGCGTTCAGGAACTAAAGGAACCATGTGGAGACCCCTGCCAGTGCTGAGATGCTTACAACGCCACTGGATCCACAAGACTTCCCACCCACTGGCCTGTGATCTTCCTGCATTCCGTGTCATTGCATGTGTATCATGAGTGTGAAGAGGACTTTATGGATTGGTATTGGACATATGGGCTAATATCGGACTTATGGATTTGATCTGGGCTGGGATGTTTTCTCATTATTCAATTGCTCTTGTATAAAGTGCTTATACACATGAGTGTCTATGACTTTTAGTCAACCCAGACTACCACACTGGCACACCTGCACACACCGGCACACTTGCACACACTGGCACACTGGCACACTTGCACACACTGGCACACCTGCACACACCGGCACACCTGCACACACCGGCACACTTGCACACACTGGCACACCTGCACACACTGGCACACCTGCACACACTGGCACACCTGCACACACCGGCACACCTGCACACACTGGCACACCTGCACACACCGGCACACCTGCACACACCGGCACACCTGCACACACCGGCACACTTGCACACACCGGCACACTTGCACACACCGGCACACCTGCACACACCGGCACACTTGCACACACCGGCACACCTGCACACACCGGCACACCTGCACACACCGGCACACCTGCACACACTGGCACACCTGCACACACTGGCACACCTGCACACACCGGCACACACCGGCACACCTGCACACACCGGCACGCTTGCACACACTGGCACACCTGCACACACCGGCACACTTGCACACACTGGCACACCTGCACATAAACACTCTGGCACGCTTGCACACACACTGGCATGCCTGCAGGCACAGCCTCGCCTCACTCCTCAGGACGGCTTCCTCTGGCTGCGATGCCTCCACATTGTCCTCCATGAGCTTGGGGAGCAGCCGAGGCTCCAGGCTCAACCCCTGGCTGTCACCCTGGGTGAAGATCTTCTCCTCAGCCAGCTCCACAAACAGGGCATGGGAACTTTGTGACCAGAGAAAGCCCATTGGCCCACTGGGGTTTGCAGGCACCAAGCCCCGGGGAAGGTAGGGTTGGGGGACCTGGGGCTCTGTCCTAAGAGCTGTTGGCCCCCAGGTCCTGCACATCACAGGCAGGGTGGTGAGGTGGGAAGGTCCTGGACACCTGCCCTGGCCCCCAGGGGCCCACCTCTAGCGCCCACCTGAGCCCTGTGTCAGTCCCCATGTGAGGACACAGGTTCCTATGCACCTGCCGTGTCACAATGTGTGGGTCTGCATGTACTGGGTGTTAACAAATGCAACAGTGTGTGTGCGCATGTGTATTGTGTGGGTTTATGTGTATTGTGAAGGAGGCTGGGTGGTCGTGTGGATTATGCACTGGGCCATTGACCAAAAGTTCAGCGGTTCAAACCCACCAGCAGCTTCGCAGGTGAAAGGTGAGGCTGTCTGCTCCTGTAAAGCTGTACAGTCTTGGAAACCTCGAGGGTGGGAGAGAGGGGCGCTTCCTACCGTGTCTTCCAGGGTCAGCAGGAATCAATCGACCTGAGGATAGTAATGTTGGGGTGTGTGTTGGTAGGTGAAGCCAGCCCTGGTGGTGCTATCAGCTCAGCGTTGGACTAGTAACGGCAAGGTCCATGGTTGAAACCCACCAGCTGCTCCTGGGGAGAAAGGTGAGGCGGTCTTGTTCTCTAAAGACGCCCTGGTTCGTTTGCACTTTCGGGAGGCCTCGTGCAGGAGACTTGCCCAGTACCACACACCATCCATTTCCTAACTGCTGCTTCCATGACCCTGGGCCGAGAATCTAGGCAAGATGAAATCATTAACAATGTTAGTGCCCCCTCCACTTATCATGACGTCTGTTGGTGCAGTTGTGAGAAAATGTTTGTTTGACATCTAGTCGTCATCCACCCTGAAGGCTACAGTCCTTGATCTTCCTCAGCAAAGCTCAAGCCCTCCCCCCTCCAGCAAGCAAGGCGGTGTCCTCTGCATCCGCGCAGGCTGGAAAACCTTCCTCCAGTCTTGCTCCCACCTTCTTCTTCATGTGGTCCAGCTTCTCTGATGGTGTTCTCAGCATCCAGATGGAGCAAATGTGGGGAGAGGTACGCCTGGTGCACCCCTTGTCTGATCGTAAGCCACGCGGTGTGCCCTTGTTCTGTTCGTATGACCGCCGTTCAGTCCACGGGGAGCTCCCTCGGGAGGACAGTGACCTGGGACTCCCATTCCAAGGTTCATGATGATGCGCACAGCTGACCGTCTTGGCACGGCCAATACAACACAAGGAAGCGTCTTTCTCTTTCTCCGCTCTCTGCCATGGTCTGGCTCAGACAGCAGTGGCCATATCCCTTGCTCCACGCCCTCTTGTGAATCGGGCTGGGACTCCTGGCAGCTCCCTGCCTGTGTGCGGTGGCGACCCTTGTTGGAGTGCCTTTGGTAAATCTCACTTCAAAGAGACTGTTGGACAGTCTCCGCAGTCTCCGGGGTCACTTTTCTTTGGAAGGGGGCCCACAAACAGGGATCTCTTCCAACCAGTCGGCTGTTTCCCAAATTCCCCAGCATAGACAAGTGAGTTGTTTGCAGTGCTCCATTAGCTGGTTGGAACATTTCAGTTGGGATTCCATTAGTTCCTGGAGCCTTGCTTTTTGTAACGCCTTCCCGGTGGTATGGACTCCTCCTCCAGCATCCTAGCCGCCCACCAGTGGAGCAGCTGGCGGGGTTCCAATGGCTGGCCTTTCAGTTAGCAGGTGAGCGCTGCCCCACTGCCCCAAGTACACACAGACACTCGCAAGACCTGCTGGGATCTTGGTTGTCTTTGGGCACAGCTTCAAATGCATCTCAGAAGAGTGAGCACACAGACCCAGGACAGGGACCTCCTGTAGCTCCTTCTGCACAGCCGTACACTCCTGTTCACAGACTTCACCCTAGCTCCGAGCTATCACAAAGGGAATGCCTTCTCAAATGTCCATTCCTAATCGTCTTCTGCTAGCACGCACGGACTAGGGGCCCTGGTGGAACAGCGGACTACGTGCTGCGCTGCTCACTGCCAGGTCAGCAGTTCGATACCACCAGTCAACTCTGTGGGAGAAGGGCAAGGCCTGCTACTCCCGTAGTGAGTGGCAGCCTGTCCTGCAGGGTTGACACGGACACCACAGCAGTGAGTTCATTGGGGAATGGATGAGGGTAAGTCAAAAGACGCTGCTTTCAGAATCACAGAAACTCGTTCAACAAGAATTTCAAACCACGAAGCCGCCTTTTCTCGCCATATGCTGCGTCCATGTCTGTACATTTGGAAGGTGTCATTTGCACCTCCCCCACCCCGCCCCAAGGAATGGCACGCTTTCCTATGGACTCCACGTCAACGTGGCAGTCTGGGCATCCCACCCGAGAGGGACTCGTGTCGTGTGCCTTTGAAATGTTCTTTGCGTTTGGAAATTAATTTTTAAATAAATCCTGAAGAGGAGGGTCAAGTCAGACGGACAGATGGTAGAACCGTAATGACAGTCTTGTAGGAAGAATGCGCAGGCACGTTGACACCCCCCTTTTCTCACCCGTGCGGTTTCCCATTTTCCTCCCACTTCATAATAAGCCACGGTGGCCACCCTGTGTCCTCCATGAAAGTCTATCAAGATGACCCTATCTTGTTGTCAGGTGTCCCCAAGTCAGCTCCGACTCGATGCACCAAGCACAGCGACCACGGCCCTGCCCCGCACCACTCTCTGAAGGGCTCCCACGCTGGGGCCCACTTTTGGTGGTCCCTGGGTCCTTCTGGGCTGCCCTCTTTTTTGCTGCCCCTCGACTAGACCAGGCATGGTGTCCCTCTCCAGGGACTGGTCTCCCCTGACAACACGTCCATAGGACGTGAGACCCAGTTTCGCCATCGTGGCTTCTAGAGAGCGCTGTGCCCGCACCTGCTCCGAGGCAGATTCGTTTGTTCTTGGGGCAGTCTGCGGTAGTCTCAGTATTGTCCTGCAGCACCATGCAGATGCATGGATCCTTCTGCGGCCTTCCTTATGGAATGTCCAACGCCGACATGGAGATGAGGCGACTGAAGATGCCACGGCTTGGGTGAGACTCACCTTAGTCCTCAACAAACACCCTTGCTTCTCAATACCCTAACGAGGTCTTGTGCAGAGGAGTTACCCAATGCCATGTGTCCTTTGATTTTTCGGCTGCTGTTTCCATGAGCATCAATTGAGGATTTGAGCAAGATGAAGTTTTCTTGACTGCTTCGATCTTCTATCCATTTATCACAGTGTTGCCTATTGGTCGGATTCTGAGGATTTGGGGCCTCATTGGCATTGAGTCGGCATCCATACCGAAGGCTGCAGTCCTTGACCTTCAACAGCCAGTGCTCCGAGTCCTCCTCACTTGCAGCAAGCACGGTGGTGTTGTCTGCACAGTGCAGACTGTTCGTAAGCCCTCCTTCAGTCCCCAGGCTGCCTGCTTCTTTCTGTAAGCCAGCTTCTCTGTTGGTTCGGGAGACAGACTGAGTAAGTGTGTGAGAGGACAGAACACCGACGCGCCCTTTTCTGACTTTAAACCATGCAGTATTTGATTATTTTATCTTCTATCTGTTTACTTCGGCAGTTACACAGAATGCGTGTTGAAACTCCGGCTATGGCTGGAGAGTCGCTGCTTTCTGCGGTGTACGATTTGAGGTTGGGTGATCAAGCATCTGCCCTCGAGGGTCCTTGTGTCTCCCGGCAGAACTGATGTGCCCTTGTGCGGCCCTCCCTGCTCGGTGCGCTTCCTCCGCTTCCGAGTTGACGGCAAATTCATTTCTGCTTCTCTGAAGCCCTCTTCCTTTCACCTTTGTTACAGAGCAGTCTTTTCTTTTAACCAGATGTGGACCTTTAAAGGGGTCCTTCTGCTGTCTTAAGGCTTCCATTGTTGGGGCGAATCGTGTCCCTCCGGAAAGGGAACAGGATTTCTGCTCAGCGTGGACCTTCCCTTCACATTGTTTTTGGTCTTTGGTTTTCCAAAAACTTAGGGATGCAGCTGAGAATGGGTTTCTTTGCATTTATTCTCTTCCTAGCAGAGCTTTCTGTTGCTTGAACTCTGGGGGCGATTTTGGCAAACTCCCAAGCGTGATCTTTCCGAACAGTGCGTTGGTCCACTTGCTCTCGCCTGCTGACACGCGGTGGCGGTGAGGTACCACCGGGCCAGTTCTGACTCACAGCGACCACGTGGGCCGCAGGAGGAGGGTGCACTGCCGGGTCTTGCGTGGTCCTGCCGGCGTCCTTACCTCTGAGCCCACTGCTGCAGCCACTGGGTCCCCCGTCTGGCTCAGGGCTTCCCCTTTTTCCCTCTGCTTTACCAAACACGATGTCCTGCCCCACGGACCGCTCTCTCCCAATGCGTATGCGGCACACTCTCACCAGCCTCGCCTCTAGGGGGCGTCCTGGCTGTCCTCCCTCCAAGACTGGTTTTTTGGTTCTTTTGGCGGCCCGTGGTACAGACAGTATTCTCCGCCAGCACCACAATCCAAATCCACCAGTGCTCCTTCAACCTTCCTGACTCAGTGTCCAACTGCCACCGGCACACGAGGCGCCTGAAAAGACCCTGGCTTGCCTCGGGCGTGCCGTGGTCCTCAATGTAACCTCATGGCTTTGCAACACTTGAAAGCAGACTGGTGGCTGCTTCCATGAGCACGGACTGTGTGTCCACGCAAGGCGAAATCCTTGCTCACTTCAGTCTGTGCGCTGTTTATCATGATGTCACCTACTGGTCCAGCTGAGAACATGTCGGTCTTCTTGACACTGAGTTGTAATCCATATGGCAGGCTGCCATCTCTGATCTCCATCAGCCCAGGACTTCAAGACCTCCTCCCCTTCAGCAAGCAAGATTTGTGTCATTTGCATATCTCAGGTTGTTACGAAGTCTTCCTCCAATTGTGATGCTGAATTCTTCTTCATATAGCCAGTGTGGCAGTTACATCCTCTCCTGTCAACTTGAGCGAAGGGGTGGAGTCTAGCCTGTCAACCAGGTCACAGGTTGATGACCTCATGAGACCAGACCCCGTCTCTCTGCCTTCCTTGTCCTGCTGTGGAGACACTCAGAGAGCTGGAGGAGACATGTGGAGACCCTTCCCTGCCACCACTGGACCCGCAAGACCTTCCACCCACTGGCCTGTGATCTTCCTGCATTCGGCATCATTGTGTGTGCTACTTGGTTCTAAAGGGAAATTTATGAACTAGCAACTGACATGCGGGCTAATATCGGACATATGGACTGGATCTGGGCTGGGATGAGTTCTCAATATACAATCGCTCCTTACATAAAACTCTTTCTGATACACAGCTGAGTGTCTATGAATTTGTTTATGTAGTCAACCCAGACGGACCCATCCAGCTTCACTGATTATTTATGATTTATTCAGCATACGTACGCAATAACATGGGGCTCTGGCAAATGCCTCCCTCTTCATCTGTTTTCTTCAGCATACTTTAATGTCCACGTCTGATTACTCACATCTCAGCGTCCCCGGCAGACCAGCTTCCACCCCGCCGTTCTCCCCTGGCTCCCGGTGTGCTGGGTGGCTTCAAGCTGAGCGCCAGGCACAGCAGGGAGGACTCAGCTGTCCTCAAGCAGGCAGAGCTGAACTTGATTCCAACCTGCAGAGCCCTGGCCCTTCCGGGCCTCATCTAAACACCCAAGCGGTGTTTAAAAAGAGTCCTTGCTACTGATGGGTCCTGAACCCCAACTTTTATCTCTTTAGCATCCTGGGGATGGCCCATGCTGTTTAATGTCTGGAAGCACATTTTGCATGGTCTCCTGCCCCTCACCACATCCTCAGAGCTTACAAGCCAGCAAATACCTCGGGGAGAACTGGCGGGATTTTGATCCCTCCAGTCTTGGCTGTCTCGGGCGCCCTGAGCTCCAGCCTTTGTCTCCTCCACCCAGGAAACTGCTAGAGCTGCAGGCCTCCGCTTCTGCAGAGACACCAGCCAGCACTTGCCCCGAGGAGGGGAGGGGGTGGCGACAGCCTTGGCGCTCATTCCCATGCAGTTTCCTCTTTTCTGGAATCCTGCCTCTCAAGACATGGCTGCCTTGGCCTGCTCGTTGGTGTGTGTGTGATATGTGTGTGCTGTGTGCTGTGTGTGTGTGCTGTGGTATGTGCTGTGTATGTGGTGTGTGTGGTATGTGGTGGTGTATGTGTGTGGTGTGTGGGGTGGTGTGTGTGTTATGTATATGATGTGTGTTATGTGTGTTGTGTGTATCGTGTGAACTATGTGTGTGCTGTGTATGTGCTGTGTGAGCTCTGTGTATGCTCTGTGTGTGTGGTGTGTGTGTGTGGTATGTGTGTGGAGTGTGTGTTTGTGTGTGTGTGTGTGTGTGTGTGTGTTGGACAGTTGCTCTTGGCAGGAGTGTTGGTCTGGTACGAGTTGCCAGCCATCATTATTTGGGGTCTCACCCTGTGCTAGAGACCTGAGGTCAGAAGGGCCATTGGTAAGAGGTTACGCCTCAGAGCAAACCTCCTGGGACAGGCCCTCCCCACGCACCACCCACCCCCACAGCCTGTCCTGCTCTACCCGGGAGCACACGTGGTGACAGTGACAGGCCCTCTGGCCGAGGCCCACGCTGCCTACCCACCTGCTTGCCGCCCCTCTGTGCGCTGGGAAGCAGTGCTCGGGACTTGTCCGCAATGTTGTCGGGAAACAAACAAGAGGAGGGGAGCGGGTAGAGCAGGGGCAGGCAGGGAGGTAGAAGCAGTCAGTGGGCACTGGACAAGGGGCCTCCCAGGGGTTTAGGAAGCCTGGCTCCGCCCGCAAGCTCTCCACCGCCCCATGCACAGGCTGAGCTCCTGGGCTGCATTTGCTCTGCTGCCCCCCGGAGGCTACCGTGAGATAGCCCCGTGGGCAGCCCCTCAAAAGTGAAGCCTCACAGGGTGCATGTCCCAAGGGCAAAGCACCTGTCTTCGCACCAGGCCCACCAGCCTAACGCTTCTCCTGCTCTAGGGCCAGTATAGAGATGACACAGCCAGGGAGGGCTGTCCCGGAGCTGGGGCTCCACCCCCACTGGCCTGGCCAGGCAACGCGGCCTCACCTTCTGCACAGCTCCGTAATATTGAATGGCAGCTGACAGCTGGTTTCTCAGGCGGTCCAGTGGAAGATGCTCCGGCTACAAATCCAAGAGCAGAGCTGAGGCAGGAGGCAACCCTGGGGGACACCTCCATCACCCACTCTCTGTGTGCCCTCTTGTCCCTTCTGGTTGTGTCTGCCCCAGGCCTACCCTCTCCGTCCATCACCAGTCTCCCACCACAACGACTCCCACCGCTGTCAGAATCAGGCTCCTCACCAACCCCTCTCCCATGCCCAGGACCACCACCTCCATCACTTGAACTGTGGCACACACTGTCTCTGCAGCTCAGCAGCCACCACCACGACCACCACCACCATGGGGACCACCATCACTGACACCACCACCATGGCACCCCCACGGCCACCACCACCACTCAGTCATGTGCACACACATCTGCACCTGCTCTAAGCACGTGACCTATACCTATCTGCCCACAAGCCTACCAGATAAGAACCACTGTGGTCACCCCGCCCCCCACCCCGGGAGCCCTGCACACCCCGCCTCCAGCACTGAGTGGCTCAGTCAAGGTCGCCCAGGCTGTGGCGCAGGACCCCAGCCCCGGTGGCTGCGCCCAGAGCCCAGGCCTCCACTGCATGCCAAGCAGAGTCCTCACTCTGAACTTCAGTCAACAAGCCACCCCTCCATCACAGCTCACCCCTCATCCTCCCAACACCCTCTCAGGTCACCCCTTCCCCGCCGGGCAGGGCTGTGCTGTCTGGATCCCCACAGCAACCCAGCATCTAGAATGGATGCAGACACAGAGCTGGTGCTCCATCTACCATCTCTGGAGGGCTGCGCTGGCCTGTCTGCTCTTGTTTGGGACCTGACCTACCCACATGGGCGTGGCCTTGGAGCCCTGTCTGATCACGTGGGGTGGAGCCTCGGAGCCCGGCCTGACCGGCCCACGTGGCCGTGGCCGCAGGACCTGGTAGGATTGACTCCGGTGGGGTGGGGCTGCAGGCGGGTCTGATCAGACTCCCCCGCCCCCGCAAACAGCCGGCCGGGTGCGGGGCTGCCTGCCTTCCACGACAGGGCAGGTCTCCAGGTTTAAGCTCTCCTCACCGTGATACCAGTACCATCCACAGGCCCTTTCTGCACCCCCACACCCACCCAGTTTAGCGGCCTGCGCCCGTGGTTTCTCTCATTGACACAATAGTGTGGGGTCCGTCCATCCCTGCAGTGACTGAATGGGCGAATCTTACTTTTGGATTCTCCAGAATGGATGTCAAAGAGCCCTAGGGGAGGGTCCAGTGAGCTCGACGTTAGTGGCCCCGATCCGCCCACCCCTGCAGGAGAAAGGCGGCTGCCTGCTGCCGGGCAGCTGTACAGCCTCGGGTCATGGACGCAGCGCCGCTGGTCTGGTTCTTGGCTACAGTGAGGACGTGGAGGGCCGGGCTGTGAGGGGCGTGGGGCAGCACACTCAGAGGCTGGTCCCAGGAGCCCAGCACGTCCTAGTACCCCTCCTTCTACCCTGTCTTCACTACCTGCCCTCCCGCTGGATGCCAGCCTGGGGTCTGTGGAGACCCCAGGTCTGTGCTCCCCACTCCCCAGCCGGGTCTCCGTGGCGCAGGAGCTCTGAGAGCTGCTTCAGGGCGCTTGTGCTGACGGACATGGTGGTGCTGGTCTCCTGCTGCACCGCGTGCCTGGGGCGGGGCTGGGGGGGGGTGATGGGGAGACATGGGAGAAGCAGGGCTGGAGGACAGACAGACCAGCAGAGGGGAGGACAGGAGGCAAAGACACACAGGGTGTGAAGGGAAGAAATGACAAGAACATGGATGGAGGATGAGGGACAGTGTGCAAAAGCCCCCAGGAGATTCTGGAGGCCCCAGCATCAACCCCACCCTCAGCCAAGGCCCAGGCGCCAGGAGCTGTGAGTGGTACTCTACTGCACACAGCTAGAAAGGGGGTGCAGGCAGCCATCGGGGGCACTGAGGAAATAACAACCAGAATGTTCCCCAAACTTCATGAAAGACGTAAACCCATAGAATAAAAAAATTCAATAAAATCCACAGAAGAGAACCACACTAAATTCTTGACACTCCAAGCGTCCCAGGCAGGATGATTCTCTACAAATCACCACATACACACACACACACACACACACACAATGGGGAGGCACACCGGGACCCCAAATTCACACTGGGCAGTAGGAGATTCCAACAGAAGTCACAGGAATTCTCCAGGGGGATCTATCGCCCTCAGACCTTCTGTACAGGAGAGAGCTGGAAAATGAAACCAGACGGAAGCCAAGACCTGCGCAGACCTCCAGAAAGAGTTACAATGAAGGGGAAAAAACCCTTTAATTGTCTCATCTTAATCACTAAAAAATAATTGCCTCTTATAATTAGATCAAAATCCAACATATTACCATTTGTTTTCCCTTGCGACCCGTTTTTAATTTGTTCCAGTTTCTATATCTCCTTCTTTCTTTTGGATTGAGGTTTTCTGTTTTGCTTTATTGTATGGTTGTTGTCGTAGGGGCTCCAGGAGAGGTCAACTCACAGACGGACAGTTCTTCAGGGTTATGGCAGCGGAGGCTGAGGGTGTGATGGGTGTAAGAAGGAACACATGTTTTGAAAGTGATTGTGGTGATGACTGTCCAGCTCTTTTCAATATATTTAAATTGAAAAGATTTAAATTCAATAAATTAACATTGAATTGTATGGTAGGTGAGTTCTAGGCCAACAAACCTGTTTTTAAAAAAACAACTCACTATTTATATCAAAAACAAACAAACAAACAAGGGCCCTGTGGGAGTGCATTCTGCCTGCAGCCGACCCTGTGGGGCAGCCTCATCTTCCGTCTGCCCAGAGGCTGGTGGGTTTGAACCCCCGTCTTTCAGGTGTCAGTCCAAGCCCTGCACCCGCAGCCCCCAGCGGCTCTGGCGCAGTGGCAGCATACTGCGCATGTACAAAGGCAGCACTGCCGCTGCAAAGTGAGAAGGGGAGGAGCGAGGTGACCAGGGGGCGTGTTGGAGGCACCTGTGCTGCATGGGATGTGACCCCCTGGAAGACGAGGGATCACCGGTGCATCTGAAATCCTAGACCAGGTGCGGGCACACAGGTAACTTGGATGACATTTTGCAGTCCTCGCCTGGAGCCAGGAGGAGGAGAAGGAGGAGGAGGGAGAGGCTGTGACTCCAGATACAAGAGCCGGAATTGAACGCCTTGCCTCTCAAACTTCCAGAAAGAAGCCCCAGGCGGGGTGGGAAGGGGAAGGGCGCCACACCCGAGCACGTGCCACTCTATGTGCATGCTTGCCAGAAACCTGGGCTGGGTGGCTTCCCAGCCTGCGGCCCATGAGGCCAGGCACCTGGAAACCCAGGAAAGGCCTTCGGGGCAGAAAAGCTCAGAGGCACCCCTACCACCACACCACAGAAAACCAGCACGTGGGACCTAGGCCACGTACAATGGCGATGCCCACCAAGGGGGCTTCTCCTCAACCCACTGTCCTGGCAGCCCACTCCCTGATGCAGCCTGTCTGGTGGTCTTGCCACCCCCATCCCCCTGGGCTTTATAAGGTGGTGGTTGTGGTCCTACCTGCACCCAGCACCCTGCTGGCAGCTAACAGGTGCCCCACTTTCAGGTGGACACAGATACAGACAAGTAGGACCTAAGCTGTCCTTAGGTGGTCAGGAGAGATGGGACAGAGGGGTGACGGAGACAGGGCCCATCAAGCCAGTATGGACACCTCATAAGTATCTGGCTGCCCCTCCTTGCTCCCAATGCCTTGCCCACTCCTCCTTCTCCCTGACCTGGGGTAGGATCAGGTGCCCCTCCCAGGTCTCCCCTCAGGAAAGGAACTGAGCCTTCTCTCTGGAGCAGGAGTGGGGTGGGGGTGCGGGGAACAGGGGCAGAGCCAATGATGCACATGAAAGGGGCAGAGCAGAGGGCACACTGGGAGGGGGCAGAGCCGTCACAGCAGCCCCCTTCCCAGTCAGTCACAGGTCTTGGTCTGGATCCCCCACATGTCAGCTGAGGGAGCAGAGACAGGTCAGCAGGAGGCCCTCCTGGCCACAGCGGGTCTCCAAGCCTGAGGTGGTTCTGAAGGCATCAGACAGAGTGGGGTGTGCGCAGGTGATGGCTGTGTCCGGGGAAGGCTTCCAACAGCCAAGCAGGCACTGAGTGAAGCCAGTGGGACTGAGGGGGGCGTGTGGGGATGCCGGGCAGCGCCAAGTCCTCGAGGGCCACTGCATCACTGAGCCAAAGTGCAGGACGGTGGCATTCTGGTCCCGGGTGGGATCTGATCTGACACCATCTGGGTCCATATCTGACTGGCAGACCACCGTGGGGGGAGGGCCATGGACGGGTCATCACAGAGGAGCACCACCAAGACCTCCAGCCCCCTATCATCCTACACATGGCCACCACAAGGTCACTGGACATCATGCCCCCACTTCCCCAGCAAGAGAGGACAGGGTGGGGGGATCAGGGAGGGCGTGGATGCAGGTTCTAGGATCCAGGCACCCCCGCATGAGCCCCTGCAGTCACAGCCATGAGGAAGGGCAGGCCACAGAGGCAGGTGGCAGGCGGGTCTTCTCCAAGACCCCAAAGTGGGCTGTGTGGGTTTGCAGGGATGGTGTGTGGTGGGCTAAGGGGGACCTTGGGGTAGTGTTGTATGGGGTGGAAGGGTGAGTGGGTCACAGTCACTTCCCAGCCAGGGCCACATCGCACCCTTTCTGCCTGCTGCGTCCTGTGCTTGAGGAGGGGTCTCAGCAGCTAGTGCCCCTCTTGTCCTCATCTGGCAGCAGTGCCCAGGGCCAGGCACACAGGTCCTGGCCAGGCCCTCTGAGTGTCCAGCAGCCCGGGGCTTGGGGCCCCTCACAGGCCAAGGGCCAAGTCCATGCAGGCAGGGCCAGCCCTAGCCTTGAGGACAGTTGGCCTTCTCCCTAAGACTGCTGGCTGGTCTGCTCAGAATGGGGTCTCCCTCAGAACCACCTCCCACTTAATCTCAGCCTTGCACCCCACCCCAACAATACCCCCTTTCCACCCTGGCCTGCCCCACAGGGAGGCTGGCAGTGCACAGGCCCCCAGCCAGAACGCTCGCCTTTGGCTCTCCTACCCTCTGGGGGCACCCCCACATCCCTAAAACACGGGTTCCCAACCCGCTGTCTGGCAACCCTCCTCCTCCATCCGGAACCAGAGAAAGAATTCTTGCCTCCTCTGGGACCGCCTGGAGGGGCAGAAGGAGGGAGAGCGGGGAGCAGCCGGAAGGAGGGTGAGGCTGAGGACATGGGCAGGTGAGGGGGCAAGGACCGCGAGGCCACCACCCACTCGGGGTGCAGGAAGCATCACTCTCTTCGCTGAGGCTGCTGTTCCCATAGCAACGGAGATCCCCACCGGAAGTGTGGGGCAGGGGTGGCCACTGTCCACAGGAGCTGCCGGAAGTACAGTGGGGAACCAGGGCCATCTTCCCTGCCCCCGCTCCTTCCCTGGTTGTCACAGCGACAAGAGAGCCTGCCCCCTCCTTCCACTTCTGAGGGCCTCCTGGCCACGGGCCCACGCGCCCCCACCTGCCCGGGCTCAAGGCGGGTGAGCCCTCGCGCCGTGGGCGGTGTGATTCGCTGGCGGTGGGTGCGCCCCTCTGTGGGCGCTGAGCGCCTTCTCCCTGGACGTTCTGGGGCAGCACCAGGCCAGCCGAGGCATAGGTCCCTCTCCTCCAGAAGCTGGCTGGGCAGGCGCCTCGGCCTCGGGGGCCAGGCAGCAAGGTCCCAGCCGCCCCAGAGTGCCACCCACGGGGACAGCTCAGTGGCCGCGTGACGTCCACTCCCCTCCAGGCTGGGGCACTGGCCGTGGCCTCGCTGGTCATGAGTGAGGCAGGAAATAATGCAGCCTTGCGAGTGCGTTTACAAGGCTCCAAGGGCTCGAGTCGGGCCTGACCCGGCCCTCAGAGATGGCCCCCTCTCCTCGACCTTCCCAGCCACGTCACAGAGCGGTGACTTGGTGGCCGTGTGGGAAGCGGCACAGGCACTCGCCTGGCTCCCTGGAACGTCTGCAGGGCGGACTGGGGACCAGGGAGGAGACTGTGGCCACCAGGCACGGGCTGTATAGGATCCTGGGGAACTCGGGGAGAAGGACAGGCTTGGGGACCCTCCGGGTGAAAACCACTGCACTTCAGTGGATTTTGGTAGTCAGAGCAGCCTGTCCCACAGGACAGTCCTGGCTGCAGGCCTTACCCACAGGCTGCCCAGGGGTCAAACCCGGCTGCCAGGGTCTGCCCACGGAGCCACCCCTGCCCACCCATCAACAGCTCCACTCCCCTCCCCCATCTCCCAGCCAGCTCTGCCTCTGTCCAGCTCCCATAGTGGCTCTACCCTATGTGAGAAGGGGGCACTGTCACCTCCAGGGCTCCAATGGAGCCAGCACTCCAGGCTTGGAGGCTATGGGTAGGGGACCCAGAAGCTAGCACCTTGCCCTACTGTCCCCAGGGAATCAACTCCCCCACACAGGTCTGATGACCCGACTCCTTCAGCGAACAGGGGGAGCAAGGTGACCAAGTCACTCTGGGGCAAGGCCCATCCCCCAAACACCCCCAAAGACAACCAGTCACGTGAGCCTCCGCCAGGTAACATTCTAGAAGCATGAATCGGGGTACAAAGCTGGGAGAGGCCAGCTAAAGGGGGTGTTCCATGCACAGCCCTCAGACGCTCTGAACCCAGGCTGGACCCTGATAACGGAGCTCCTGGGCTGCACACAGCAGGGCCAGAAGGGGTGTGGCCACTGGGAAGGGGTCAGAGTCTGGACAGAGACTTGGGGGGAGGGGCACAGTAGGGACGGGGCCAGCCCTCTAGGGGCTCCTGCATGTCTGTGCACAGCCCACCCACAGTGAGGACAGGGCAAGAAGGCAGGGGCATGGCCTGGGCCGGGACACAACTCCCCCCCTCACGGTTACCATGCTGCCAGCACTCCCCCGAGCCCATTTTCCAGTCAGGTTTAGGGTGGCTGCCCACCCCAGGACCAGTCTGCAGCCTGGCCCACCCAGGAACTACAGAGTGGTGGACCATACCCTCGGGCTCCAAGATTATCCAGGGTGCAGCCCCACCCCAGGACTCCCCAGAGACCACACTGTCTGGCAGGCACATGGTGGGCCCCCTCCACTGCAGGGGCAGCATGCATGGCTCTGCGGGCACCCGTGGGTGTATGGGATCTCTGTGCGGATAGCACACGGGTGTGAGCACATCTGGACGCAGACATCGCCACACCTGTGCCTGGGCAGGGGTGTGGGTACCATGTTCACCCACCTGTGTGTCCCTGTGGTGGGGAGGCAGGTCCTGGAGTCTCAGCTCAGTCCGCTCAGATGCCCAGTCTGCTCTGACTCTGCTGCCTAGTGGTAGAGTGATGTGCTCAGATGACCAGGCGTGCAGGGGTCCTGGGTGGGGGGAGGGTGGCAGTGTGCAGGGATGCCTGGGGTCCTGGGGGGGACCAGGCATTGTGTGAGGGCATCCAGATGTATGGGGATGCTCAGGTGTTGGAGGGTTCCTGGGGGTGCCCAGGTGGGTGGGGGTGCCTGGAGCCTATCCTATGCAGGCCCCGTGAACACAGGTAACCACGACACGTGGCCCCATCTGGCATACTCACAGGCTCTCCCACAGCTCCTGCATGTCACTCGGCGTCCCCAGGGACCGGAGGCTCTGCTCCAAGGAGGTCACTGCTGAAGAGAAGGGAGGTAGGTGTCATGGGCCAGAGTTGCCCTCACCGCCGAGCTGGCCCTTGGCCCTGCTGCACCCAGGGGCAGGGTGGGGAGGACCCAATCAGGGTCAGAAGGATGTGGGGACACAATGGGGGAGCCAGAGGATACAGGACAGAGACAGGACACAGGCCAAGGGCAGGAAGAGCCATGGGTAATTATCCCAAACCCCCAGGAGAGTCCAGGCCAGCACCCTCTCCAGCCAGTGCCCACCACTGCAGGTCACAGGGCTTGGGGGACCCCATGTGTGGGGTCAGGGGAGCGCTCTACTCTTCCCCACATTCTCTTCTCCATGTAGAGGGATGGAGGGAGCCAGTCCAGGGGCTAGGGTGGGGCTCTGACCTGGGGACTGCCCCTTGCCAGTGGATGTCCAGCGGCAGAGTGGCCAGCCCGGGTATGGATGCACCATTGGCGTTGATCCGGAAGACACAAGCCGACGCCACCTGGAATAGCTCCTGGACTTCAGTGAGCCCCCCCAGGGCAGCTGCAATGAGAGGAGAGCACACTTGCCGGCTGGATCTGGGACGCCGAGTGGCTCTGGGCAAGGCCTGCCCCTCTGGGCCTTCCTGGCTGGCCACCCCTGGCACCTGCTGCAGCCAGTACCTGATACAAGGTGCTCCCAGGCTGGCAGGCTCCGCCATAGAGCCAGATGTCCAGACTCTGCGGACAAGGGAGCCAGTGCTCAGAGCTGCCTGCATAGCCCAGTGGAGGGGGCAGGGGGAAGGGGTCCCCTGTGAGGAGGAGACCCCCACTGATGTCCAAAAGCACACCTTCAGGAACACCCCAGTGGTGGCCAGCCAGGCGCTATCCGTGCCAGCATAAAGGGGGCCCCAGACCCCACACGGGCCTGGTCCTATTCATCATGACATACCGCTGCCTGCTGGGCGTGCTGAAAACCAGGTGGACACCACCATTGTATCTGGAGATATAGGGGGGCAGTGGCTGGGCCCAGAGAGGATGAGTGACTTCCGCAGGGCTCCTGGCCAGGGCAGGCCAGCGCAGGGCTGGGGCCCAGCCTCCTCAGCAGGAGGCGAGCAGGTATCAGGCAGGGTGTCCTGCAGAGCCGCTCCTGTGGTTCAGAGCCTGGGTCTGTCATCTGTCACAGCTGAATCCCCATTGGCCAGAGGAGTTGGGCCAGGACTGGTCCAGCTGCCCTGAGAGCAGTGACCAGGCCCATGCCAAGCCCCCCAACCCCCGGGCTAGCAGCCTGGGCCCCCCACAGAGCTGAAAGCTGTGGGCGGGTCGGCCTGGCAACTGCAGCAGGTGCACCCCGCTATTTCTGATGGGCGCACGGAGTCTGGTAAACACCTAGAACCACCGTGGGCGAACATGAAAATGGGGGGCGCAGCTGGTTTCTCGGGAGTCAGGGCTGAGCTAGGGTGGGGGAGTGACTCCTGGCTGGTGATGGAGGCAGACTGTCAGGTCTAAATGGCCTCTAGCTGACCAGTGGGGGTACAGGGAGACACTGCTAGCCCTGTGGCCACAGGCTGACCCTGCTTCTCCTGGGCACACACAGCCTGTGCAGTAAAGGAGCCATGTGACTAACAGCCTCCTGGAGAGAAGCCATTAAAGGGGCAGTGCCGGCTTGCAGTCACCTCTCAGCTCCCTCTCCTGATGCACCCATGGGGTTCCGAGGGGCCTCACCTGCTTGGGGCCCTGAGAGGCCCTGTGGAGCAGAGCTGCCCTCGTGCCTATAGCATGTAGACATGCCTGCTACATGGGACACCTGTTATGTGTGGGCACACCCTGTGTGAGGACATGCCTGATACATGAGGACATATTTTTTAAACGAAGATATGCCCTAGCACTGAGCCCATGTGGCACGAGCCTGGGTACCTGAGAGCCCTGTGAGAGAGAGCTGCCCTCACAGCCTACCTGAAGAAAACTGCTACATGTGGGCACGCCTGTTACATGTGGGCACACCTGTTACATGAGGACACACCTATTACATGTGGACACAACTGTTGCATGTGGACATGCCTGGTATGTGTGGTCATGTGTTACATGTGGACATGCCTATTGTGTCTGGACACACCTGTTACACGTGGTCACACCTGTTACATGTGGACACGTCTGTTGCATGGCATGCCTGTTGCCTGTGAACACATCTGTTGCAGGTGAGCATGCCTATTACATGATGGCACACCTATTATATGTGGGCATGTCTGTTGCATGTGGACACACCTTATGCATGATGACATGCCTGTTACATGTGGGTGCACCCATTACATGTTTCGTGTGGACATGCCTGTTACACGTGGGCATTCCTGTTACATGTGGGCACACCTGCTGCATGAGAACGTGCTCTAGCCAACACAGAGCCCCAGGCAGCAGGAGTCTGGGCTCCTGAGTGGCCCTGTGGAGTGGAGCTGCCCTTCCTGCCTGAGGCAGCTGGGCTGTTACATGTGGACATACTCAATATGCAGGGACGCATCTGTTACATGTGGACATGCCTGATACACGAGAGCATATCTGTTATACGTAGACATGCCTGATACACAGGGCACATCTGTTATATGTGGACATGCCTGATACATGGGGTCACATCTGTTACATGTGAACATGCCTGATACCCAGGGAACATGTTACATGTAGATAAGCCTGATACACTGGGTACATGTTACATGTGAACATGCCCAATACACAGGGACACATCCATTTCATGTGGACATGCCTGATACATGGGGGCACATTTGTTCCATGAGGACACACTCTCGAGAGCATGGGGCCCCACACAGCAGGGGCCTGGGCCCCAAACTAGAGCAGAGCTGGAGCAGCTGGACTGTCCCAAGGGGCAGAATATGGTCCCGTCTGATGGCAGTCCCTGTCTCGGGCCCCTCTGCCTCACATACACATCCCACGTGTCAGCCGACGGTTGGGCATTGGTCAGCCGGAGTCGCTGGATGAATTTTGAGATACAGACATGCTTCCTGCTGCCTTGGGTCCCAACCACACACCAGTGGTCATTTTGACATGCAGTGGGCAGGCTGACTGTGCAGTGCACCATGGCAGCATGGGTGGGGGCAAGAGGCACCAGAGAGAATGGATGGGGTGGAGGGCAGCCTACAGTCACAGAGGCCCTTGTGCAGGGTCCTAATTTGAGGGCTGATGGGAAGAGGAAACTGAGAAGGAGCAGCAGGCCCGGAGAGGCCAAGGTGCTGGCTCAGAGACACGGCCCCTGCAGTGCCTATGTTGGCAGGCAACTGGCGGCTAGCTGCGCAGGGCTGACTCTCAGGTCAGGGACAGGTGTCAGGTGCAGAGAAAACAATAGAGCCACTGGTATGTCCTGGTGAAATGACAGCCAGCACGCTGGGAGGCAGGCAGGGCCAGAACTTCCCTTCGTCTGGCGGCAGCCACAAATCAGGAGATAGGGAACTGGAGCCTTCTGTGCCCCCAGGGAGCCCCTAGGGGTGGGGAGGAGCCGAGGGCCTGACCCCACACTGCCAGCTTCGAGGTTGAGGATCAGGAGAGAAAGCAGCTGCCTTCAGTTTGGGGCAGCCGGACACTGAGCCAGGGTGCCGCAGCGGGAAGGCGAGCACCTTGGGGTCAGGGAAGGGCCTCATTCTTGCTCCTCCTTGGTGATTTGCCATCCCTGGCTCTGCTCCCTTCTCTGTGCCCCTCCAAAAGACACCGCCCGCATGGTATGGTACAGCCTCACTCATGAGGAATCCCAGCCACAGTGACAGCCTCAGGCCCAGGCCCAGGTGCACACCCCACCATCTGCAATGGAGACGAGGCCCAGGTGGGGCGGGGACAGAGTATAAAATGAGAGGGTGAGGCAGAAAGTTCCAGAAACCTGTACAAGGGGCCCTTTGGGCACAAATCTGTCCACACACAGGGAGAACCCCACAGGGCTGGAAGCAAGCCAAGGGCCAGCACGGAGCCAAGCCAGGAGCCACCTGAGTCCTCACAGGGAGAGTCAACTGGCCTTAGCAGACATGGGGCCCAGCAGGCACCACGGGGGTGGTGCTGTAGAATGGGGGCAGGAGGGCATTAGGGTGCAGGCCTATGGTGGTAGATCACTTATATAAGGTCTTCCTCTCGGTGGCTAGGCAAATGAGGAGCTTGTGGTTCCATTTCCTAATGCTGGAGGAGGGGCCATGCAAATGAGACGTGGAACCCCAGCTAGGTTGTGGTCAGTTTTGCCATCCTGCTGGGCTCAGAAGCAAGAAAGGACCCCACTACTGCCAAAAAGAAGAGCCAGGGAGGCACTTGTCCTTTGGACCTGGGGTCCCTGGGGTCTACTGAGCCCCCCAGAGTCCCAGGAGGGAAGGTGGCAACACCAGGGCGGGCAGGCATCCGTGAGTGAACAGCCCTCAGAGAAGCAGCATGGGAAGAACCAGGAGACGGCACTCAGAGGGCAACCGGCTGCCCAGCCCAGAGAGTGTGGGGCCCAGGCTTATGGCAGGTGGGTGCCTCTGGGTGCTTGCTGGAGGGGCTGAAGAACTTGGTAACACTTGCCCGGGCAGGGTATAGGCCAGGCCAGAGTAGGAGCTGAAGGTCTAGTAAGCAGAGAGGGAGCCAGTGCCAGGGGGCCCGGTGGAGCGGAGAGAGGGTCCCACGCTGGAGAAGTGTCGTCAACATGCCCTGCGATGCTAGAGGCAAAGTGAGGTGAGTGAGCAGGTGAGGGCAAGGTGTGAGGAGACCCTCAATGGGACATGTCAGAGATGAAAAAGCAACCTGAATGAGCATCACATTAAAAGGAGAGTAGACATTGGGGAATGAGAGGCTCGTGAACTTGAGGACCAAGCAATCCAAAGGAAACAATGGGGCGGAAGAAGAAAGAGACTGACCAAAGTCGGCAGGGCCTCCATGATCTCAGGGCAGCACCCAGCAAGCTAGGAGGCCCGTGAGTCAGCAGAGGTCCAGAAGGGTGGGGGTGGGGGGGGCAGGAGACACAAGCACATACACACACCTGCAGAAAGGATGGCTGAAATCGAAAAATCACGCAAATTCCAAGCTCTGTGAGCTATCCACAAACCCCCAGCATGAAGAAAAATGTTTCCTTTAAAATACACCCAAGTTTTGTTGGGAGACCGAAACCCAACCCACTGACGTCCGGTTGAGCCCATAGGACCAGGGGAAGCACCCTGTGGGCATCCCAGACGGAGACTCCCTGTGGGAGCCGGCAGCCCTGTCTGCATCCTGCAGGGCAACTGGTGCCTCTACACTGTTAGAGTCGCAGCTAAAGCCCAGTGCACAACCCACTCTGTCACCAGGGGCGGGCGGGGGGGGCGGGGTGGAGGATGGGACAAGGTAAGCTATCGCAAGTTAAAAGAAAATAAAAAACAGAGCACGGAAGAAACCACTCTAGCTGCCACCCAGTTGAGTCCAGTCCCTGGGCCCCACGTGTGCAGAGGGAGCTGCACCCCAGGGGGGGTGTCTGGTTTTCCAGAAGTGGACAAGCACCCCTCCCTTTCCAATAACCCTGGGGCAACCAGAATCTACAAACCACTCCATCAGCTGACCGGTGTGTTAACTGTGGTTGGGCTGCAAGGTCAGCAGTTCAAACCCATCAGCTGCTCCTCGGGAGAAAGACAAGGCTCTCTGCTGCCACAGATACTGACGGCCGTCAAAATCCATAGGGGGTGGGCGATTCTACTCTGCCCTGCAGGTGGCTTAGGGTCAGCATTGACTGTGAGCCTGAGCTTGGGCTTGAGTGGAAACCTTAGAGCAGGGGTCTTCAAACTACAGCCCGCCAAGGATATTTATCCAGGATGCTGGGTGTTATTGTCCATTTTGTTTTTCACTTCAAAATAAGATATACGCAGTGTGCATAGGAATTTGTTCGTAGTTTAAAAAAAAACAAACAAACTATAGTCCGGCCCTCCAATGGGTCTGAGGGACAGTGAACTGGCCCCCTGTTTAAATAAAGTTTGAGGACCCCTGCCTTAGAAGGAGCCAGAGGGAAAGGTGCAGGTGATGCACAGCCCCAAAGAGAAGGCTGGTTCTCCCTGCCCATCAGAAACGGGGGACCCAACATACGGAGAGATGACATCTTCCAAATGCTAAAACCGAGATGATAAAAAAAGAAAGTTTCAGTCCGAATCCCACACCCAGTGAAAACAAGCATTAAAAATAGAGACAAAATAAAGATTTATTTTAGACAAACAAAGCCGAGAGAATCTGTTTCTACCAGATGTGCGCTGCCGGAGTGCACAAAGTGAGGCTGCAGGGAAAAAGACCGAAGGTTGGGAGCCGAGTCTGCCGGGAGGGCTCGGGGTGAGCGCCGGCAGACGAGCCCTGGCGTTTGAGTCCTTTAGCGGACGGACGGCCAGCAGACAGCCTGAAAGCCTGTGTGACAAGTAGCGGGGCGTGGCCAACAGCCTGGGGAAGAGTCTGAGAGTCAGTGTGGTACCATTCCATGGTAGGCGGTGAAAAGTCAGAAAGGCCTATTGTTGACCACAGGACAACTGAAAAAAAATATGTATTGATAATGAGCCAGTGGTGGCAATAAAATGGAACACTAGACAATACGTGACCACTCTAAAAACACCGGAGGAAGAAAAAAAAGACAAACGCAGAGAGAGCAAAGAGCAAGATGGTAGTTTTAGCCCTGACGCCGATGGCATCTACACCCGCGCTGCCAGGGTGGCCATGCAAAGGCAAAAGCTAGTCGCTGCAGCTGAGGTAAAACTGGAGCCCCGGTCCCTGGGTCGCACCGGCCACCTGGTGAGCGTGCCGCGGCCACCGCCTTAGAGAACGCAGCGGCCAGAGCAGCTCCGTGATCACCATCGTGCCCTGTCTCCCAGTGAGCGGGGAGAGGTGATCAGACCAGATGATAGCTGAGCTCAACGGCACGCTGTCCACGGGACGCCCTGAGAAATACAAAATCAGATCCAGCTTATGCCAGGTACGCTGAGAAAATCGCGGGAGGAGCCATGTCGCGAGTCGGTCCTGAGAGCGAGTCCAGAACAAGGGGCCGGGCGAAGGGCAGAGGGAGGGCATTCGTGGGGTGATACAGAGACCGGCTGACAGGAGACAGAGCCGTCCTCCGTGTGCGCGTACTGAGCTCCACAGCCTGGAAACCCGTGCAGCAAAGCAGATCGCCTGGAAAGGGGGAGCAGATGGCCCAAACGTCCAGCCAGAGGGCTCCACACTCCGAACAAGCAGACAGGAAGTGAAGGGGGACACGGACAGCTGAACAGCCCTGCCTGCCACCAAGCCCCAAGTGGCACCGATGACGGACATGCCACCCAGCAACAGACTGGCCCGCTCTCCAGGTCACATTGGAAGTCAGGCCCTAAAGCAAGTGCCCGTGCATCCACAGCGACTGAAGCTATACCAGTCAGTGGCCACAACGGCCGAACCAGACACCAGGGAGAGAAGGGTACCTGGACATACTCGTCGTTACTCGCAAACTGCCACACGCCTCCAATTAAGCCCTGGTCAGGGGAATCGCGAGGGAAATCAGCAAACACTTTAAAACCAGGTGACACAGAAGCGCGTCTTCACCCAAAGACGTGAAGCAGTGCAGAGAGAGAAATTCAGCAATAAATGCTTATATTGGAAAAGAAGAAAGGTCTCAAGTCAACAATCTAACAAAAGCAGAAGGAAGGAAATCGTAAACTTGGGCAGAAATCAATAAACTCCACACTGGATAGAGAAAATGAGCAGAGCCGAAATCTGGTTCATTAAAGTGATGGATAAAATCGAGAAACTTCCAATCAGAGTAATAAAGGGACAAAAGGGGGTGAGAGAAGAGACGAACTAGCAATCTCAGAAGGAAAATGGGCGCTAACACTCCAAGTCCTGCAGGCGGGACCGTGCTACTGAAGGGACGCCGTGAGGAGCGTCCCGCGGGGGATTTGACAAGTTTCGTGAAATAAGCAAGTTCCTGAACAACAAGAAGCTTCCAGCTCTCCCTGGAAAAGAGACACTCTTGGACAGCGCCATCACGTGAAGGAGGCGCAATCTGTAGCTGGAAGTCTCATGATGAAAACATCGGGCTCGGGAGGCTTCATGGGCAAATCCCAGCGATAGTTAAGGAAGAATAATACCAATTCCGCATAGAGACGTTCAGAAAACGGTCAGAAGAAATAGTTCCCAGCTTAATTCAAGACATGCTTTAAGTTACAATAGTCCCGACAGGATGGCAAACATATACGATTGATGCAACAAATCAATATTCCATATGAACATGTACCTCAGCAATCATAGACCAAAGCACCAAGGAACATCAATGGGAAAGCGCCTCTTCTCAATGAATGGCACAGCAACGAGTGGACAGTCACCGAAACTCAATCGAACATTCACCAAACATATCAATTAAATAGCAGTCACACACTTAGTATACCCCGAGTATGAGTGTGTGTTGGTCGGACCTCGTTCAGCCATGGCTGCAGTGTGGTGGTGGTCGGTTCATCCACAATGGAGGAAGCCCTGCTAGGTCCTGGCCTGTCTCATCAATTGCTCCTATGCCTAGATAAGTGGGTCTTCCCCTAAATGGCCACTTGGGCTGCAGAGGAGGGGCCCAGCCAAAGCCCCAGTCCAGAGCATCACTGCCACCGACTCCCCTGCCCCCACCTGCTACCCCCACCCAGTCTCTTCAGCACCAAGCTCTCCAGTCTTGCCCATGGCAGAGGCCATGGGCAGGGTCTCTGACAAGGGTGTGGACCCTGGACCCCTGGTCAGAGTTGCCTCCCCCTTCCCACAGCAAGGGGGGTGTCTTCCTTGGGGCATGAGCAGGTCTTGTCCACCTTTGACGCCCTAGCTTCCAGACCAGGGGCTGACTCTGAGAGATTCTCACAGGCCATCACAGAGGGAGCCCGAGGACACTGTCCAGTCCACGCCCTCCAGGACCCCAGTCCTCGACCCTCTCAGGGGCACTCTAGCCAGGCCTGCACCCACATCACACAGCAAGGCCAGGGGTCAGGACAGTGGGTTATCAAGGCAGGCCTCCAGAGGAGGGACCAGCACACACAAGGGCCCAAGAGGAGCAGCTTGCTCCACCATCCACTTGTAGCCTGGACTTGCTCACCCCATGTCCAGCCCCTTCCCACGTCACAGTACAGCCCATGGTCACCCAGGCAGGCGTGTCACAGAAGAAAAGAAGGCCGGAGAGGGCACGGCCACGCCCCTGGAGCCCCCGCCTGAATGGGGACATAGGCTCACAGCCCACAGGCTACAACGGCGTGGTCAGAGAGATCCTGAGATGTGACTCCTGGGCATCCAAGGTGCCCCCCCCCAGGAATTGCAGCTCCATGAAGGTGCAGCCTCCCCACCCCAGGACAGACCCCCTCCAGGGGGGCCTAGATCCCAGAGGAGCACAGGAGCCCCATCCTGCCTCCTCTCCCCAGCTCCATCTCGGGCACCACAGTGACTGCAGATGGCATGATGGGGCATGGACTCAGGGGAGCACGCGGTGGCTCTGCACCCCCGAGTGCTGCCCTGCCCTCACACCCACTGTGAGCAAGACAACGGGTGGGCATTCTAAAGCTGACCCAAAGAGAAAGGCCTCCCACCTTGCCACCTCTCCCCATCATAGGGCACCCACCACCATCTGCCGCGGCTCTCACAGCCCCCCTGAACCCCAGTTTACTCCTGAGGATGGGCTTTCTTCCCTGCCAGGTGGGCCCCCGGAGGTCACAGTCAGAGATCCCATCCCACCATAACCCCTGCGAGCACACAAGGGGACTTGGAAACTTCCAAAACATGGAGTCCCACTACTGACAGTACAGACTGTGGGCCAGCTGCCCTGCCATCCCCCTTTGCTGTCATCCAGGCAGGACCTCCTCCTGTGATGACACCTTCCCCCCGTCCTTGTACCCCCCTCCCTGGCATGGCCATGGCCCCGACGACACCCTGTGGCCCTCTGGAAGCGTGGCCCTCAGGCCCCAGGGTTCTTAAGAATGAACTTCCCACCCAGAACAGAGCAAAGAGCAAGGGTCAAGGCCCAGGTGGGGCTCTCCCTTAAGCACAGGGCATGACTTCTGAAGCAGCCATTCCCCAAAGTCCTGCCTGCCAGCAGGAGGGCTGCACCCCTGCTCCAGATCTACCTAGCCCACCAGGATGCAGCTCCACGCAAGGTACTTGCACGCCGGCTCAGCCCTGAGCAGCTGGTGGTGTTTGCTGACCACGGCCACCAGCACCTCCGGCTCCTGTGGTCAGAAAGTGGGCTTCCTCTTCTTGGTCCGGGCAGCACTGGGCCCCTCCAGGTGACCAGGGACCCAGTGCCACTGTGGGATCCAATGTTCAGCTGCCATCGAGAGTGACCCCTGGCTCTGGAATGGTACCATCTCCACACTGCATCCCATCTCCATGCTGTACCCCATCTCCATACTGTACCCCCATCTCCACACTGTACCCCAGTCTCCACACTGTACCCTATCTTCACATTGCACCCAAGTGCACACTGCCCATCCTCACACTGTACCCCCATCTCCATGCTGTACCTCCATCTCCATGCTGTACCCCATCTCTACACTATATACCACCTCCACACTGCACCCCAACTGTGCACTGTTCCCAACTCCACACTGCACCCCCACCTCCACCTAAGCTCAGTGCTGCCAAGGCACCCCTGAGCCCCATATCCAAGGGGAGGCTCCTTGTTTCCAGGCCATGGGACTCTGGGCATGCCCGCCGCCAGCCCCAGGCGGCCTTCCCTGTCCTTCCCCACAGGGAGGGGTGGCTTTCTTGTGCACAGTGCTCTGGCGAGGGGAAGGGGAAGAGGTGGGTTCCATACCCGGCCTGGCACTGAGAGCACTCGAGGCGCAAGGATAAACCTGTCACATCCCAGCCCGGTGGGCAGGAAGTCTGTGACCCCAAAACAGCCTCCTCAGAAGTGCCGGTGGCTCTGCCCTCCTCTGAACTTGGCCGCCTGCAGCCCCTGCACAGGACCAGTGCCCGCCTGCTTGGGCGCGGCTAGAGGGCATGTGAGGGCCCGGCGGTCTGTGGCCCCAAGGCTGAGGATGAACATGTCTTCAGGTGGCCTCGCCCTCAGACCATGCTACAGCTACTCCCTGGATTGTGGGGGGGTGGTGCATGCTGGGGCCCTGGGGCTCCTGCCGACCCCTGCATGCCAGGACTGAGACACACAGTCCTGGACACAGGGTCAGCCTCACCTTTGGCCCCAGTCCTGGCTCCTCACTGCCCTCTGCCTGTCACTCTGTCCCCAAGGCTGGCTGTCCTCACTGTCTGCTACCCCATCTGCCACCTCGGTCCACAGCACTGTGTTCCTCGGTGCCATCTGCCTGTCACCTCTGTCCCCAGCACTGGGCATCTGCACTGCCCTCTTCCCCATCTTCCACCTCTGTCCACAGCACTGACTCCTCACTGCCCTCTGCCTGCCACTGGCCGGCAGCACTTCACTGCCCATATCCGGGGTCTCCAGTGGGACTTGAGATCCATCTGTAGTGCCAGCTGCCCACGAACTGGGCCTCATGCCTGCGGACCTGGGTCTCGTCTGTTTACAGGAGTTCTATCAGAGTGAGGCCACCGTTTGCCTACCTGTGGTGGCTTGTGCTGCTGTGACACTGGAAGCTATGTTACTGGCATTTCAAATGCCAGCAGGGTCACCCACAGTGGACAGGTTTCTACGGTGCTTCCGGACTCAGAGCAGCCGGCAAAGCAGGATTGAGCCGCCCACTCCAGAAGCAGTTGCCACAGAAGCCGTGCAGAGCCCCGCACAGCACTGTCAAGCACTGAGAGGCTGCGGCAGCCCACGGTCAGAGAGAGCCCGCCTGAGGAGGAGGCCCTCGGGTCAGAAGGCGCGCACAGTGACTGCCGGAAGAGCTGCCTTCTCAGAGCAGCGAGGGCCGGAACGACTTGGCGGGAGAGAGACCTGCAGGAGGAATGCCTCTGGCCTGTCATTTGCTGAGGGGGAGGGGCTCAAACAGCTGCAAATGTCTAACAGTTGGGAGTTGGGGTGCACGAAGCACGGATCCAGGAACACTGGAAGTCATCTACAGTGAAGTGGAAGGCACAAAGATCGATGAACTCGGAGTTAGTGAGCCGACATGGACGGGCATTGGCCACTGAATCAGCAAACGCTATGGCTGACTGTGCCGGCAGATGACCCATCCGAGAGGGCTGGCTTTGCGTTCATTGTCACAAAGGATCTTCAAGCACACTGCTGCTGCCGGTGACAGGATAATATCTATCTGTATGCAAGGAAATCCTGTCAATACGGCTGTTTTTCACATTTGTGCACCGGTTGCTTTAGCTTTAGAAATTTACCAGCAACTTCAGTCCAACATTGACCAAACCTGTGATCAAGATGCACTGATAATCACTGGTGACTGGGATGAAAGAGCCGGAAACAAAGAGGCAGGAAAGGTCGTTGGAAACATGGACTTGGTGTTAGAAACTACGCTAGAGACCATGACAGAGCGTTTCAAGACCAACGACTTCACCACAAATACCTTTTCCCAACAACACAGCGACTACACACGTGCGCTTCTCCCAATGGAAAACACAGACACCAAACGGACAGCACCTGTGGGAGGAGACAATGGAGACGCTCAGTATCAGCAGGGAAGAAAGAGGCTGACTGTGGTGGGACAGCCCATCCACTGCTCAGATGCAAGTTCAAGCGGAAGCCGAAGAAAACGGAAACGAGTCCATGAGAGCCAAAACACGACCTTGAGAAAGTCCCACCGAGATTCCCAGAACGTCTCCGAGACGAATTTGAGCACCGAGAACAGGAGAGCTGGTGAGCTGTGGGAAGACATCACACAAGAAGAAACAAAGGATCGTCAAAGGGCCAGGGAAGAAAGAAGAGAGCGACGCGGACGTCAGAAGAGACTCCGAATCCTGCCCTTAATCGTCGAGCAGCGCAGCCAGATGGAGGACATGGCGACGTCAAAGAGCTGAGCAGCACATCTCCAAGGGTGGCTCGAGAGGACGAGGTGAAGGACAGCGAGACATCCAGACCGAGAGTCAGGAAGAGGAGCTCACTCCGCAGATCTGAAACTGAAAGAACTCACGGGAAAAAATCCAAGCCTCGAGCTGCCTTATTGAAATATTCCATGGGCAAAATGTTGAATGATGCAAGAATTATCCAAAGAAGATGGAGGAGGAGTGGGAGGAGGAGGAAGAAAAGGAAGGAAGGAAGGAGGGAGGGAAGGAGGGAAGGAAACAGAGCCACGGCACTAAAAGTAACGAGTTGACATGGCACTGTTTCAGGAGGTGCATATGAGCAAGAACCGGCGGTGCTGAAAGAAGACACCCAAATGGCACTGAAGGCATGAGCCAGAAACAAGACCCCAGGGATTGATGGGTTAACCACTGAAATGTTTCACCCGGATGATGAGACACTGGAAGCACTCACGCGTCTATGCCAGGAAATTTGGAAGACAGCTACTTGGCCAACTGACTGGAGGAGATCCACACTTGCACACATTCCAAAGAAAGGAGACCCCACAGATGGTCAGATTTCAGGACGATACCATTGATGCACATGCACGTACAGTGTTGCTGGAGGTCACCGCACAACGGCTGCAGCTGCGCATTGCTAGGGAGCTGCCAGGAATTCGGGCTGGATTCCGTGCGGGTGTGCAACAAGGGATACCACTGCTGATGTCAGAGGGGTCTTAAATGAATCCCAGAAGGGCGCGTACTCGTGTTTCATTGACTGCGCAAAGCCATCGTGGACCGCAGCCAGCTATGGGGCCCTGAGAAGAATGGAAATCACAGAACACATCCTGGGCCCCTGAGGAGCCCACGGGGACGCAGAGGCAATCACGCCGACAGGCAAAGGAACACTGCAAGGTCGACTACAGAAACGGTGTTCGTCAGGGCTACATGCTCTCGCCATACGCATCCAATCCGCACGCTGAGCAAACAATCTAAGCAACCAAATTGTGTGAAGAAGAATGCAGGGCTGCGATTGGAGGAAAGCTTGGATTGACCTGTGATTAGCAGCCTGCGTGCTGAAGGTGAGGATATGAAGCTCGTGCTGATGAAGACCAAGGATTACAACCTTCGGAGCGGATTATGACTGAGTGCAAAGCAAACCAAAATCCTCGCCCCCAAACCAAGAGATGACGTCATGATAAATGGAGAAAACGTTAAAGTTGTCACAGGTTTTGGGCTGGCTTCGATCCACGATCGTTGCTCATGGAAGCAGCAGTCAAGAGACCAAAGGATGCATTGCGTTGGGCAAATGTGCTGCACAGGCCTCTACAAAGCGTGAGAAGCCAGGCGGTGACGCTGAGGACTCAGGTGCGTCGCCTTTCCAGTGGTCTCGTGTGCTTGTGGGACTTGGGCATTGAATAAGGCAGACCGAAGAAGCGATGGATTTAAACTGCGGTGCTGAGTAAGGACACTGAAAGTACCGCGGACTGCCAAGAGGACCGCCGAGCGGCCTGGAGGAAGCGCAGTCACAGTGATCCTTAGAAGCAAGGATGGCGAGACTTCGGCTCACGAACTGTGGACGTGTCATCAGGAGAGGCCAGCCAGTCCCTCGGGAAGGACAGCGCAGTGTGCTTGGTCAAGTCAAGGGGCAGAGCAAAAGAGGAAGACCCTTGATGGGACAGACGGACACCTTGGCTGCCACTGTGGGCTCACACACATCAGGCAGGAGGTGTGTCTGTCTGCACCATGTGGCTGCCCGGGGTCTAGCCCACAGCACCACACGGAATGCAGTCCAAGTTCCTGGCAGTTTCCTGTCAGTGTACTGCTGCGCCGTTGGCAGCTGATTTCCAGCAACATTGAACTTCCATAGGCTCTCAATGAGATTGTCCTGTCATGTTGGCGCTCAGATGGGTTGGCTGTCTTTGGAACGCGTACCAACAGGGATCGTGGGATGAAGCTGCATGGAACCGTGAGCCACTGGCCCCACAGCAAACCAGAGCGATGCCGGTCGCCACATGGTTCCAGATTGCTACAGCACCACGCGTGCTGAGTCCTGTCCAGCAGGCCTCTGGGAAGTAGACCTCCAAGCCTGCCTCGCGAGGCACTCCTGGGTGGGTCGGGACACTTCCACACACCCACAGGAAGGTCCCTCCTGGGCCCACCTACTGACTTCCCACTGCTCTCAGCTGGCCGTAAGCTCAGCCCAGCTGAATTCCCTGCTGGCCTGCTGGGGCTACCATGTCGCACCTGACTCAGCATCCTGGGCTTGAGGCTTTCTGGACTTGATGCCCCTCCTGGATGCAGAGGATGCCCCACCCCCTGCTGGGGGCAGGCAGGCTGCGATGCTTCTGTGGGCCCCTGGTAGGAAGACTTGGAACCAGTGTCCAACCCTGCACCCCCAGAGCAGCCCCAGCCCACATGGGGTCTGAGACCTGGGACCATGCGGCCCACTTTCCCACCAGACAGGTCTCAGGTAGAACTCTCTCCTCAGAGGCACGCGGGGGTACTGGGGGAGGCGATGAACACGCTGCTAACCCACTCCTGGGCCACACGGAAGTCCTTGCAAAAGCCAGAAAGCAATTTGAGCTGAGCTGTCGCGTGGAAAACAGGTGAGCTCCGGCTGGTGCAGCAGCGAAGTTGAAGGGTGTCATCTTAGCTGCTTGCACTCGAAGATGACAAGCCCAAGCCCTGGTGGGCAGTGCCCTCCCTGATGGGCTGCTCCCCACATGGTCAGCAGTCTGAACCCCCAAGCCGCTCCTCCAGGGAACAAGGATGCTGCCTGTCGTGCACAGACATGTGGCCTCAGAAACCCACGGGCGACCCCACTCTCTCCTGGGGGTGGGGGGCGGTCCCTGTGGGACTTGATGGCAGCATCCGAGAAAAGCACAAGAAGAAGCCAATCAAATGGAAACTTCCATTTCCCCACGTCATGACGCAGGGATGCACCCTGAGTGTACGCATGTTCCCACAGCCAGAAGATGGAACCGCCAAGTGTCCACCAACAGGTTGTGCACACGCAGAGCACAGTGTGCGTGCACACACAGTGGAATGTCTGCCAGCCACAGAGCTGGGGCTGCCTCATAGCACAGAACCGAAGGAAGCCCTACAGGGCCACCACACCAAACTCACTGCCACCTAGAGGACAGGGCAGAACCGCCCCTGTGGGTGTTGGAGCCTGTCACTGTTTACAGGAGTAGAAAGCCCAGTATTTCCCCACAGAGCGACTGGTGGTTTTGGACTGCCAACCTTGCAGTTAGCTGCCCAGTGTAGTGTAACCACTATGCTACCTGAGGCTGTAAGTCTCCGTGGGAGCAAACACAGATCAGATGGTGGATTTGAACCTTGGACCTTGCGGTTAGCCACCCAATGCATTCATGCAAAATGAGACCCATTTATCTTTTAATTTAAAAGAAAGCATTTTATTGAGGCTCTTACAGCTCTTGTAACAATCCCTACATCAACTGTATCAAGCACATTTGTACACATGTTGCCATCATCTTGTTCTAGACATTTCCTATTGAGCCCTGGGTGTCAGCTCCTCTTTTTCTCCCTCTCCCTCCACCCCTCGCCCACCCTCATGGCCCTTTGATAAGTTATAGATTATTACTTTCCTATCTTACACTGACCACTGTCTCCCTTAACACAGTTTCTGTCGTTCATCCCGCTGGGGGACGGAAGGGTGAGGTTATGTGTCAATCATCACGATCGGGTCCCCCTTCCTCTCCCCCTCTCCCACCTTCCCCCTGACCTTCTGGTATCACTATTCCCATTCCTGCTCCTCGATCCCATGTGCTCTTATGTCTTATCCGTAGCTGTTCACATGCTCCAGTCTAGCCTGCAGCGAAAGGCAGGGCTGGGGTCCTGATGGAGGAGGTGAGGAAGCCTCAAGGAACCAGAGGAGTACTGTGTGTTTCATCGGTGCTTTACTGCACCCTGAAACAAGACACATTTAAATGTGCCTCTGGGGCCATGGGGGCTGCAGACAGGTTCTGCAGAGTCTGCCTGGTGCCTTCCTAGAAAAGAGGGTCCAGTCAGATCCGGGGCGACCTGCAGAGAGGACAGCTCAGAGGGTTTCTTGGATTCCCAAGGGGTCACCTTGGTAGATTAGCTCAGAGGACACAGGATGCTCTCAGGACCTTATCAGCAAGGAGAACTGAGAGGATTTGTAGCTACCTTGAGGAGGAGGCCAGGGCATTGCTAGAGGAGATTTTGCCCATCCCAACAGCACCCCTGCTCATTCTGTGAGGTTTCCTGAGAGAGGGAGGGTTGTACTATGAGAATTCTCACCCTGCGGCCCTCGTCTGGCCCCTTCAGGGTTCTTTCTGTCCCCAACCCCAAAGAGCCCTGGAAAGGTGTCCTTTGAGGAGGTGCTGGTCGCCGTCTGACATGGCCTAGCTCGAGGGGCACAGTGGGCAGGGCAGAGTCAGAGTGATGGGGCACCACCTTCAGACATGAGCAAGCAGACCGGGCACAAGCAGATCGAGAAACAACCACAGCACTGTCGAGCACTGCTGTTTAAAGAGGAGTTGGGGACTTTGTACCATCCTTTTTGACTCGCCCTTTTACTAAATTAAAACAGAAATTAAAGAGTCCTCTTTCAGAGACAGCCCACTGCTGTCAAGTCAGCCTAACCCGTGGAGACCTACATGTGCCCCGGCAGAGCTGTGCTCCAAGTGGATTGTTCGGAAGTGGGTTACCAGGCCCTTCTCGAAGCCACCTGAACCAACAGCCTTCTAGTGAGCAGCCCCAGGACTCCCCTGGATGTCACCAGGTGAGATGACCAGTGTCCTGGTGACACAGAGGGAGGAGGGGAGGAGGCACTGTGAGGCCACCCTGGCCACAGCTGCCCAGGGACGCAGTCCATACATTTGACATTTTCCGGATTTGGTGAGATAAGAAGTGAAATGTATTTTAATCAAGATAAAATCTCTGAGATTTCTTTTCTTGCCGAGTGCACACACACAGCAGCAGGGAACTGTGACAGTTAGAATAACAGCAAACCTTTATTTCATCAGAGGAGATGTGAGATCTGTGTGGAAGGAGATGGAAAGCCTGAAAGAGAAGCAGCAAAGAAGACTCAACAGAGACAGACCATGTTCATGGACAAAGAAGACCTAAGAGAGACATACCCACGCCAAGCCATGGGGACCCGCAACTGATGCAATGAAGCCCCCATGGTCAACAGCCACGGTTAAAATCAGCCAAGAGGCTCCTGCTGGGAAACAAGGTAGGACCACATGAAGATAACAAGAGGCGCTAAAAGATCCCAAGAATTATGAGCAAGCTGGGAAATCTCTTTATCAGAGAGTTGGCACTGCAGGTCTATGGAAAGGGTTAGAATTTCCCATACACAGTCTGGGATAACTTATTCTGCAAATAGAGAGAAAAGAAATTAGAATCCTAACACCTGACCTCACACCAGCCAAAAAATCAATTCCAGGTGACTTAACTATGGGGGGGGGCGGCACGGGGGGAGGGGGAGAGGAATGATATCTTTACTGAAAAATAAAAGAACCCAAACCAAACCCACTGGCACCAAGCTGCTCCGGACTCATAGCTGTCCATCCAGGGTTCCCAAGGCTGAACATCTTCACGGAGCATCTCATCTTTCTCCCACAGAGTGCTGACCTATGATTAAGCAGTCCAGCATGACCAGGCAGCACCGGGAGGGCCCAGGTAATGAGACGCCTGTGGTCGAGTTTATCAAACTAAACAGAGCAGGTAAAGCCAAAGCAGGAACTGGGCATTTATCTCGAAGACCTGTCTGTACCTGGGGACTCCTTGCAGCACCGTGGACTCTCTTGAGGCTGATGGCCCAGATCTACAGGGAGACCGTGCTCGGAGCAAGACAGACCCACGACAGACATCAACAGGAGGAGCAACTTCAGGGGAACCTCAAAAGCCCAGTCCACGAAGGTGGAAATGTGTCACTCTCTTCTACCAAGGACAACCAAAACCAGCCATCCCTGCTGCCACCGGACTGCCCACAGAGGCCGGGGTGCTGCTGAGGACCGGGAACTGGGCAGGGCGCCATCCACACAACACCAGGGAGCCCCTCAGAGCCTCTGGGAAGTCAGGGTGCTGGCATGGGTGGAACCTCACACCTGGCCACAAGCGCCCAGAAGAGGGGGCTCTGGGCAGTGGACAAGCGCTCTTTGGCTAAGGCAGTCCTGGTCTGAACCACCAGCAGCTCCTCGGCAGACAGGGGAGGCAGTCTGCTCCCCAGGAAGACTGTGGGTCCCCTCTGTCCTGCAGGGGTGCTGGCCATGGGGACAGGCGCCACAACAGTACAAGGTCACAAGGCTCGGGTCCACTCAGCGTCCAAATTGTGGGGTAGGATGGCACCCCGGCATGATTCCCCCCACCCCCCATCCCACACTGCATGGCAGCCCTGAGACCGCCTCCCCACCCTTGGCTGCCCCTCCCTTGTTTGCGTCCCTAGTCACCTGCCCGGGCCTCCCCTTGTCCCCCTTCTGTCTCATCTCAGCAGCAGCTGCCCACCAACCTGGACATCGAGCCCACACCCAGGGCCCCTGAGCGGCAGACCCCAGCTCCGCCCCGTACCACGGAGCCCACCCCCGCCCATCAGCAGAGTGTTAGTCACATTGGTCCAGGGGCTGCCCAGGCCAGGTCAGCCAGGCCCCTGCCCAGCCAGCCCCACACACTGTACCACCACCTTACCAAGAGGCTGGTAGCCATGTCTGGATGGAGCTCAGAAGGGACCCCGGCAACGGATCCATAGACCATCTTCTCTCAGCAGGAGCCGCCTTGGATCTGGGGGGACAGGAAGTAGGGTGGTAGCTCAGACGCGGCCACACACCCCTCCCTGAGACCTCGCACCCCAGTCCATCAGCAGGAGTCCCACCAGCTCCTCTTCTTATACCTCCTCCCACCCACTTCGGGTATGGGAATGATGGACTGCAGCCCTCGGGTAGGCCACCCCACCCAGGGGAGCTCCAAAGGTGCCCCAGCCCCTCCCCCCAAGGCATCCCACCAACTCTCACAGTACTGGACCAAGGAGAATCCCCAACATACACCTATAAAGGGGGGACCCCACAAAGCCCTCCACCACCCCCAAAGGCACCCCACCAACTAGATCCTCTCCCTCACAGGCACCCACCCAGAGGGCACACCTGGCCGAGAAGACAGCCCAGGACTGAGGGTGGAGGGTGTGCAGAGTCCACGGGGCACGATCATGGGCCCCTAGTCTCTAAGTCCCTGTTGATCTCTGTGCCTCTGATTCTATGCTTTTGACTGTGTCTCTGCCTCTCTGTGTTCCTGCCTCTCCAAGGGTCCCTCTGCACAGTGGCCAGCTGGGTGGCAGGTAACTGCAGGGCCACAGCAGGTGGGCGAGTGGCTGACCGAGTCACAGAGTGGTACTAAGTGGAGAGGAGAGGCCAACCAACCTCTAAGATCCCCGGGACCCCTGCCCAGTATCGCCTGCCATGAACTGGGTCCCAGGGCTCTGTAGGGAGTGGGGGTGACCAGGCACTTAGACAGGACCCAGCCTGGGCCCAGCTCAGAAAGACAGGCTGGATGTGGCTGTGGGGGGCGAGGGGGGGCCAGAGGACTGGTTATGTGGGGACCTAAGGGGACAGAGAGGACAGAGGGCAGGCAGGACTGGCAGCAGGCCGGGGCAGCGGAAGCTGACCGTTAGTGGTGCTCAAGAATGCCCAAGCCCCGGGCCACCTCAATAGGCCAGCGAGAAGGCCGAGGGGACAATGCCGCTACCCAGGCTCACAGGAGGCCCCTGCAGAGCGCCTTCCGGGCCCACCGGCCTCTCACCCCACACTGGCGCCGGGGCTGTCCCTGGCCCATCGCGGCTGCCTGGGGGGCGTCTTCTGTCTGCTGGGCTCAGATCCTGTTTACTGGGGCGCTGGAGGAAGTGGGGGTGCCAGAGAACGCCCACCTCAGCCCGCTGGTGCCAGGGACAAAGCCCCAGCCGGCAGGCCGCCAGGCGGGTCAGGTCCCCTCCCAGGGGCACAGGCAGCTACCCCAAGTCAGGCCAAGCCCTGAGCAGACAAAATGCCATGTCCACTGGGCTGGGCTCCCTCTGAGCAGAAAGCCCCAAAGGTAGGGAGCAGGCATGGCCAGGGCACCAGGGCACGCTGATGGGCAGGACAAGAATAGACCAGGAGGGGGCGCCCGGTCCACCACCTCGTCCACCCACTATGATGCCAGCCTGCTGGCCCAGCCTGGCCCTCTCCCACCAGGAGGGCCAAACCGGCCTAAGCAGATGCCAAGCATGTAAGTGCTGCCCACTGCCACCCAAGGAGAGACCACCAGGTCAGAGGAGAAACGAAGGAGCTGTGTGTCCTCCTGGAAGTCCTGCCTCAGAGCTAGCTGACACTCCTCCTGCTGCAGCCCCGACCCCTTTCCATCAGTCTGTAGAGCCAGTGTCCCTGGGGCCTGAGCTAGGGCTGGGCTATGTTTCAGGATGAGCCACCTAGCTTAATGTCATCCTGGCCCCAAGGCCTCAAGGAGGAAGCCTGGCCCCTCCCTCTGTGTCTGTGGCGCCAGGCCACGTCTGGCAGTGTGTCTCAGCCTGACGGGCACTGCCTGGGAAGCACGGAGCTCAGAGATCAGCTGGCCGCCCCCTGGGAGCTCTCGGTGTCCATGTAGGAGCAGAGATGTGGCTTGTCCCCCACTGCATCCGCTGCTGACCTCATGCAGGTCCCCCACATGCCCATCACTGACCATGGCACAGCGCAGACACGGTACTCTCTGTTCCTGGCACTGTGTGCCAGCTGCCATCGCCCCCTGTGGGCTCCTGAGGGAGGCAGGCGGCCAGCCGCATGGCTGAGAGACCCTGGCAGCTGTCCCCGTTGGCTGTGAGGTATCGGGTCACCACGTCACTCTATGGGCTGTGGATGCCAGGTGGTCACCTCACCCGCGGGCTGCAGACAGCGTGTCTGCAGGGGAGCCTTCAGCCAGGACTGGCAGGGCCTGGACCCACTCAGAGTCACCTCAGCACCCACAGCAACTGCCCACTATGTGCCCCGGCCATTGCCACAGAGACAGGACGTCACCAGGAGGCCAGTCTATACCCAGACTGGGCCTGAGGCTGGTCACACAAGACAACTGTCAACAAGGATCCAGACTAGGTATCCCATGGGCACAGGTGAAGGAGCTAGGGACCCCAAGCCAGGCCCCCACCCCTGAGTCAGGCCCACATCAGTGTTTAAGGTGAGGAACCATGGGCCAGAAAGGCAAAGTAACCAGCCACTGAGGGCCACATGCCCTGACAGCCACGGATGGCCACACACTGACCCACCACAGCACTGTGCACGCACCCCCAACAGCGCCTGGCCTTTGATGCCATAAAGAGGTACACAGCTCCATGGAGAGAGGTGACCTGGTCTTTCTCCTCAGTGCGGTCATTGGGTCTTAACAGCGCCACCAGGCTCCAGAGCAGGAAGCACGATGGTGATAAAAAAAAAGATAATTCGGGCCAGTCTGCTGAGTTCCTATCTCTGACAGCACCCAGCGAATGGCCTCCCAAAACCTGACCCCGCTGCAGCCAGTATCATAGCCACCCAAAAAGGGGCCAAGCCCAGTGGGGGCACTGTTCTGGTTCCGTGGGCAAGAGGCTACAACTGGAGCTGAGGACCCGCATGGTGTCTGGCAACAAAGGAATCTGCCTTCCAGAACCATACCTCCTTCCAAGTGGGTGGGGGCATGCATGCAGCAGCTGGTACCGTCTGTGAAGACCCGAGATGGCAGCCCTCCCTGGAGTTCCCAGGGGCTCCCCTCACTGTGTGCCCACAGTGAGGTTCCTCACCACCACCACCCTCCCCCAGCATGGGCACTCTGGGTGACTAACACCTGCCTGGACATCCTGGAGGACATGTGGCCCGCCTTGTGTGGTGTCAGGACTGTCCTCCCCTCCACTCGGAACCGCCGGGAGAGCCTGGCATCGACAGACCTTTAAACACGCACGCTGCTGCCGAGCTCAGGGAAAACCTGCCTTTCAGCAATACCTGTAGGACACCTCCTCAGAGCCAGTCTCCAGCCAAGAGCCCTGACCCGCCCTGTCCTCGGGTTGCTTTCCTCTGTAGACATCTGTCCTTCCTCCCCTTGACTTCTGTGTAGGGCTCTGTTTCTTAAGCTGTGGCGTCACTCTTGTTTGTTTTAAATTAAGTCTACATTTTCACCACTGTGATGAGTATATTAAATAAGTAACATTTGGGGTTCAAAAGGGGGATTGCAATTCACTGGATCAAACAAACCAGGGCGCCCGCACTGCTACGGACAGGGACGGAGGACCAGAGAGCCTCCTCCCTGCAGCGATGGACAGGGAGCAATGTGGACAGCCAGATGGACCCGGCTGGAGCCCGTTCCCCTGGCAAGGACACTGACCAGGGGCCTTCGGAATGGGCAGCGCATGCCCAGCCAGCCAAAGGACAGAGGCTCACCCCTTCTCCCATCGTTGACCAGACAATGTGCTCTACAGTCCAGCCTTGGTGCTGATGAGAAGGGGCCGACAGCCCACCCCCTCTCAGACACTGGAGGGTCTGCTTGTCCAAAGACCTGATTCCTGCATGGCAAGACACATGATAGAGCCCTGCATACTACCGTTGTCACATGGACTGCCCGGTGGGCCCATGACCCGCAGTGGCCGCCTCAAGTACAGGGGGTGAAACACTTCCCTGTCCTGTGACAGCCCCAGTAGCAGGGAAGGCCCGTGTGTTTTCATGGGGCTGATCTTGTAGACTGCCAGTTCTTTCTTCCTAGTCTCAGTCTGGGAGCTTCAGAGTCACAGGCAAGCGCATACCTCCAGGAAGAGACAGGTGGGGGTTGTGAGTGACACCCACGGATCAGGAATTCAGCCGAGGTCTCCCACGTGGGAGGTGAGGCCCAGCCCCCAGAGTCACCCTGGGCGTCCAGCAAGCTGTGGTGGTCACCCCTGCTTTAGTCCCTGTGGTAGTTACATAATCTGTCATCAACTTGAGATTACTAAGAGTGAAGGGGTGGAGTTTAGCCTGTCAATCAGATCGCAGTTGATGACCTCATTTGGAGGCACTAAGGAGATAAATAGCTTGTCGGAGGTAGGACACACACTCCCAGAGAGACATTCTTGTTGACAAGCCACACGGAAACAGGCTCATGGCAGTCAGAACCTCAGAGCTGGAGGAACCATGTGGTGACCCGACACCGCTGAGATGCCTCTACCACCACTGGATCCACAAGACTTTGCACCCACTGGCCTGTGATCTTCCTGCATTTGGCGTCGTTGCATGTGTTGCTTGAGTCTGAAGAGGACTTTACAGACTAGTACTGGACATAGGGGCTAATATCAGACTTACGGGCTTGGGCTGGGTTGGGCTGGGCTGCTTTCTTAATGTATAATCGCTCTTGTATATAAAGCTCTTTCTTATCTCCCTGGATTTGTTTCTCTAGTCCACCCACACTAACACAGCCCCCTCGAGTATGAAGCTGTCCCTCCACTTCACTGTGGCTCAGGGGCGAAGCACAAGCAGTCTCTGTGCCTGGCAAGGAGGCAAGAAGTTGTCCCAACCCTAGACCCCAGAGGCTCCGTCCCATGGGAGATGGACGAGGACCTCTGGCCCACAGAAAACAAACACAGTGGCCTTCCAGTGCAAGAGGGGGAAGGGTGCTGAGAGCAGCCACCTCCACCGCACAGACTCCCCGGCCACAGGGACACCGACTGCCCTAAGCACGCGTACATCCCCAGAGCAACTGGAGACCAGAGACAATGCTGGCAGCAGCCACAGAGCCAAGACCCAGCTCAACTCTCCACCAGCATGGCTCCACAAGAAGTCTACCAAAGAGACACACCCATTTCTAGACACAACTGCCATCTTGGGGGGCCCTCTGCACGGTGCCCCGTAGCCAATCACCAAGCAGGAGACACACAAGAGCCCGGGGAAAGCTGGCATGAGAACCCGTCGGCAGAGCTGGGTTCCGATGCTGGGCTAGCAGAAAATGTAAAGCCATCGGGAGGGGTATAAGGAGCCCTGGTGGCTGGTAAACGGTAAAGCGCTGAGCTGGAAGTCACAAGTTCAGACCCACCACCCTGCTCCAAGGGAGAAAGGTGAGGCTGTCTGCTCTGTCGGGATTTACAGTCTCCGCAACCTTAGCTAACAGTTTTCCTCTGTCCTACTGGGTCACCAGGATCACCACGTGATGGCCGTGGCTCTAGTGGCTTGGTAGTGGGCGCATTAACAGTCCCAGTGGAAAAGTCCCGACACGCTGTATGAACAGATGGAAAGTTTCAGCAGAGAAAAAAACTCTGAGTGACATGGAAATGTTACAAACAAACAAATGTTACAAACAAACCCAGCTACATGGAAATGTTACAACCAGATGCAAATCAGAATTTCAAATGCTCGTGGAACCCAGACTTTGGGAACCTACTGAGACTACTGAACCCCCAAAACAACTTCCCTGAGATCATCTTTAAACCTTAAACCACAAACACCCCTTGACACCTTCTTTACACTGAATCCACTGCCGTTAAGGCCACAGGGTCTCCAAGGCTGTGAGATGTACAGGAGCAGACAGCCTCCGCTTTCTCCCCATGGTGGGTTTGAACCACTGACCTTGTGGTTAGCAGCCGGTGCTTATCCCAGGTGCCTGAAGCGGAGGCTTCTGGGGAATGCTGTGCTCATTTGAAGGACCATCTAAATGGGAGCAGACTGACAGCAGCAACTGGAGGGATTGGAACGGAAACTTAGGGGCATGAGGTTATGTTCTCAGGGGTGAGGATGGAGGCACCACTCAGAGACACCCTCAGCGCCACCAAAGGTGGGCGTAGAGACTGCTGTGTGTCACATGCTGTGTCCAGTCTCTACAACAGAAAATAAGCTGAGTTTCTAAGGGATGTCTTGGGGAAACGTGCCTTCAGTGGGTGGGGCGGTTCTGGAAGGCTCATCTGTGGACTGAACAGATGGGGGGGGCGTGGAGAATCGTGACCTTGAAGATACGTCCGTTGCAATTATCCAGATTAAAACATAAAGACGTATCGGGCATTAACAAATACCGGAGCCAGTGCTTACCCGGAATCCCAGGTGGTGAAGAGAGGAAACAGCACAGGGATGGTTGAAGCGAGCAAAGCAGAGCCTTCCAAACAGAACGAAAGGCAAGAAACCACAAATGCGAAAAGCTCAGAGACGCTCAGAAGATAAATACCAAAGTGGGGTAGGGGAGAACAGACGGAAATATTTAGAAACATCATATTCAAACTGCTGGAGAAAATTATTTTGAAGCCGCTGAGAAAAAAATACAAATTTCAAAGAACCAAAGGTAAGAATTAGAGCAGGGACTTTGTTTGGCTTGTTTGTTTTTCCCAGAAGACAATGGGTGGCGTCTCTCGGTGCTGGCTGAAAGAGGGGCGTGCCATCCTTGAATTCTACCATAAAAAGTGAAAATACTGCCGTCAAGTCGACTCGGGCTCACCGCAACCTCTGTGGAGTTCCTGAGGCTCTACAGCTTGCCAGGCGCATGCGGCCTCGCCGTCCCCTCCTCTCAGCCGCCGGTTTGCCCGTGTGGAGGGGGGACGGTGGTGATCAGAGCACCTTTGTGACAGAGCACCCTGACTGGCAGCCGTCAGACGAAGACAAGGGAGCTGCCAGGGCCCTGTGCTCCGTGTGGTGACGCTGCTGCTCTCGGCTGCACGGGGACGTCGCCGCGGTGACCCCGAGAAACATGGAGCGTTTCTATGAACAACCTTGGACCCACGACTTCAACAATCCTACCTAATCACCAAACTCCTTGAAAGCTGAAACTGGCAAAGTTCACCCAGGAAGAAACAGACAGTCCGACGTGGGTGAAGACATCGACTGAGCAGTTTACATCCCAAACAAAAGCGCCTCCCGGCCCAGCAAAGTCTACCAAGAATTTAAGAACGAGATCGAGCCCATTGTGCACTAATGCTTCAAGGAAGCACGCCCCCAGCAGAAACAGAAACAGATCCGTGATGCCAGGCCTGGGCACGGGCAGGGGGTGGCCTGCGGGGAGCTGAGACCATGGGGGAGACCACTTTCTGGCGTGCTAAGCATGTTCTCCATGTTGACGGTGGTGGTGACCAGGAAAAATAAGTTCTCGATTTTTAAGAACAAAAGATGACCGTGGGTGACCCACAACCTTGAAGAAGCCCCACCCCCACCCACCCCCCAGCACTGGGAGAGCTTCGCCAGGGCACAGTGGGAGCTGCTCCCGCCCTCGCATGTCCTCTCCGTGCGGACTCACCGAGACCCTGCAGGACAGGACAGGACTGCCCCGTGAGCTTCCCAGACTGTCACTCCTGGCAGGAGTAGAAAGCTCTTCTCCCTCCCACAGAGCAGCTGTGGTCTCAAACTGCTGACCATGCAGCTCACAGCCCAGCGCATGACCACTGTGCAGTCAGGGCTCCTGTGGAAGGGGCAAGTGGTCACGCTGATGGGGGCGTTCTCACCTGCAGTCTCCACTCAAAAGGGGCTGCCTCCGCCAGGACAGGCTCCCCAGGGGCTCCATGGGGCCACCTGCCCAGCCCCTCCCCTTCTCCGCCAGCCCTAGTCTCCGTCCTCCTGGGGTCTTGGGAAAGCTGGGGGCTCCCTGGATTGTCTTAAGCAGAGAAGTGGGGGGAGGCCAGGGCAGCAGGAGGCGTGGGAACCAGGCCCTGCTGAGCACAGCTCCCTTGGGAAGGAGGCCATCTGGACTTTGAAGGTGCCCTGGGTACAGACCCTGAGGGGCGGGCGAGGGCAGGCCAGCTGCATTGGATCCTCAAGGCGGGGCAGTCGGGAAGCCCCAGACAGCGCCTGAGCAAAAAGGCTGATGGAGGGGGGGGGGGGAACAGTGACAGCCCCCATCCCTGCCCACCTTCATTCTGCCGATGCCCCACTCCAGCTCCGCCAGGATGCCAGGGCAGGGCACATGGGACAGTTCTAGAAAGTTCCAGGGAGATCCTTACTGTCCACCCGGGCCCGGAAAGTACACTCCCTCTGGCCTCTCCATAGGACCTGCAACGGAGCCCAAACCTGCCCCACTACCGTACATAACTCTTGTGGGACGGGCATCCCCATGGCCAGCCAGACCCCATCAGACAGGGCTCCTGGTCCCTGGCTGGCCATGGCCCAGGAGAGCCTGACTCAGAGGGACTGCTTCACCCCTGCTCAGACCACAGACCGCAGAGCTGGACACTGACCATGAGCACAGCTTCCACCCTAAAGGCAGCAGCGGGGCCAAGGAAGACAGAGAACTGCAGACGTGAAACTGAGAATGTGAACACCCACTAACAGGGAGAAGAAGGGGAGGGGTGGCGGCAGAGGGGTGGGGGCTCCTCCGAGGTGGGTTAGAGACCCTGAGGAAGGCCCTGGCAGCCTCCAAGCTGCTCATTAGGTGAGGTTCCAGGCACACGGCCTGAGTGGATTCGTGGGAGCCTGGGGCCAGGGCACCAAGCCTGTGGAGGGGGGCAGACCACCCCCTGCTGCCACTGCAGACACTCCTCCTTCTCAGAGGGGTGCGCTGGAGCACTGGGGCTGTGCCTGGATGGGGGCCGGAGGGCACGATCGTGGCTCTCGGGGAGCAGGGGACAGGAAAGAGGCTGGCCGGCCCTGCATGGTCGCACTCGAGAGAGAGCCTTGGTGACTGCACCCAGGGCTGAGGGAGGGCCACACAGGGCAGGGGAGTGCACCCTCTGCATGGTGAGGCACCCTACCAGGCCCTGGCCGATTAGAGGAGGCGGAACCAGAGGCTGAGGCAGGGAGGACCTAGCAGGTAACTCTTGGAGGCTACTCCTGGTGAGCTTGGAACCAGGGTGACCCAGGACTGCCCGCCCCATCGCCAGCAGCTGGCCCTAAAGAGAGCAAGTAAAGCTGGTCTCAAAGAGAAACTCGGTCCTGTCTCCAGCAGACACACTGGGCTGCGGGCTGGAAGGGCCTGCCTCCCACAGCAGGGGATGGCCATCCTAGGCGCCCTCTGCCAGGCTCTCTGCCCCCACTGGGTCGTGACTGCTCACTGCCACCAGTGCCCCATGCCCAGCACATCACTGGCCCTGAAGCTCTGCACAGGCCAGCAGAGGGGACCCAGGGATGACCATGGGTCCGTGAAGGCTGAGGGGATGGCAGGGGGCCTTCGTCACTTGTGCAGGCAGCCCAGCCATCTGGATGAGGGGCGAATCCAGTAACTGCAGGGCCCATGGGGGAGGTCGGTAGGGCAGGGGGACCTTGGGGGGGTGGGGGAGCAGGGGTTCTGCAGCTAACCTGGAACCACTGCTCCAGCCAGGAGACTACAAGCAGGCAGGGAATCCACACTCACGCCAGGACACCCCATGAGTCCTACATCAGGCTTCTGGGGACAGGAGCAGGGCACACAGAGGCTGTGTCCCACACCCTGTCATGACCGCGGCCCGGGCACAGGTCTGCAGAGCAGTAAAGGCACCTCCCACACACAAAAAAATGCACCCCCTGAACTCCCTCCTGCCAGACCAAATAGCAAAGAGACCTCACTCTGGCCTGATGTCTGCCTGGAGCCAGGAGGGACAGACCCTCGGCCTGCATCCTTAGAGCCCTGAGGCCAGCTGTCCAGCGGCAGAGGGCACTAGCATGCATCTAGCCCAGTGGACCCTGCAAGGGGTCAAGGAAGGCTGACAGTGAGAGGCAGTGCTGAGCAGCCTGGGGAAGGAGCACCAGCCACTGCAGCCTCTCATCCCTGTGCCCACAGCCATGCTGGTCACCCCTTGCTTGACTGCGGCTCCCAGGGGCTCCTGGCTGGATAATCGGCCCCATAGCTGGGACACCAAGGCTCCCTGGGGGACACGAGCCCCAGGGCCACTCAAATCCCTCCCCAGCTGCATCCACCCCCTCCTCATCCTCATCCATCTGCCCTCCCCCATCTCTATCCATTCCCCTCTCCCATCTCCATCTCCGGTCCTTCCCCACCTCTCCCCTTCCACCAAGTGCAGAAAGCACATCCGTCCACTGCACGAGACCTCTTTAAAGTGTTGGAAATCAAGGAAGTGGTTTTGAGGAGTAAGGTGCCCAACCTGACCCAAGCCATGGTATTCTCAATGGCCTCAAATGCATGTCAAAGTTGGATATTGAATGGAAAAGATCACGGAAGAATCGATGCATCTGAATTACACTGCTAGCAAAGGTACTGAAAGCACCATGAACTGCCAAAAGAACAGACCGGCGTGCTCCCCAGAAACACAGCCTCGTGTAGTTCGGCCGTGTGGCCAGGAGAGACCGGCCCTGGAGGGGACATCATGCTTGGGAAAGTGGAGGGGCGGTGAGAAAGAGGACGGCTCTCGAGGAGCTGGGCTGATGGACAGACACCGTGGATACAATGGGCTCAGGCATGGGAAGAGGCATGAGGGGGTCCAGGACCGGGCGGTGTGTCCTTCTGCTACGCACGGGGTGAGTCAGAGCCCACTCGTGGCACCTGGCAATAACACACACGCTATGCCATGAGACTGGAGTTTGGCAAAACGTGCTCAGTAAAGAAAAGTGTAGCCCCCGAGAGGAGTCACAGCTGAGCGGTGGGCGACCGGGCTTTTGTACAGAGGCACCTCACGTCTCTGGTCAAACGTGTACAAGGACTGTAGGAGGTAAGACCCCGGCAGGCCCTCGTCACCAGCGCCTGAGCCAAGGTCCCCTCACGTCCCAGGGCTGCCCCGCAGCTAGCCCTGATGCTCTGGGGGGCCCTGAGACCCAGCCATGGCGCCCTGGCCCATGGCACGTGTTGTCCTGGGTTCAGGTGTGTCCTTGATGTGAACACGCTTCTCCATGGGCGTGAGGCCGTGTGTTCATCGGGGAACGCATCATGGTCCCTGGAGAGTGGCACATGCGTTGTTCTTGGACATGAGCATGCACACATGCCACTGGACGTGAACATGCATGTTCGTGGGTATGTCCCCCATGGAAGCACGCATTTGTGGAGGAAGCACTCATGTCCCACGACTTGAACATGTGGCCCTGGATGTCGGCACACACGCTCCTAGACACAAGCCCACATCCCTGGAGTGAGCCCGTGTCCCTGGAGGTGGACATGTGTGTCCATGAACACAAACACGCACGTCCTGGGCCCAAGAGCAGAGCCCCCATGCATAGTGGGCAGCTGCCGGGGAGCTGCAAAGACTCAGGGGTCATGGGGTCAGCTGACCCTCCCTGCCACCTGGCAGTCCCCCTCCACAGTGGAGCTGGAGCAAACCCATGGCGTCCTCTCGGGGAGGGGACCGAGGCCTGGGAGCCTGCTGCTCTCAGTGCAGGGAGGTTCATGCCTCACCCACTCTGCGTGCCCCCACGCAGGCCAGCGTGCTCTGTGTGCACGGAGCGTGGGAGCCGTGATCACATGAACCAGTGTTGTCATAGCAACTCCAGCTCCAAGTCTCGCAGATGCCAGCCAGAGCTGGGGCTCACCCAGCCACACAGACCGCCAGCGCCCGCCACGCACCAGGACATGGGACACAGAAGCCCCGCCAGCTGGGCCCACCATTCAGCCACTGCCTCCCCCAGGGCAGGGGCAGCACGGCTACTGCCACATGACCAGGCAGGGAAGGAACTGCCAGACCAAGACCTTGGGGGGAGGGGGTCACTGCACCCCCACCTCTGAGAGAAAACCCACCTCCATTCTGCATGCCCCTGAAGGCCTGAGAGAGGGAGACCGCATTCTGAGGGCGCCTGGCAGCCAGGGATGAGGATTCACGGGAAGGCAACGTACAAGCTGCATTGTGGCCGCCTATCACAGGGGGGTGGGGACCACTGCCTGTGGGAGGGAGGGGGTTGGAGGTGAGCCCCGCAGCCAAGTCAGAGAGCCAGGACCAGGAAGGATAGGGCCAGGCTCAGCAGAGGGAGCACAGGGCACAGGCCTTGTCCGCCGTGCTGACATCCCATCTCCATGCGCCGCCCAGTCAAGGAGACACTGACAGGCGTCAGCCAGCACGACACCCCTGCGCCAACTGAGACACACCTGCCCGACTGGGGGGCTGGCAGGGAGGCTGCGTTGGCCGTGAGCCCCAGCACAGGACTCCACAGGCAGGCAGGCAGAAGTACCCCCAGAAGACCCTGGGGCTGTGTCGCCAGGAGCAGATGGCAGCCTGCCAGGCCTTTCTCCCGCAGCGCCCAGTGGGGGAGGGTGTGTCCAACCCTGTGCTTCCCAGCGGAGTGCTGAGCCGCCCGTGCCAGCAGCACCCCCGGGGGGGAGGGGTGGTGGAGCTGGAGTCCTGGGGAGCCCTCGCAGGGCACCCTGCCCCAGGAAGTCGCCTTCCGAATCAGCGCGAGGAGGGGCAGCGAGGAGAGGAGACGCGGAACAATTAGCTCGCAGCGCATCTGCAGGCGCGGAGTCAGGATGTAATTTAAGGCTGACATTTCAGTCGCAGGAACGCCGCGGATTCCCCGCACAAAGGTAAACACGGGGAAAGGTACCATTACTGACGACAGGCGAGTCGCGGAGGAGGAAACCAAACATGTTAATTTCATAATTGCTCGGGAACCCGCTGGGTTCCTGGGGCTGCCGAGCCGGGTGCCCGCATACCACTCTGCACCCCGGAACCTACAGCCGAGCCAGCACACGCCTGCTTTGTCCCCCTAAACCCACAGCCGACCCAGCACACACCTGCTCTGCCCCCCGGAACCCACAACCAAGCCAGCTCATGCCCTCTCTGCCGCCCAGAACCCACAGCTGAGCCAGCACATGCCTGCTTTGTCCCCCTAAACCCACAGCCGACCCAACACACACCTGCTCTGCCCCTCGGAACCCACAGCCGACCCAGCACACACCTGCTTTGCCCCCCCCAGAATGCACAGCCGACCCAGCACATGCTCACTCTGCCCCCCGGAACCCATAGCCAAGCCAGCACACACCTGCTCTGCCCCCCTAAACCCACAGCCAACCCAGCACATACTCTGTGTCCCCTAAACCCCCAGTCGACCCAGCACACACCTGCTTTGCTCCCCGGAACTCACACCTGACCCAGCTCATGTTCTGTGCCCTCCAGAACCCACAGCTGACCCAACGCACACCTGCTCTGCCCCCCGAACCCACAGCCGACTCAGCACACACCTGCTTTACACCCCGACGCCCGAACCCACAGCCGATGCAGCACACAGTCCATGTCAACTTCTGTGGGCCATAACCCGCTGGACGGTGTCCCTGCCCGCCCCTTCATTTTGTGGCGCCACTATAGCAGGAATGACAAAGTTGGGGGGGGGCATGTTAAGGAACAGAAGTGTACGTCTCTGTCTAGGAAGTCCTTGTAGCTGCTATGGCTTGGTACAACAGAACCAAACACCACCCGGCCCTGGCCATCCTCGGCCGTTCCTGTGTGAGCCTACTGTTGTGGGGCGTGGAAGACCGATCGCCTGACCCCCTGGGCATCCCGCAGGGCTGTGACTCTGGGAGATAAAGGCTATGTTCCTAGCACCGCGGGGTCACCCGCACAGACTGCTTTCAGCCAGAGCTGCCGAGCTCAGCAAGACTAGGAAGAAAGGCCTGGTGGTCTGCTTTGAAAACAAGTCATTGAGCTGACTGGTGAGAGTTGTGGCAGTTACATGATCTTGTGTCAACTTGAAGATCATATAAAAGTCTAGGGGTGGAGTCTAGCCTGTCATGAGGTCACAGCCTGTGGTGACTCCTTGTGGGCGTAGCCTACTCAGAAGGAGGCCCCTAGGAACCTTCCCCCCTCTCTGCTGTGGGCAAGCCACTGTGGGACCTGCCAGAGCCCTGGAGATGCGTCCACCGCCACTAGGTCCACGTGACTGCTCACCCACCACCGGCCTGTGACCTTCCTGCACTCTGCATCACTGCTGGGACTGGTGAGTCTGAGAGGGACAGATAGACTAGTATCAGATTTACAGACTTGAGTTGGGCTGGGTCCAATCTTTTCCTGATATACAACTACTTCTTGGTGGAAAACTCTCTTACACATGTGTGTCTCTGGGTTTGTTTCTAACATAGAAGCCCAAATCCAGTGAGCTCTTTGAGGCTAGACGTCCAAATCTGGGGTGGCAGTTATCAGGGAAGGCTCCTCTCCCTCGGCCACGAAGGTGGGACTTTTTCTTCTCGGCGTCGGTTCCTGGATGACTTGCCAGGCACTTGCCTCCCCCACTTCCATCTGCTCTTTGTGTTATCTCCCTGGGCACTGCTTAAGACACAGTTGATGCTGCCTGGCCTCCAGGTCAGAACAGAGAAAGCCACACCCCAAACGGGATGGCTTCCACAGGGGTGTCACATGCCAAGGTGACACGCCACCCCCTCCGCCTCCCCAAATGCCCCCGTGGCACAGAGGGCCACTGAGCAATTCTGCCCTGCCCTACAGGGTCCCCCAGCCAGAACCACCTCCACGGCATGGGATTTGCTGCTGTTGGGGTTCACTGTCCCCTCACCAGGGGCTGCTCACCTCAGGGACAGTGGTTCAAACCCACCAGCTGTCCCGACAGGGAACAAGGAGGCTGTCTGTTCCTGCAACAACGGACAGCCTCAGAGCCCAGGCATGACGCGTCAGATGGACATCCCGGCAGTGGAAGTTTCCGGCTGGAGACGCAGTGTGCCAAATACATTATACACTATCACAGAAGCCATTCAAAGGGAGCAAGGAGATACCGCCTGGTTCGAAATCAGAAAAGGGGCGCCTCGGGGTTGCCTCTCTTGATTACTACCTGTAATCATCTGGGTGCTGAGCAAGCAATCTGAGGAGCTGAGTTGGCTCAGGCCCTACACACAACAGAGCGAGAAGCATCACCTGGCCCTGCGCCCTCCTCACAAGTGTCCTGTTTGAGCCCGTTGTTGTAGCCCCTGCATCCGTCCATCAGGCTGGGGGCCACTCTCCTGTGTCACTGCCCCTCGACTGTCCCAAGGACGGTGCTCTTCTCCGGGGACTGGTTTCTCCTGAGAGCTGATCCAAAGTATGTGCGACCGCGTCTTGCCGTCCTCGTCTCTAAGGAGCCTTCTGGTTGGACTTCTAAGGCAGACGCTTGTCCTTTTAGCACCCATGGGACTTCCCATGTTCTTCTCCAGCACCAAGGTTCGCAGGGATCACTTCTTCTTCGGTTTTCCCTATTCAGTGCCCAACTTTCCCAGGCAGATGAAGCGATTTAAAATGCCAAGTCAGGCACACCTTAGTCCTCAAAGTAACACCCTTGTTTTCCAACACCTCTAAGAGGTCTTGTGTACCAGATGGGCCCATTGCGAGGTGTCTTTTGATCGCCTGGCTGCTGCTTCCACGAGCATTGATTGTGGGTCCAAGCCAGACGAAACCCTTGACGTCACCCTTTCTCTACTGATCATGCCACTCAGGATCAGGTTGTGAGGATCTGGGGTTCTTTACATTGAGTGTGGCCCACACGAAGGGCTGAGGTCCTTAATCCCCATCAGTAAGTGCCTCAAGTCTCCTCAAGCAAGGTCATGTCACCTACACATCACAGGCTGCTCATAAGTCTCCCTCCAGTCCCGATGCCACGTTCTTCTTCACATCAGCCAGCTCCTCTGATGATGTGCTCGGCATACGGATCGAACAAGCCTGGTGAAAGGACACCGCCCTGACAAACACCTGCCCTGCTTTCAAACCGGGCTGTATTCCCTTGTTCTGTTCCCACCACTGTCTCGGGATCCTTGCATAGGTCCCGCACGAGCACAAGCACGTGTTCTGTGACTCCCATTCTCCTAAGGGTCCTCTGTCGTGTGTTAGTCTGGGTGGACCAGAGACACAGATTCATAGGCATTCTCTGTCAGAGCAACCAGATCAAGTCCTTCAGTCCAATATTAACCCACATGTCCAATACCAGTCTCAACTTCCTCTTCACACTCACGCAACACATGCAATGGAAGACCACAGGCCAGTGGGTGGAGAGTCTTGTGGATCCAGTGGCAGTGGAAGCATCTCAGCACTGGTGTGGGTCTCCACGTGACTCCTCCAACTTCAGGACTCTGATTCCATCAGCAGCATAGCTCCATGTGTTTTGTCAACAGGATGATGAAGCAGAGACTGTGTCTCCCACCTCCAAGGAGGAATATAGGAGTTCCCAGAATCCTCAGGAGAAAGCCATGCCCACACAGAGGCCTCATTGGCTGTGACCTGATTGACAGGCTGGACTCCACCCCTTCGCAAGTTGACAAATTCTATAGCTGCCACACATCGTTTGTTATCATCCACCCAAATGCCTGTGCAGTCAATAAAACACAGAGAAACATCCTTCTGGTACTTGCTTTCAGCCAAGATCCATCTGATATCAACAATGATATCCCTTGGTTCAAGTCCTCTCTGAATCTGGCCTGGAAATGCCCTATCAATGTACTGCTGAAAGATCTTCAGCAAAATTTCACTTGCGTGTGATATCAATGATATGAATGGTCTATAATGGGCGCATCCTGTTGAGTCACTGTGTTCAGCTGGGTTGTCTAGAGAAACAAAATTGGTGACACTCAGGTAGCTGTGAGAACGAACTCGCCATCAAGGAGGAGTCTGACATCAAGGAGTCCCAGACCAGTCTGATGCCAGTCCGTGGGGCCAGTGTCAGCCGGAGCCCTCTTCTGACTCATGCAGCTACAGGTTGATGACCCAGAAAGGTGAAGTGGGCAGCAAGGAGGTCACGGGCCAGTGGGCTGAGCCGCCTGGATTCAAGGTCGGTGGGAACATGGCAGGGTGCCGGTAGCTTCGTAGTTGGCTCCCAGGGTCAGCAGGTCACATGGAGACCAACCCTGGAGGCAGACACAGAGTCCCAGCAAGAAAGAGGACAAAGGGCCAGACAGCGAGGCATTCTCAGTGTCTCTTACAAAGACTGGCCTCCGCCCCTACACTCGCCCACAGGTGCAAGTCTATAATACTTGACATAAAATCTACCGGCCACACGCACCGCCCTTTAGGATAGCCACAAATGCAGATCTCTTCCAGTCAGCTGGTCAAGTAGCCTGGCTGGCAAGGTGTCCCTGAGGACACGCAGCAGGAGCCCAGCAGGCGTGGGCCTGAGAGCAGCCGGAGATTCTTCAGCTCCCGAGTGAACACCAGGCAGGAAGGGCCAAGCACAGCCCATACCCCTGAGGTGGGGCCTCTGGCTCACAGCACCAAGTGGGAACGATAGCTGCCCAGGGGAGGGTCCTAGGTGGACTGCCAGGCAGGGAGCAGTGCTGGGACTCCAGACAGGGGCAGGCAAGGCAAGGCTGGAAGGATGGGGAACCCAATCTGAAACACCGCCCACAGGGGACCGGCCACACCTCGCCATGCTCAGCCACAGGGGTACCGAGGTCCAGCTGGATCTCACTAAGCCCCAGGTGGTCGTAGAAGGACAGGTACTGCCCACTGTGATGTGACACCAGCAGGCACCCGAGGCCCACAGTCTCCAGCAGTGGTAGGACAGTGGCGGGGTGGCAGTGGTGGGGTGGGGGCAGGAATGCAGGTCAGGGGGTGCATTTTGGAAAGAGTGTGGACAATGGTGCACACCTAAGGCCCTGGGCCACAGGTGAGGATGCCAAGGTGGCACGTGTACCCGAGGATGCCAAGGTGGCACGTGTACCCGTGTGTCCATCTTCAATACAGCATAGGGTGGGCACTCTGCTGACCACGCACAGCGCCCAGCTGCCACAAAGAGCTGCTGAGCAGGAACACTGAGCCGCACGTTAGTCCAGAACTGATGGCCTTGGCTTCCTCGTGCAGGACAACTGGTGGGTCAAACCTCTGACCAGCAGGCTGGCAGCTCAACACAGCTCACCGCACCACTGGGGTCCTGTGTGAGGGTGCACGCAGATCAGAACAGAGCCGAGGCACTGGGCTAGGGACAGAGGCAGCTGGGGCTGAAGGCAGCAGGAGCTGGAGGCAGCTGGGGCTGGGGGTTGGGAGTGGGAGTAAGGATGCCCAGAGCCCAGAACGCAGAACTCTAGAAACTGCGGAAGCCCCAGCAAAAGGAGCCCTGGGCTCTATGAGGGCAGGGTGACCCTGAGGCAGCAGCCAGCTCCTGGCCAGCGTCAAGGCCCGGCCAAGGCAAGGAGAAGGTGGCAGTTCTGTCTGAGCACCAGGCCAGCCAGGCCAGGGCTTTGGCTAGAACACGGCCCTGAGCAGACACTTGGCTGGCATGGGGCCAGCTCAGGACTCGCCAGCAGTTCTGCCCCTAGCTTCCCACCTGTCCCTGCGCCCCCTGTCCAACAAAGCCCACAGCTCCAGCAGGTCCGGCTCCAAGCAGGTACCCAGCCCCAGGGCCCTCTGGGAAAACTTGATGGTGTGACCCCTCCCTCCTTCGGTCCAGGAGAGGCAGCCTGGCCTGCAGCGAGCTCCTGGCACCAGCCTCTGCAAGCCCCACCCACCCCAGGACTCCCACCCTGACCCTCTGCCAGCCTAGCCGTCCCTCACTCCTGTCTCCACCAGGACCACACAGCTGGGTACCTGTCTCCTCACACCTACCAGGCTTTGGCAAGCTGGGTGGGCAGGGTCGTGGGCAGGGCCGCATGGGGGCGAGCAGGGCTGTGGCCGGTGAGTTCCTAACCTGTGAAGGCCCTCATCTGGGGAAGAGAAAGAACCCATTGAGGTCTGGCAACCGTGGGGGACAGTGAGGGAGGCAGGTCAGGCTGGCCAACGTGGAGCTCAGAGGCAGCAGCTGCACCTGCCTCCCTCCCTCACAGCCCGTGGGACCCAGAATCCCGGGCATCAGCAGTCTGTGAGATGGGGCTGGGCTTGCCCAGGGCTGCAGGAGTGGAGCCCAGGGAAGGGGGAGAGAAGGCCCAGGATGGCAGCGATGCCTGGTGCTATCTGTGTCCATGGGATGTGTCAGGGGCTGGGCTGGGCCTGGACGCCCTCTCGGGGGAAATCAGAGCCAGAAACCAGCCCGCTCACCATCGATCCAGGGAGAAAACAATAAAGGTTTATTGGGCGGCCCGCCAGCAGCCACTGGCTCTGTGCTCTCTGTCTGAGGCAGGGGGTGGGGTGAGGGGTGGCCAGCAGGACGATGCACAGCCCCCCGCCCATCATGTCCAGCCAGAATCCCCATGACTGCCACACTCCCATACAGAATCTTGAGACTGGTCCCTTGCAGCCTGAGGCAGCCCAAGCTGCACAGCCCTGTGGGGCAGCCCTCACCCCAGGCCTCTGGCTTGCTCCTATTCAGAAGCAGCACTCGAGTCCAGGCTAGCCCCAGGGACCCTGCTGTGGAGCGTCACTGCCCCACATCTCTCCCGAGGCCTCCACTGCCCAACCAGCTGTCCTCCTTCCGACACCAGGGCCCACTCAGGGCTCCCATCCCCCTCCTCAGCCATGTGGGCCTGGTTGCCCCTGACACTCTCCAGCCACCTGTCTCCCAGGCCTGTCTGTGTGACCCTCGCCTCTCTGTGGGAAGTCCTGCATCCCCCTCATCTGAGCTCTCATCTGAGCTTTCAGACAAGCAGAACAGACCCATCTGCAGGGGCCTGAGCCGCCCACCACAGCCTCACCCACACTAGCACCAACCCAAAGATCTCCCCAACTGCTGCAGCCCCTCCTGTGGCCCCCAAGGTGGCTCAGGCCTAAGTCCAGGGTGATGAGCATCCTCCCAAGGAGGGAGAAGTGCCCCCACATGTGCTCGGCCCCACTCAGATCCAGGGTGACCCAAAGAGGTGCCGGGACACAGGTGTGATATGGCAGCATGTGTGGAGCAGGAGCTATGGCAAGGTTCAGAATCTCCATTCTGGGCGGGTGGAAACAGAAGACAGCTTCCTGGGGCAGGCGGGACCCCCAAGCACTGAGCCTGGAGCACCGGATGCTGTGAGCAGAGGCGGGTGGGAGGATCAGGAGAAAGGAGACATGGAGCAGGTCTGGACAGTGTATGGTGGATCCACAGCAGAGCCAGCATGAAAGGCCAGCCCAGCAAAGAGGCCAGCCCGAGGACCAGAGAGACAAGGTGACCAGGCTAAGCTGCAGTCACATCTAGTCAGCTGGCCTCCTGCCCCTGCCATGCCACCGGAGTCCAGCCACAGGTCCACTCCCCATGACTTTGTAGTGTGAATACTGTGAGCTCAGGAGAGTGCAACAGGTGGGGGCGTCACCGCCCTAAACACCCTCGTGGCTCCCAAGGCACACTGTGCGCCCTGCGGGGGGTGAGGGGCCCTGAAAGGCCTCCCTGATGCCCAGAGACTAAAGACCACACAATCAACAAGCAGTGAGTTGAGTGCGCAGTGGTGCAGGGCCAGGTATGGGGCACCAGCTGGACTGGTGTCAGGGTGTGGGATTGGGAGGCTGCAGAGGAGGAGTGTCCAGATGCCTGTCCACTTGGATGTGACCAGTGCGTCGCAGCAATCGCACTAAACTTAAAGGGTGGCCAAGCCACAGCCACAGGGGCTCGGTTCAGGGTCCCCAAGCACCCTGCGGGCGGCCCCCGAGGCACTTTTTTGGAGGAAAGCGCGGGAAGGGCTCGCGGGCCTGGGCAGCTCCGATCGTTCCCGTGCACTTAGGACGGCTCCGGCGTGTACGCAGCACCCAGCCCTGGAGAGCGCGCCGCGGCGCCAGGAGACGTGGGTGCGAGCGCCCAGGGAGCAGGCAGGGAGTGAGGAGGGCGGGGGGGGCGGTGCGGTCGCCCTGGGGCTCCGCCCTGCGACCGGCCCGCCCCCGCCGCCCCTGCAGGCGCCTGCGGGACCCTGAGCGGGGAGGCCGGCGCGCCGCCGCCTCACCTGGGACCGTGTGGCTCGGGCTCCTGCGATCGCGGCGGAGAGGGGTGCCAGCAGGGACAAGCACCCAAACATCACGTGACAGCCGTCCCGCAGGGAACGCACATGCGGGCCCACGATCCCGGCGGCCCCCGCGCTACCCGCTAGCCAATGGCCGCGCGAGACCCGGCCCCCAGCGGACGCGGTGAGACTACAAGTCCCGGCGTGCCCCGCGCGAGCACCCAGAAGCGGCCCTAGGATGGCGGGCGGCAGGGCTCAGCGCTCGGCGTGCTCGCTCTTCTAAGCACAAGCTCGAGAACGTCCCCGGGGCTTCCCTGGCCATCGAGCCCCCCACGGCCGCCTCCTTTCCTTCCCCCAGGCCTGGAAGGCGGCCGCCCACGGCCACTGACCCACCCTCAGTCTCCCCATCTATAGAACGGCGGGGACATTGAAGCGTCACTGTCAGATGGGGTCCCTGGGCCACAGTGGGGGCCCCCACCCGGATCCCAAAGGTCTTTGGAGGCGTCCGAGGCTCAGCAGGAGTTTCTCCCGAGTGGTCGCCCTGCGCTGGCACCAGGCCGCCTGCGAGGCGATGTCTTTCGGAGGGTGCCACTCTGAAGCATAGATCCAGGGCTCTTGTAGGCCATGGACAGCTGTCAGTGTCTGGTCCCACATGACCCCCTGCAGAAAACAGGCTTGGAGCTCCCCTTGCAGCCCTGGAAGGGGAGTGGCCGGGCGTCCTGAGAGACCCTCCTGGGCTGGGCCTCTTCCTTCTCTGGTCTGAGCTGGGAGCCTGGGGAGCCAACCCTCCACCCCATCCCCAAGGACATCCCCTGGCTCAACCCACACCTCCCCCTGGTGCCTCCCTGCAAGAGGGGCCTTGGGACCCCGTAGGAATTTGTGCCCTTAGCTATTCAAAGTCCCTCAGACCCTGTACCCCACCAACAGCAAGGAGCCAGTCAGACCCCACTGCATAACCAGCCCACCGCCGTCCCACCAAACCCAGCACCGGTGTCTCAGCAAGCTTGGTGCTAACCCCCTGCACCACCAGAGCACTAATCAAGTGCCCTGTGATGACTGACAGATGACCCCAGGCCCTCTGCCAAGGCCTCAGCCCCTGAGAGGGAGAGGGCAGGGCCACCTTGCTTAGCTCACCTGCAGGAGGCTGGCCTCCCACACACAGGTGTTTCCCAGAGGCCTGGGTGGTCCCCTCATGGTGACTGCTCCTTCCAGCCTAGCTTCTCACTAATGACCTGAGGAGGGCCGGTGTGGACAAAGCTCAAACACACAGTAGGTGTCTGACCTGGCCACCCTGTCCCTCCATTCACTTAAGGCCCAGTCCCTTAGGGATTTCCATCCCAGCAGGAAATGTATCCAGCTCTCAGTGTTTACCGCCAAATGCGATGGCAAGAAATCCCATGCGCAGGATGGATGCTATCTCACTAACTGTACCCTCCTGGCACGTGGATGCCTCCTCCATAGTAGTCAGTGCCCCCCCTCCCCCACCTTGCCCGAGTTCCTCAGCCCGCCTGTCCCACCTCCCCCTCCAGTGCTCAGCTGTCTGCAGATCTCAGCTGGCCTCTGTCACACTCCTTTGCCGGCCCTGGAACACTGCCTCCCGCGTCAGGACCTGGGGATTCAATGTTAGATATGCTCTTCTCTGTCGGAAAACCGAGCCCACAGGGTCTTCCCAGTGGCCCACGTTTGCTTTCGGCTCACATGCAGGCCAGAAAGGCAGCAGGGCAGCTAGGCCTCCCAGGCATCAGACCCAGCTCTCCAATGAGGCTCTGCCTCATGGCACAGGATGACTGCTGACGCTCCGGCCATCCTGTCTGCTATCCGGCCAGCAGGAGGGATGGGACAATAGAAGGCATGTTTGTCCTGGGTACTTTACCGCACCAAGTCTACTTACACCTTCTCCCCACCCCCTTACCCCAGACCTGGAGTTCTTGGGTGCATCTACCTGCAAGGGGGCCGGAAGTACCCTTCTGCTGGGGCCACCTTTCCAGCTCCCACTGGCAGGTGCACCCAATGGGAAGGGGGGTGGGGGGCTGTGTGGCAGGCTCTGCCCCAGGACACAGGGCTGCAGGGCTGTGAAGGTGGAGGTCCAGGAAAGCTGGGCTGGGGTCAGGAAGGCCACCTGGAGGAATCACGAGGGTAGGGGAATGTAAGCGTCTTCCTGGGCCCCCATGGCAGCCAAGAGCCTGGGGTCACAACATTCCCTGCCGGGTAGAGGTGACCCAAGGATGTAGGGAATAGATAGGGGGACCTCAAGTGGCCTCAGCAGCCACCAGCAGCCTGGTCACCTAGGAGCTCAAACCACATGGGGGGTGTGGTATGCAGGAAGTACCTTGAGTGGGTGCCAAGTACCGCTGCCAGGCGTCAGGACCCAACACTGGGGTGCTGCCCTAGGGCGTCCCAGGAGCAGACTGAGAAGCTGCCATCAGAGACTTCGAGAGCCACGTGCTGCAGATGTCAGAGAAGGAGCATTTCGGGGGAGGGGCAGGGGCCTGAAAGGCAGGTCAAAGTCTTCCAGGCAGGAACTGAGTGAATCAATGTGGTACCCACATCCATCTCCTGGTCAGTTTTCACCCATATCCCACACTCTGCGTGCACAGCTACCCTGGGCCCTTTGCCCCTGCCCTTTCCTCAGGGCCCCATCCCCAACCCCCCCTGAAAGCCCAGAACATGCCTTGCTGCTGCCCACATGGACACTAGCACCGGGAAGCGGAGCCAGAAGTGGGAGCTGAGTGTGGTGTCCATGCTTCTGAGCCTCTCAGCCAGCCCGCTGACAGCACCAAGGGGTGGGCCCTTCCTCCGAGCTGGTGAAGCCACCCCAGGCCTCTCTCTGCCCAAGGTGGTGTCCAGCCTGGTCTGAGGCTGTGGTTCTGGCTCAGAGTGGCCCTGTCTAGAGCAGAAAGAAACACAGCTGGTCCTGCACAGTCCTCACAGCGGTTCTGTCCAGGCCCCTCATCACAACCGCGTGGCCCCCTCCAGCTCTGAGACCCTGAGCTTCCTTCTGACGCACTGCTCACACTCTCTGCCACCAGTGCCCCAGCCACCACCCCACCCGCAGGGATGGCTCTGATGTGTATTTGTCAAATGAGCGAGTGACAGGCCTGCATGGCTGAGCCGGGAGGAGCGCTACCGCCCGTGGGACTACTCCCTTGGGTGCCACAGAGCCGTGTGGCACACAGGCTACCAGAACCGGGGTAGCACTTGGGCAGGACCAGAGCCCAGGCTCCTCATCCACACGCTCCTGGCTCACGCATGGATGGAGCCAGGGCTGAACCCTGCCCTCACCATGGTGGCCCTGCCCCTGCATCTGGGGACTTCAGCTGCCCTGCTCCATCCTAAAGCCTGCTCCGTGGACTGAAGACAGTGGGGCCTCTGCCCCTCTGGGTGAGAGATGTGGGCGCACCCCCATCCGTAGGCTGGGTGCCAGCGACAGGAAGTCACTCCTCCCACCAGCCTGCAACAGGGCTCCAGGTCAGGCCTCCTCTCAGCCTGTGTGGCAGTGGCCCCTGTCCTGTCCTGGGCTGTAGAGGGGACACCAGGAGATGAAGGGACTGAGAGTCTGCTGAACAAGCACAGGGGCATTAGCCCTGCTACACACACACACACACACCACCACCACCACCACCACCACCACCACCACCACCCTGAGCATCACCCCAACCCCACTCAGAGCTCAGGGTGTGAGCAGAGTCAGATCTCAGGGTGTGAGTAGGGTCGGGGCTCAGGGTGTGAGCATGTTCAGGGCTCAGGGGCTTAATATATGAACAGGGTCAGAGTCAGAATGTGACCAGGACCAGGGCTCAGGGTGTGAGCAGGGTCAGGACTCAGGGGCTTAATGTATGAACAGGGTCAGAGTTCAGAGTGTGACCAGGACCAGGGCTCGGGGTGTGAATAAGGTCAGAGCTTAGGGTGTGAGCAGGCTCGGGGCCTCAATGTGTGACCAGAATCAGGGTTCCGTGTCAGACCAGGCACAGACTCGGCCTGGGTTCGGCGGTTAGAACCACTGCTCCAGGCCAGCCCAGTCCTCAGACCCCACACTGGGCACTGAAAGCCCCCTTAGGCTGCCCTCCCAGCCACAGGCCACGGTGGAATGCTGTGGAGTGTGAGGGCAGCCACAGGGCACATGGTGAGTGGCTCCCCTCCCCCCCCCCATAGCCCTCACTCACTCCCACAAGGACGTCGCTGGCGGGTTTAAAGCTATTTGTCACACCTTGCTGGAGACACGGGGAGCCCTGGTGGCTTAGCAGGTTACGTGCTGGCCTGCCCACGGCGAGGTCACCAGCCTCTCAGGCGACAGATGAGGCCGGGACCAGAGGCCCAGGAGCCATGGGGGTGGGGCTAGTCTTCGGAATCAGCCCAGCAGTGAGCTTGGGTTTGGGTTAGCTCTAAATACCAGAGGCAGTCATGAATGGAGCCAGTGGCTGCTTGCCCTCAGGCGTGGACACACACACACACACGCACCGCACAGGCTCTTGTCCCCATCTTCCAGATGGATAAACTGAGCTCGGGGCTGGACCGTGCAAAGCGGTGCCCGTGGCGAGGCGCCCCGGAGGCTGTCGGAGCGTCGTGGGGAGGGGCGGCCTGTGCCTGCCTGCTCGCCAGCCCCCTGCTACTGACGGTGGGCCAGCATGGGGGCGGAGGTGCTGGGGAATATTGACTGTGTTTGGCGATCGTCCTGGCTGTATTTATAGGGCTCGGTGGAGATAAAAATAAGCGAGGAGGAGCCTGGTGAGTCACTGCAGCGTGCTCACAGTGTGGTCTCTCTCCCGTGGCTGCGGCCAGAGCTCGGTGGGACAACGGGGGCGGCACCACTGGAGCTGCCAGCCCCACCAGCAGGACGGGGGCTGGAACTTGGGGGGTGGAACCCTGGGCAGGTGGCAGGCACCCCACTGAGCTTGCATCAGGGACCCCACAACAGCAGCCTTCCTTCTCTCTCCACTCTTTCTGTGGCCAGGGCCTGTGGCATGGGGCTCCGGGTGTAACCAGAGCCAGTGTGACCAGGGCCAGTGTGACCAGGGCCGGGGCTCAGGGTGTAAGCAGGAGCAGGTGCAAAGGGCTCAGACACTGTGCAGGGTCGGGGCTCAGAGTGGGCCCAGGGGTAGGAGGTGCTGAAACCTCAGGCAGGACACATCCTCAGAGCCCGCTGGCCCCTCTCCTGGTTGGAAATGCTCCAAGCAGGCCCTCCATGCCACCGAGCCTCTGTGGGTGCTGTGCCTGTTGGGGGCCTGCCTCCGCCCCCAGCAGCTCCCTACACTTATTGGCGCTGGGTCTCCAGAGCATGAGTTAACCCCATGCATGCCGCTGCTTCCAGGTGGACCACAGTCAACTGAGCAGTGGAGCAGAGCCTCTGGTACCAGGTGGTGTCAAGAGACCTGCCTGCCAGCCCGTCTCTGCCCCTCCTGACCACAGAGGCGAAGGGTCTTCAGGAACCTAAACTCATCTCCCTAGTCACGGCCTGGCTGAGGAAGCAGACATGGCCAAGGTTATAACCACTTCCCAGGACAGAGTACAGCTGGAGCTACTCTGCAGGGCTGCATGGGGTCACAGCCAGGTCACCACCTCCCTTGCCCAGCCCAGCTGCCCTCCCATTATGGGTACTGTTCTCAAGGCCCCAGGGGACTCCTTCCTGGAGGCAAAATCCCACCTCAGAATCTGCCTCAGGGTCTCAGCCCCTCTTTGGTGGGGCCCTCACCCAAGCAGGCTGCCCTCTTGCTGGGCATACATGAGAACTGGACCGCAGGGGGACCCAGCCAATCCACACAGCCCCTGGATCCATCCCAGCCTGAAGCTGGTGCCAGCTTTCTCTCAGGCCAAGATTCTTCCCATAGGAAGCCTGGGTGCTCCAGCGATCGGGTCTCTCCTGCCCTGCAGGGACGTGAGCCTGTTCCCAGCCCATCTCTGAGGGGCGTTATGAGGCAGAAGGTTGCAGTGGGACTTCCACACTAGGACGGACTAGGAAGAGAGGCCTAGTGATCCCCTTCTGCCAATCAGCCCGTGGAAACCCTGCAAGTCACTACAGCCTGGTTTGCCCTCAGGGCAGGGCAGTGTGGACTCGCTCTTAGCCTGAGCCAGCAGAGCCAGATGTCCATCCAGCTGTCCCAAGGGAGTGCCCAGCGCCAGGCTGAGCTCCATGCCAGAGAGGCCTTCCAAGGATGGACCTGGGCAGGCCTGCTGCAAAGTCCCAGGAGCTCGACAGCCAGGGCCTAGCTGGGAAGGCCTCTTGGCTCTGGGCAGCAGTGCTGGGCAGTCTCCATCGCCAGAGGAAGGGAAGAGGTGGCCCCATGACTGACCTGCACCCCATAACCTGGCCCTGCGGAAGGGGGGGATGGAGGTTTCCATAGCACCTTCCTGCAGCACTCCTGGGGCTTAGCTAACACAGGGCAGTGTGAAAGGGTGTGGGGAGCAGAAAGCAGGGGTGGGGAGCCGAGAGCAGGGGTGCAGGTAACAGCAGGGGTGCAACGTGCAGGGATACGGGGAGTAGAGCGCAGAAAACAGGGGTGCATGGAGCAGGACTGGGTTTGGGGAGGAGTCGTTCTGGAATGCTACCCCAGCCCATCACCCCTGCCCCCTCGGGCACTTTATGTGTGGCCAGGGAAACCCCAGGCCCTAAGGGTCTTTGGGCAATGGGGACCCTGACATTCAGGGAAGTCTGCTTCCGTGACCTTGGACCAGCGGTCAGCGTGAATTGAAGGACCTTCAGTATATTTATTAACTGTCCCATGAAAGTGAGTTGGCCAGAGACCTCCGTCCTGCTGTGTGGATGACTTAGCTGTTGTGTTCCTTCTCGCTGTGGAAACCCAACCTTTTATATACATAATCGTAAGTGTCCTGGCTTCCTAGAGAACCCTGTCTAACACAGGCCCCAAGCTCCGTTCGAGATGGGGTCAGAACTACAGTGTTCCTTTGTGAAAGGGATGTCCCTTGCCCATAACGGTCCACCCCTGGCCCCTCCTTCCCCAGAGCCAGGGGCAACACCCCCAATGTCCCCACAGATTTGGCCAGTCACCAAAGCCCGGGGTCTGGGCTCAGGGTTGCCAGGGAGTCAGCGGGGGTGGGGACACCATGACCCTAAACAGGACACCAAAGCCTGAGAGTGAGTGGTTGGTTCATCTGGAGTCCAGGCCCCAGGACAGTCTCTGGAGAGAGGGCTCACCCAGGATGGTCTGAAGCATCGGTAACCCAAGCCACACAGACTGGCTGCACTTGGGGGATGAACTCAGGCAGGCAGATGGCCTGCTAGGGCAAAAATCTGCATTTCCATAGGCGAGAGAGAAAGATACAGAGCCTGATAAGACCCAGAACACAAGCAAAACTCACTCTGCACCCAAAGAGGTAGGCCAAGCTCCGACAGACGCCATGGGACCAGCGACTCGCTGGAGCCAACCTGAGACAAAATGGTGCTAGGGTTCTCCAGCCAGGACTTAAAAAGGCACCCCACCAGTTCAGGCAAGGGCTCTTAATGAGGGGACCCATAGTCCATCTCGGGAGAAAGAAGAAGGAACAGGGGGAGGGGGAGAATGGGGGAGAAGGATGTGGTAATCATATAATTGTCCATTTGAGAGGATTACGAGTGAAGGGGTGGAATCTAGCTTGTCAATCAGATCATAGCCAATAAGGCCTCTGTGTGGGCATGGCCTTCTCCTGAGAATTCTGGGAAATCTGGAACTTCCTCCTTGGAGGCGGGAGATACTTCTCTCTCTGCCACTCTCTGGGAGACTTTGCAGAAGACAAGCCACATGGACGCAACCAGACCTCTGAAGGCGGAGAAGCCACAGAGACACCCCTGTCTGCACTGAGAAGCTTACAATGCCACTGGATCCAAAGACTTTCTACCCACTGGCTTGTGGTCGTCCTGTATCTGGCTTCATTGCATTTGTTTCATGAGTCTGAAGAGGACTTTATAGATTGGTATTGGTCATATGGGCTAATATCAGACTTATGGACTTGATCTGGGCTGGGATGTTTTCTCAATGTTCAATTCCTCTTGTACATAAAACTCTTTCTTATACACATATGTGTATCCATGAATTTGTTTCTCTAGTCTAACCCAGACTGACACAGAGGAGGAGGAGTAAACCCCAGAACTGAAAACACATAACTAAAATATGCAAACAACAAGGAAGGCCAGTGGACGTGAAGGTAGAGCAAGAGAAAGCACCAGCGCGAGCAGCAGAGGGAGGAGAAGATAAGAGGCGTCCAGTCCGGTGTTTCCTTCTGTTGTGCACACGGGGTCGCTTTGAGCCGACTCCAGCTCGGCAGCACCTATGCACAAGAGCCTCGGAAGCCTGTGTGCGACATCAAGAGTTCTAGCACCGCCACCGGGAGGTGAGAAAGGGTATGATGCTACGTGGCGGGCCAGTGGGGTGGGGGCGAGGGGGTTGACTAAATGATGGCTGAGAACATCCCAGACTGAGTCCAAAAGTCTGTACATCCAAGAATTGCCATGAACCCCAGACAGGATGAATCCAAACCACTTCAGGCTCAGACACACATCATCATCATAAAACTGCTAAGAAGGAAAGAGATAAACGGAGAAGAGAGGGTGGAATCATGAAAATAGACAGAGGGAAAGATGCACAGTTTATGAGGGAAAACAAGTCACCGTCGTAGTTCCCATCAAGAGCCCTGGAGGTCACCTGGACGTTGATGGAATGTCAAAGGGCAGAGAGAAGTAAGAACAACCGCAATTTTATACCCAGCAAAAGTCTCCCTGGAATGGTGGTGGAGGACCGACCTTCTCAGATGACAGAGAAGGGAGGCTGTTCACCCCTTCCTGTGGGTCTTGTGATTTCAAAATGAAAAGCAATTTAAAATGAGCATCAAGGCTTGACGAGGCCACCGCTTGCAGAGGTGACAAGGAATGCATGGGTGATAAGGAAGCACGTGGATTGCTGGTCAATGACCCAAAGACCCAAGTCCAATGCCGCCGCCACGTGGATCCAGACTCATCCCAGCCAGGCAGGGGAGGGGAATGAGAATGGGCCCAGGGGCATCCAGGGTTGTGCTCTGTGCAGAAGCAGACGACCAGCGCTCTTCCTCTCTGAGTCACTTATGGTCTCAAGCCTCAGACCTCTCGGTCAGCAGCCAGCTGCTTAACCACTGTGGCACCAGGAAACCCTCCTTAGTCGCCTGGGAGATGCACAGCAGTTATGACAGACGGCAAGATGCTGGCCGCACCGAGTGCAGGCACCAACGTGGAGCTGTCACAAGTCCCATGCTTCGCCTGAAGGAGTGTCAGCTGTGCTGGGGAACTGACTGTGTGAGTCCTGGTGGACTAGAGAAACTTATACTTGTGTGTGTATAAGAAAGAGCTTTCTATACACGAGCAATTCACTATTGGGAAAACATCCCAGCCCAGTCCAGATCAAGTTCATAAATCTGATATTAGCCCATATGTCTAATACCAATCTATAAAGTCCTCTTGAGACTCACACAAAGCATGCATTGACACCGAGTGCAGGAAGATCACAGGCCGGTGGCTGGAAAGTCTTGTGGATCCAGTGGCGGCAGAGGCAACTCAGTGCTGACATGGGTCTCCACGCGCCTCCTCCAGCTCCAGGGCTCTAGCGTAGCTCCATGGGTCTTCTCAACAGGAATGTCTCCCAGGAAGTGAGCCTGTGGCGGGCCTCCAGCAAGCTATTTATCCCAGTGCTCCAAATGACGTCGTCAGCTGCGACCTGATTGACAGGCCAGATGATGTAACTACCACACTGACATTTCTAAACAAATCAAGCGCACCTTCCCACGTGACCCAGTAACTCCACCCTGGGCGTTTCTCCAAGGCACACAAAAAACAAAAAGCAACGTGCACACAGCTTTGCGGCACCTGTGATTGTGTTTGTTGTTGCAGCTAGGTACCACTGAGTCCTTCTGACCCCTTGCAGCCCCACAGATGTTCAGCAGACGAAAGCACTTCCCCACCTGCGCGTCCTCAGTCATCACCATGTTCACACTTGTATGCGCCGGGCCAAGCCATCTCATTGAGGGTCTTCTCGTTGCTGCAGACCCCAACGTGAGCAGACACGATGTCCTGGTCCCTCCTGATGACACGGCCAACAGACCTGAGACGAGGTATCCACATCCGTGCTTCCCAAGAGCACGTGGGCTGTCCTTTGTCCTGCACCGTGTGTCACTGTGTCCCAAAGGGGGAAGTGCCCAATGGTGAATGGATCAAGGAGGGGTCCCACCTGAGCCTCAGAGCCGTGCGCTGCTGGAGAAAGGAAGGAGCGGGGGCTGCACGCGGCCGTTTGGATGCCTCTGCGGGGCACTGTGTTCAGAGAGCACACACACCCCTCCGGGAGAGCACTCTTATGCAAGGGAGACTCTCGATGAGACGGACGGGCACCACGGCTGTGACGTGGGCACAATCATGAGGGCATCGCAGGACCGGGTAGCGTACCACTCTGTTGGACTCAGGTCCCATGAGTCAGAACTGACACCAACAACCTAGGGACAATCCGATAGCCATGGGGCCTGGGGGCACTGTGGGTCATGCCCTGGTTGCTAAACCCAAGGTTGAGGGAGAGGGAAGAGGCTGGTGGCCCCATCGAGATGGGCAGCCGTGGAAACCTGCAGGGCATCCCTGAGAGTTGCCACAGCAGTGGTGTGGGGTTGATTATGCATTGGAATCAACAGGATGCAGAGGCGAGGAGTCACAAAGAGCCCCACCCCCACCCCACGAGGGGGGCATGGAGCATCAGCAGGAGCAGGGCTCGGGGCTGGGTTCAGAGCCAGGCCTGAAGCCAGGGGCCACACCTCCTCAGAGCACATATACAGCCCTACCCCTGTCTCTGTCCCTCACCTGAATCCTCAGAGCAGGGGGAAGGCTGCCAGAAGGGGGCACAGGGTCCTGGCCCCGGGGCAACTGGAAGGGCCCGGCTTAGCACAGGAGCCCCTCAGGGTGGGGCCCAGGCTCACGCGCCTCACCTCCCACAGCTGGCTCTGTGTGTAACAGTTAAACTGGGTTGTGCTAAAAACTCCCTCTTGCTGCTAATTAATTAAATGACACTTCAGCTCCCCGCCTGGCCAGTGAGTGAGAATGGCCCCTGCAGGCCGAGGGCGAGGGCGCAGATCTGGGGCGAGGCAACGAGGGCAGGAGGTGGTGGTGGTGTGGGGCCTGGCTCTCTCATGCAGGCAGAACTGTCCTGTCCTCTCTGCCGTGAACCCCTGGACACCAGGTGGCCCACTCCCTGCATCACAGGGCTAGGGGGGACGCCATCAGTGGACACGCTGCCGCAGGGTCTTCTCTGCCTGGCCTGCTTGCCGCACCCCTCCCAGAGCTGTCCCACTGTCCCTTGACACTCCTCCTCCAGCCCATGTCCCTCACTGCCGCCCTGCTGGAGCCACTGGCCGGTCTTCACACCAGGCCACGAGTGACCACAAGGGGGGACCATGGCCCGAGTCCCCCAGACCATGAAGCCGGTACAGAGGCAGCCCTGCTACTGTGGGGCCCTGGCAGCCAAGGGCAGGCTCTGGCCCTCTCTCAGGTCCCCGTATTCAGCGCCCCGCTGCAGGGCCAGGGTCTGCCCAAACCAAGGCCCCAGTCCCAGCCTCCTGAGCAGCTGGTGAAGAGATGCTCATAGAGCAGGCAGGTCCTTCCGCCGCCCCGCATCCTCCCTGCGGCTAACAGAAGGTGAGGTCACAGCCGGAGCTCCAGCAGCCGCCTTGGGCCCAGGAGGAGGAATGAGAATGTGAGGTGCTGAGGTCACCCTGCTCCCGTGAAGGACCCCAGAGCCAGAGCCAGGACCCAAGGGCGAGACCTGGCCTCTTCCAACACAACCCAGTCCCTGTGTGCGCTCCGTGGTTTGTGGTGGGCTCTCAACCCCAGGCACTGCAAGCTTTCCAACGACACCGGGGGAGAGTATGGGCTGTGGACACGTGTGGCCTGGGGTCTATGAAGGGCAGAAGCCTGCGCCACAGAGGGGGCCAGTGAGACCATGCCACTCAAGGGGACAAAGACACCTGACCAGGACTTCCTCAGGTGTCATGGGGCTGTGTTCTGGACAGACAGGGCGGGCTGTGCCCCACGGACAGACAAAACAGGCTGTGCCCTAGACGGGCAGAGCGGGCTGTGTCCTGAGCAGAGCGGCTTGGGACTGAGAACCCAGGAGCCCTGATGGCACGTGGCCAGCCTCGCTCTGGCCCAGTTGCAGTGTCACAGGTAGCAGGCCACACCTCCCAGCAGGTGTGACGAGCACAGTGTGGCCGGCACAGCAGCACCTCCAGGAGGGGCTCAGACTCAGCCACCACCACCCACCCCCCAAGGGCAGCAGACGTGGCCCGGATCATCCTGAGTCCCCAAGGCTGAAGCCCTCCTGGAAGTGATGAGCCACGGAGCTTTGTCACTGGGCCACCAGGTCTCCTTCCTGAACCACGATGTGGCTCCTGCATCCCCAGATATCCCTGCCTCCATCTGTCACAGGTGGGGACACCCTCCCCCACAATACCTGCCTGCAGACACCTGTGCCCACCCATGCACACGATAGACATGCATGTGCACGTGGACTACACACATGCCCACGGTGCCCATAACGTGCACCCATGTGAACGTGGTCCACACAGAGGCCCAGGGTGCACCCAGTGCACACACACACACTCATCCACACAGTGTGCAAAATCTGTGCACACAGACGTGTTCCTGGAAGAGCTGTGCATGCCGTGTGGGTGAGCATACATTCCAAGGCTGTCTCTGCTCGCGCCACCGGCTGCACACTCCTGGCCTGTGAGCATGTGTGCACACACATGTGCAGACAGTGCATGCACACGTGTGCCCAGTGCAGAGGCAGGGCTCACCTGCACGTGAACGTGGCACAGTCGAACTGCTCTGTTATCGGCCCTGTGACCTCACAGAGGTCAGAAGTCAGACCAACGTGTCTCTGAGCGGGCTCAGGTTCCCGGTGACTGGGCAAGGATAGGCCTGTGGTCTCACAAGATTGCAACCACACAAAGTATAGGCATGTGCGTGTCCATGCACACACATGCACACACAAGGTGCACGCTCGTACACACAAGGTGGGCACGAATAGCCATAGACTGGAGGCATGCACGTGCACATACTGTCTCCAAACCAAGCAGTGAGAACACAGACACGGACAGCACATCCACACGCAGGTGCCCACACACTCAATCCAACACAAGGACTGCACACATGTGTATGAAGGTCTGTATTCACATGCACACTGTGTAGACCCTGCTTTCTCTCTGCAGATTCTTCCGTGCCAACTGGGGACCAAGGGGGCACGACACAGTCCTTGGGGTGCCAGGGCCGGCTCGGGGTCCTCGAGTAGCCAGCCGGCATTGTGGGGGCGGGGCATCCCCACCTGTTGCAGACTCAGGTAGGCTCAGCTGGGGTGTCAGGGACACAATGCAGAGCCTGTGGGGCTTTCTCTGAGAGGCCAGACCAGACTCAGACCATCCGCAGGACCACCACCCTCTAATCACACACCCCCAGGGAGGAGCGCCAGGTGCCACCTGCCTGCCTTGCCCCCGCTCAGGACCCACCCTCTCTGGCAACTCTGTGGGTCAGGAGGCCTCGTGCCTGTACCCAGGGCCAGGTGCTGCAGGATGGACTTAGAAAGACGCTCAGTTCTCTCCTTGGACCAGTGGGCCGACTGGGATCTGCATGGGGCTGTGTGACAGGTGGGAAGGCTTGTGTCCCTGTGATGTGTCCTTTTGGCCTGGCCCAGGGCAGGCGTGGGCAGGAGGAGTCTGGCTACTCTGCCCTTGTGTTTTTGGGAAAGAGCCTCCCCCCACCAGGGGCTGGGGTGCGATGTTCTTCACGGCCTCTAAATCGGGGGCCAGGTCACTAGCGGCCTGAGCAGGAACAAGGTCAGCCCAGTGGGCACGTTATACAAGCTGCTGGGCCGTGACCCACATCGAATCACTGTACGCCCGTTTGCCTGCCCGCCCGGCAGGGAGCTCACCCGGGTGTGAAGGGGGCGTGGGCGAGGGCTGACTGTGCCTTCTCAGGCACTCACCACCCCCTCAGGTCCCACGGAGGCCCTAGGGGATGCTCAGCCCCCACCTGCCATGACTTCGGCTGAGCAGCCAACCCCTGGACTGGGCAGCCCCTTCCCCAGACCTCCAGCCACCTGAGCCCAGTACTGGGGCTTGTTGGCCTCCCCAACCTCCACCCTCACAGGCCTCTGCTTGGGGCACCTGTCCCAGCTCTGCCCCGGCTTGCCCTGGGCTTTCCCCCCACGTGCTCCACCTCTACAGGTGAAGACAACTAGGAGCTGTCTCAGGCACCGAGACCCTGAGGTCCAGGGCTGCAGCCAGCCTGGGGCCTGTCCAACCAGCAGATGACCCAACAACCTGGCTCCATCCACCACCCCACCCCGCTCCCCACCGCCTTCTCTCCACCGGTTGAACCTTTCTTTTTGGTCCTGGTGAAAACGTACGAGCCCACATGGTGGCTTGACAACTGTATGGGCGGCTTCGCAGGATACACATCCCTGATGTGAGCATCTCTTCCCTCTCCTCCCGCCTCAGCTCCATTCTGGGTGGACACTGCCCTGCCAGCCATGCGGCTGATGGTCCGGAGGGGCCCACTCCTCCTGGGTGTCCCTGCTCACTGCGTAGGCCAGGCTGGCTGGCTGGACAGAGGTACCCATATGGGGGATCGGGCCCAGGGTGCAAGTTGTCTGAGGGCCACTGTCTCCGGGTTCCGCCAGGAGGTGTGGTCTTTTGGACGATGTTGAACATTGTCATCTGTGGTCACCTGCTCTGCCCAGGATCTAGCTGGACGCTGTTCAGAGCGGCCAGTGGTCAGTCGGGGTGGCAGGCGGGTACCATCTCATCGATCTGGAGTCCACACAGGACCTGATCCCTTGGGATCCCAGGTCCTGCGGCCTGATTTTCTTTGCTTTCTTGGGTCTGGGCGGGTGATGTGGGTGGGTGGGGTTGAGGCGGGGTCCCATCTCATCTCTCCTTTCTCTGCATCATGGGGAGCGGGTGACGGTAGTTGGGTGCCATTGAGGCCATTCTGACAGGGGGTGGAGGGACCTGTGTGTGCACAGTATGAGGCAGGGCTCTCTCGGGGATCCCTGTTGGTCTCCCTCCCACCTGCCGTCCCACCCCACCCCTGCTGCTTCCTGGGGCTCCCAGGGCCTCCTGTGGCCAGGCTGGCCAGCTTGGAGCAAAGAGAAAGAGAGAGAGAGAGAGTATGTGTTTCTTTCTTTCGTTCGTGGAACTCGGGAATTACACACACACACACACACACACACACACACACACACACACACACACACACACACACACTCTTCCCACTCCCTAAGGATCTCATTTGTAAGCCTTTATCCCCTCTCCTTTCATCCCAGGCCCAGCTGGTAACAAGAGCATGCAGTTTGCATCCAGAGGCCCCTCCCTTTGATCTGGCAGGCAGCACTCTGCAGGAAGCACCCAGCACCCGCCTGCCCTCACCTTGCTGAGCTCCAGGGGCAGTGTCCCCCCGCCCTGCCCCCGTCCTGTCCACAGGCGGGCTGGGGAGAGGGTGCCGGCCAGCGGGCAGTGCCGCTGGCCACCATGGGTCTCTTCCCTGGAGAGGACACGAGAAAGGGTGCTGGGGTTGAATGGGGTCTCGCCAGCAATCCCAGGGGCAGTCTGGTTGCTGTCGGAGCAGGTGAGCGTGACCCCCTTTGAAAGCAGAAGCTGTTGGGTGGGCGGGCAGGCGCTATGGTATGGAGGCCTCTCTGAAGGCAGGAGGGTCCTAACCTTGAGCATTTCCCAGGCGGCCTTCGGAGAGTGACAGGACCACACTCCTGCAAGTGTGAGCTGGGGAGACGCCACAGGGGCCCCGGGCCTCTGACCACGAGGGACCTTCCTCCAGGGCCACTGCCTTGACCTGGACGCCTTCCGTCCTGGCCTAATAGGTGATCCTCAGCCCCAGACCAACTCTCGGGGAGCCCTGGTGGCACCACGGTTAAAGCATCGACCGCTAACCTCCAGGAGAGTGGGTCGAGTCTGCATCCACAGGGAGAGGCGTGGCCGTGTCTCGTGGCACTTCTGTAACCACTGGTGTTGGCAACCCAGAGACCCCAACATGCAGCAGAACCAGACACTTCCTGGATGGTCCTGCGCCATCCTCACTGTGGTTCCCGTGCCAGAGCCCTGTGGCTGCCCACCTCCTCCAGGGCCTTCCTCCACTCTGCCGAGCATGGTGCCCTTCTCCAGGGACCGCTCTCCCCTGACAACATGTACAAAGCACGAGATGAGATGAGGTCTCTCCATCCCTGCCTCCAAGGAGCCCTCTGGTCCCACTTCTTGCAAGACAGATCCGTGTGTTCTCCGGCAATCCACGACACTTTCCACATTCTCTGCCAGCACCGTGGTTGCGGCGGATTGTTCAGTTACCGTCCACACGCCGCACACACATGCAACAACACAGCACACCTGGCACTTGGGTCAGGGGCACCTTTGTCCTCCACGTGACACCAGGCTCCAGGTCCTGACCCTGAACTCCACACGAGGTCTAGCCAGTCCAGAGGTGAGGGACTGCCCTTCACCTGCGACTCACCTGGGGACAAGGACACGGTCAGGGAAGGGGTGATAGGCACCCTGGCTAGACTTGGGGTGGCCAGGCATGTCAGGGAGGCTGCCAGGGCCACACCCCTGAAGTTCTGTGAGCCCACCCCCTCTGTCTGTAGATGGGTGGCCTTCTTGCCCCGAGGGGTGGCCGCCGGTTCTTTTGTCTGAGGTCACAGATGCAGTTCCTCACACTGAGCAGGTGTGCCCATGGGAGGAGCGCCCGGACACCCGGGAGTGCGGTATGTGAAGGCAGGTCCTTAAGAAGATGTGCGAGTGCCAGGAGCCGGAATGACCCCAGAGCAACATCGGGGTTCTGACTGGTCACGGTCTCTGAGCCCAGCTACACCCCAGGCACCACAGGCATCACCGCAGGCCCCTCCAGACGCGGCCACCAGCCAGACCTGGCTCACCCTCCACCTCCCCTCTTGGTGCCCAAGACCCCAGAAAGCATCCAAAGATGGGGGTTCAATGGAAGTAAGTGACTATGGCTGGCACTCCTAGGTGGGTGTCACAGGGCCACCATTCAGGTGGCCTAGAGAGTGGGTGCACAAGTCGGGATGAACTTGTACCACCTGTGACCCAGCCCTATGCCCCTGGGGTCAACCAGGGACCAGGAGTCCAGGACACACTGGCAATCCCTCCTTTTTTCCAATCCACCTGCCCTAGCTCATCCTGCTCCCCCTGCCCCCTCAGACTCCCGCAGAGCGGTTCTCTCCCAGAGGCCTGGAGGCTTCAAGGACAGGTGAAGGGTGGTCCCCGACCCACTTCCCCCATCTCCTTGGGCCAGTGTTCTAGTCAGCAGAGTCCTGAGGGTCACCCTGGCCCCAGGGAAGATGTGGTTCCAGGTTCCTGAAAGGAGAGTCAAGGTTGACTGGAGTTAGGGGGCAAGAGGGGAAGGGGACCGCAGACAAGGGCCAGGCAAGGGTGAACTGAGCATGTGTGAGATGAAGGTGTGAGCCATGTGTGGTGTGTGCTGACTGTGAGTGCGATTCCTGTGTGAGCTATGCCTGAGTGTGAGCCAGGTACCAGTGTGAGCTGAGGGTGAGTGATCCCTGCATGTGTGTGCACAGGCGTGGTCTGTGTGGTATGATTCCTATGTAAGTGTGAGCTATGCAGGAGTGTAAGATGAGAATGAATGTAAGCTAAGCATGAATGTCAACCATGTAAGTCATGTATGAATGTCAGCTGAGGGTGAGTGAGCGCTGAGGGTGAGTGTGACCTGAACATGAGTGTGAGTGTGAACTGAAGGTGAGTGTGAGCTGAGGTGCATATGAGCTGAGGTAAGAGTGACCTGAGCTGAGTGTGAGTGGCCTGAGGTGAGTGTGAGCTGAGTGTGAGTCATGCGTGCACATGGACGGAGCTGGAGCGTGATTCCTACGAAGGGATGGCTCTGCATGGGTGTGGGCTGAGCGTGAGTGTGAGCTGGCAGATGTGACCATGGTCCCAAGTATGTGAGTGTGGGCAAGCAGCAGGCCGGGCTGGGAGGCCACCTCCACTCCCGCGGGCTTGGTCTCTGATCGTCTGTATTGATTTCCCCATGCTGTTTATTAAATGCTTCATCTGCCTGGTGCTTGCTCTGAGTCCTGCCTTCCCAGGGCTCCTGCACCTGGGTGGGAAGGGTGCTCGGCCGTGGACCAGCAGGAGAGGGCTGGGCCTGGTGTGGGTCCCAGGCCCACCCGAGCACCTTGATGCATCCAGGACAAATGACTGTGGTTGATCCTCAGGGTGTGACCACACCCAGCCTGTGATGTGTGTCAGGGCTCAGTCTGTGCCCAGGACCAGGGGTTCCTGTGTATCCAGAGCTCGGGACTCTGTGGGTGTGCCCAGGACCAGGGTTTTCGGGTGTCCAGGGCAGTTCTCAGCTTGTGGCAGTGACAGACAGAGCTTCCCTTCTCCCTCCCTCTTCCCCTGCCCATCTTGCCCTCAGAGGACATGTCCATGCCTCAGTTTCCAGCCAGAGACCCCAGCAGTGCACCTTTGGGATCAGCCCTGGCCCCTGAATGTGTGATCTTGGGCAGGGCAGGCCCTCTCTCAGTCCAGTCTCCTAGGGTTGGCATGGGACGGGGTGCCCTGGCTGTTGCAGGCAGGGGTGAGGTCAGTATGGCCAGCACGGATTTGCCAGCTTTGGGGGTCCCAGAGACCCTAGCACCCAGGGACTCCCCAGGCCCCCCTTGCTACTCCTGACCTCCATTCTCTCAGCTGGGCCCTGAGGGGGTGTTAGGAAAACCCGAGATCACACCCAATCCTCACATGGCGAGCTGAGAGGACAAGGGGCTGAACTAGCCCAAAGAGATACCACAGACAGCTCCCCCAGCCAGCAGGAGTCCCCTCAGGCAGGCCACTCAGGCATACAGTGCTGGACCAGAAGGTCATTCTACAGGCTGAAAGCCCGCTACCCTGTCCCTGCCCCTAGGACCTAGCTCAAGAGGGACCCTGGTGTAGAAGACAGGACTGACTTCGGAGCAGTGTTCTTCCCCATCCTGCGGTTGCCAGCCGGGGCCCCGGGGCCAGGGACCACGTAGGCTACTCGGACACAGCCCTGCAGGGACAGACACAGGGTCAGCAGGAGCCACCAGCTGCCAACTGCCCGGGTCCCCAACCCACCCCAGCCACCTTGCCCAGCCTGGGGAAGCCCACTCTCAAAATGCAAGTCCCTTCCTTTGTGCCAAGGTCCCCACGCGGGCTCAAGGACCCCCCACCTGGGAAGCCCACAAGCCCTGGCGCCATCCTCAGGAAGCCAGCACCCCCTGGATTTCAGGGACCCCCAGCTGGCAGGAGAGGAACATGGGAGCCAGTGCAGAGCCCTGACCCTGTCTGCAGCAGGGAGTTTAAGGGCAGGTACAGGGAAGAACTAACAGGTCAAGCTATGAGGAGCAAATGCGCCCTTTGCCAGGGGGCCAAGGGCTGGGGAGGGTCCCACCGGTCAAGCTAGCCAGGGTCTCCTGCAGGGGAGTGGAGGGTGGGGGTGGTGGGTGCGGGGAGGAGGAGAGGTGGAAAGTGCAGGGACTTCATAGGATGCTGATTCTGTGGCCTGGGCAAGGCAGGGGTGTGGGGCCAGTGGTCAGAAGTGGCACGAGGCCGTGCGTGGTCACACCTGCCTCTGCTGCTATGAGGCCTGCCCTGGCCAGGGCGGCCCTGAGGGGGCCTGTCCTCAGGCTGAGTGGATGCAGTGCATCAGGGGCAGATCCGAAGGCATGAGGAAAGCGGGGGGCAGAGTGAGCCCCCTTCCACTTTGCAGCAGCTGCAGGCCAGCCCAGTATGGGAAGCACAGCTGCCCCTGAGGTCGCTCAGGGGACACAGAGGTGCTTCGCAGGGACTTCCTTCACCTGCCTGTGCCCCTCTGTGCCCTCCCTCCCTCCCCTGGAATGGCTACCATGAGGCAGGGGGCGGGGGGGGGCGGATTGCTGCTGACCTGGGGACCGCAGGCACCCTCTGCCCTGGCTGCGAGGCCATCCACCCCACCCTCCAGTGCAGCAGCTACTGGAACTATTTACATTGAAGGTCATTGACAGGAAATCCAGTGTAAAGGTCAGCTCCTCAGGTCTGGGGCCACAGTCCCAGGCTGAGCCAAGGGTCCACGGGCCCAGCCGCAGGGCACATCTGACCCAGCAGATGCTCGGAGGCTGGCTGAAAATCCTCCCTCCAGGTCATCCTGGAGACCTGGCTGCTCCTGCTTGTAACGCCCTGGGCCCTGACCAGGGTCTGGCACTAAGGACCAGCATGGAGCCCCACACTGTGGGAAGGGGTGCATCCCTCACCTTTCAGAGGCTCATCTTCATCGCCAGCCACCCTGACCGACACCTCTCTGACCCTCAACACCAGAGCTGGGACCAAGCTCACACACTGGCAGGGCCCCATCCTTCTGAAGGTTGAGCAGATGGACACTGGTCCCAAGTTCGGGATCCATGAGACATATCTGCTTGCTGGCCCGCTTGGGGTTCCCTGATTCACGGGGAGACTGACTCACGGGATGCAGGGCGTACCAGGCCTACAACCAGAGTTATCTCAGCAGAGGGGACACAGGTGGAGAGGCACAGGGACAAGGGTGGGAGGGGAGGAGGGCCCAGCATGAAGTCGAAGTCCACAGTCCGCACTCCCCTCCCAAGAGCGGGTTACCGTACCAACCAGGAAGCTCTCAGAGACCCTGGCGGCCCAGCTGATGACCTTGACTGCTAACTGAAAGGTTAGCCATTCAAACCCACCAGCAGTTCTAAAGGGGACAAGGAGGTCCTTGGTTGCCATCAAGGTTGATGGCCCTAGGAGACGTGCTCTCTGTAGGGTCACAGGGTCTGAATGGCTGCAGGGGGGTTGGTTTGGTTTAGTTTGGTTACAAGAAGGGCTTCTGGCCTGGAAATCTTAGACCAAGTTACTATCCTAGTTACCCAAAGCCCTTGCTCAGGAGCCAAGGTCAAAGGCCACTGTCACCTGAGAAGACCTAGGCCTGTTACCCCACAGGGAGCAGCCTGGCGGGTGGGGGCTCCCCATGTCCACACCTGGCTGGGCTGGTGCAGGGTGGCAGCCAGAGAGGGCAGGGGGCCACACAGAACTGGAGCTGACCACACCTCTGCCCAGAACCATCCTGTGCTCTGGGGAGGTCTGTTCACTGTGTCCATGGGCCAGGTGGCAGGGAGGGGCCAGAGGGCATGACTATGTGGTAGTGGGGGCCCACAATGGGCTCGAGAAGCAGAGGGCTGAGCTGGCTGTGGGCAGGTCATGGGTGGCAGACCTGCTCCCTGTGTACCCTGCCTGGAGTATGTTGCATCTGAGCGTGTCAATCAGCTAATTACCACCATGCTCAGGCCCTCCCACCCACTGCCTTGGCTGGTGTCCCTGGGGTGCTGGAGAGGATCCTGCTGTCCCTGAGGCAGCTGGGGGAGACCCAGAATCCCAAATCCTGTGCCAGCTCGAAGCGACCTCAGAGGTCATGCACCTTGGAGTCCCTTAGGATGGATGAGTAAACCAGTGTCACGGAGTGGGGACCACGTGACCCCCAAACCAGCTGAGCCAGCCTTCAGGGCGCCACAGACTGCTTCCTGCTGCCCCCCACCCTCCAGCCAAGAACATGACTAAGCCCAGACCTGGACCCACTGCCCCTCCAGTTGCTGACTCTGAGCACTTGGCCCAGTGGCTGGGCCCACTGGGATGGGGGCAGGGCTGCGAGGGATGGAACAGGGCCAGGGCTCAGGGTGTGGTCAGTGTCCACCAGGTTCAATGTCAAAAAGAGGTCACAGCTATGCTGATGGCTGTGCTCAAGGTAGGGCTGAGACCAAGGGATGCATGTGGCCAGAGGGTGGCTGAGGCCAGGGGTTATTGTGGTCTGAAGTTGGCTGTGGTGAGGGGTTGGTCATGGTTGGGTGTTGGGAGTGATTGGGAATGGTTGTGGTCAGGGTGTGTCTGTGGCCAGGGGGTGGTTATGGCCAGGGGGTGGCTGTGGTAGGGTGTGGTTGGGTCAGGGGGTGGTATGACCAGGGGGTGGCTGTGGTCGGGTGTGGTTGGGTCAGGGGGTGGTTATGGTCAGGAGTGGCTGTGGGCAGGGGGTGGCTGTGGACCAACTTTTGTTTGGATTGTGACCCTGTGGCCCCACCACTAACCAGAGGGCCCCTGGCCTGCATCCTGCTGGATAAGGCTGGCCCAACAGAAGGCCAAGCGGGGCCCCAGGAGCTCCCCCAGGCTGTGGCCAGGCTGCGAAGGTCCCTGGTTCGGGTGTGATAGAGACAAGGTGAGATTCCAGAGGTGAGATTGTGTCGGTCAAGGGGTGTGACATAACACCAAGCGCCAGGCTCCGTCCACCAGGCCTCGCCGACTTGGTGTGACCCGAGAAGACAGGGGGAAACTGCCCCCTTTGGGTTTCTGAGACTTTAACTGCTTTCAGGAGTAGAAAGCCTCGTCTTTCTCCAGAGGAACAGCAGGTGGTTTCAAACTGCCAATCTTACTGATCACAACCCAACGCATCACCCCCTCCCCCGCATTTGTAGGTTGGGCGCCAATCTTCTGGAGCCAGGCATCACACAGATCTAGACCCCTAGGCTCTGGGCCCAGAGAATCCCCTAGGTGGAGATTCAGGTGAGCCAGTGGGGAAACTGAAGCTGTATGAGGTGGGGGAGGGGTGGCTCCCTGAATTCAGGGCTCCAAGCTGGGAGCTGAGTCTGGGTAGGTGGTGGGCAGAACTCCTTCCCTGGGTGGGTCTTCTTCAGAGTGAGCTGAGTTCCTCCTTCCTGGGAAGGGGTAGGGTAGGTGGGGGGTCTGGGTTGGGAACTGGGGTGCACACTGGGGCGGGCCGGCCTGGGGCAGGGCAGGGGGTTTCAGCCTTCCCACAAGGGCATGAACTTCCAGCTTGAGGAGCCTCAGCTTGAAAGGCGATAGCGCCTTGCCGGGAGGCCGGCTAGATGGCTTGGAGCTGGCCAAAGTGGCGAGTCAGGGACCACTGCTTTCTTCCCCACTCAGCGGGCAGTGAGGAGCTGGCCACCAGGCCCAGAATCCCTGACTCAGAGCTGCCTTGCCAGCCGCGCCTCTTGGCCTAATATCAGAGGCCCCCTGGTGGCCACAGGCCACCGGTGCAGTGAGGAGGTGGTCACAAGGGCAGCTGCAGGGAAGAGTGGGAGGGCCAAGAGCCCACCCCAGGACAGGCGGGCATAGGACACTCCTGTAGCCTGACAAAGGTAAAGGGGCTGGGGCTGCCCCAAAGTAGGATGAGGAAGGGTCTCAGGCTGCCACTGGGGCCATGAGGAGGGGTTTCTGAGGGCCGGCAGATTGTTGGTGCTGGGATGGAGAAGGAGGTAGCAGTGACTGGGGCCTGATGACGGTTGGTCAGAGAGAGAGAGAGAGAGAGAGAGAGAGAGTGTGTGTGTGTGTGTTGGGAGGAGGGGTTGCTCACAAGCAGGGACTCAGTGATGGGGACAATGGCTCCCTGGAGGGTCTCCTGCTGACCTTTGGTGAAAACCAAGTTGTCTGTCTGCTGCCGGGCTTGGGCAGCGAACCACCCCTGCCCACTCGGACGATGAGTCTATAAAAGATGGCTGTGCAAACAGCTGAAGAAGAGCTTGCTGTCAGAGTGGGCCGCATCTGTGAAACAGCAGTGGGGGTGGGGTGACATGGGAGGCAGAAGCGTCCTGCTACAGAACCCCAGGGTCCACCCCTTGGGGTCTTCCCTCCAGCCATCTGGCTTCCAGCCTTTACAAAGGCCCCTTGGGCAGAGGGGCTAAAGCAGATGAAGCTTGAAGTGGGCCCAACTCCACTCACGCACGGGAGGAAAGCCCCCATTATCAAAGGATGGCGGTGGGAGAATGCGGATGGAGACCATAGGGGATGGCTAGGGGTGGCCACGCAGGGTCATCGATGGTCACAGCATCTCCATCAGACCCATATCCAAACCCCCTCACCAGCCTCTCTCACCAGTGGTGTCTGTGAGGAGGAAAGGCTGGGCCATTTGAGCTTACAGCCTAGCCAACCCCTGAGCCTCCTCATGGAGCCCCTGACCCCACCGCCTGATCTTTATTTGTCCAACTCCCCACCACCACCCCCCTCCGTGCCTAAGCTCACCCACCTCACCTTCCCATTACTCTGCCCTTATCCTGGGCCCAGGCACGCACCCTCCTCATTCCATCAGAAATCCTCACCCCGCTCCCTGAAGGCCCCTCCCTCAAATCTTGACCATGGACACCCACCTCCTTTCCCCATCCATCCCCACCCATCTACACACCTCTACACACCTCCAGGCTCCCACCCATGCAGCGCACTCAACCCCCCACCCACAGCATCCCCCTTAGCCCTCCTTCCAACCTTGCCCCTTCCCCAAGGACGTCTCCCTCATCCATCCTTCCAGCCCTCCCCCATGTGAGCACCCATCCAACTGATAGTGCCCAGGTAGAGTCCTGTCACGTCCTTCCGTCCACCATCCATCCATTCATTCAACCATCCATCCATCACCTGTCTATCCATCCATACACCCGTCCGTCCGTCCATCCATCCATCCATCCACCCACAAAAGTCCGTTCATCTGAGTCCGCTGTCTGTCCATCTATCCACCCAGCCACCTATCCATCCATCCGGCTGTTCATTCACCCATCTGCCCATCCACCCATCTGTCCATCCATCCCTCCTTTGATCCATCCACATGTCCATCCATCTATGAGACCACTGTCTGTCCATCTGTCCCTTCATTCATCCATCCACCCTCCCATCAGCCCATCCAACCAACAAGCACTTCCTTGCTCCTAGAAGCAGCAGGGAGCAGAGACCCAACTCTTGGCTTTCTTGCCGGCTGGGCTGCGTTGGGCTTCCCTAGGTGCGCGCGCGCGCGTGTGCGCATTTTATCCGTGCCCCCCCCTCCCAGCCCGTTATCTCGCGCCCCTCCCCCCGCCCCCGCCCCCTGCCAGCGCTCCCCTCAATGTGTGCTCTGGAAGCTTATAAGCCTGATGTAATCCGTAATGCAGTCTCTGGCTCCCGATTCGGGATCCAGTTTCAGAGAGCGAGAGATTGGGGAGCGCCGGCAGTCGGGTGGGGGGAGCGCTCGCTCTCCGCCTCCTCCTCCGCCCCCCCGCCCCGCGCCGCCCCGCCCCCGGCTCGCCTCGCCTCGCCTCGGCCCCCCGCCCCCCAGGAAGGGGAAAAAAGGCGAGAAGAGCGGGGCCGGAGAGAGCAGCGGCGGCGGCCGGAGAGGGAGCGGCGGGCGCGACGTTGGCGGCGGCCCCGAGAGGCGAGCGGGCGGCGAGCGAGCACCGGCGGCGGCCGCGCCGCGTCCTGGCCGGCGGGCCCGCGCCTGCATCGCCCGCAACCCCGGCCGCCGAGTCTGCGGGGCTCGGGGATCGCCGGTGGTCGGGGGAAGGGAGGGGGCTGCGGACGCGGACGTGCGCTTCTGGGGTGTCCCAGCCAGGCCCGAGCGAGCCGGGGGCGGCGGCGGCGGGGAGCCCTCTCCGGCCGGCCTCGGGGCTCCGCCGCCGGCGACGCGGACGCTCCTGAGACCTGCAAGTCGCCAGATCAAGTCCCCGCCGGCAGAGCCGCAGCTGCCGGGAAGGTGAGGAGCGAGGGCGGGCAGGGGGCGCGAGCGCGGGCGGGGGCCGGGGCCCGGGCGGGGGCTGGGGGCCGGGGGCGGGCGCCTGGACTTCCGAACTTCGCCGTCTGGGGCTTCGAAGCTCCTAGATATGCGCTCTGGGCTCTGGAGTTGGGACCCTCACCCTCCCCGAAGCCCCCTGCCTCCTCTGCCTCCGCCGGTCCCCCGCGCTGGAGTCCGGCAGGCAGAGGAGGGGCCGCCCCAGGCAGTGGAGAGACTCCTTGGCGTCCCCCTCATTCCACACACACAGAGCTGGGCTGGGAGGACGCCCCCTCCCCAACGCATGCACATACCAGGGCAGCTTGGGGAAGGTGGTCTGAGGAGACCCCAACAGGGAGCTGGTGGGATCGAGGGGAACCCCAGACATCTCCTGTTAGCCACAGCTGCATGCCAGCAAGCTCGGGGACTCACCCTAATCGCGCTAAGAACCCCTCTAGACCTGGGGGAAACGGGACCCCCTGCCACCCCCACGAATGGAGCCCAAAAGGCAAGCAGGCACCTGAAGCCACCAGGAATGCCTCCGGCACAAACCAGGCCAATGACAGGAGATTCCCTGAAGTCCCCCTATTCAGGAGAGGGCTAACCTCACTGCCTGCCCCCCCTCAACCCCCTCCCCACTGCACACACAGCCTGGCTCCGTCCTTCTGGTCTCCCTGCCCGCTCTACCCACAGGCCTCGCGGATAAGCCGCTCTGAAGTTTGGGCCGACCCTGCGCCCTCTCAGGGCGAAGCTGCGGACCAGGCACTCCCGGGCCCCGGGGCCCACAGCCAGGGCCGCTCGGTCCCAGGCAACCGCCATGCGGAGCTGCCTGGAGGGATACACGCGGCCCTGGCTCTTCCGGGGAGGCCGGGCCCAGCCGGCGGGTCAGCGCACTCTCCGCAGGTCCCCTCGGCCCCCTGGGCAGAGGAGAATGCAGCCTGGCCTCGATTCGGTAGGGACTACGGAGCTGGGGCGGCCGCTAAGCCAGGAGGCCAGGAGGAATGGAGGGAGCCTGCGGGATCGAGATCGGGCCGGCCGGCCTGGCCCCTGCAGCCACTTCTCAGGCTGCCGGGAGGGAGAGCCCAGCCTGGCCCCTGGCCGCAGCCCGCTGGGCACCCTCCCCTGCCCACTTGTCCTCCGGGCTTCCAAGTTTCTTGAGCGTGAGCACCCAGGCTCACCCACCCCTCGCCAGCCCCTGCCCCTGCGGCCGCTCCGCGCACGCCCGGTCCCCTGGGCTGGGGACAGAGGTTCCCTGACATCCCCTCCGGAGGAGTTGATGGGCTCCGAGGCGTGGGGGCAGGGCAGCGAGCCTCCTACCGGAGCCGCTCCGCGTGTGCAGAGGAGCGGGACTGAAAGGTCCAGGCGCGCGCCCCAGCCCGGGGGCCCCAAGAAACCGGGTGCCCTCCCCACAGACGCAAACACGCCCCCTCTCTCAGAGCGGGAAGAGCGGCGGGTGCGAGGGCGGAAGGGGCCAGGGTGAGGGTCCCCTCCCAGAGAGAGGCTGTGCCTGAGTCAGGGGAAGCGACCGGAGCCCTTGGGCCTTGCGTTCCACTGCGACCCCCGCCTCCCTGAGGCAGTGACTACGAGTCGAGGGGAGCGCCCACCAAACTCTGCTCCTGGACTCCGGGGTGCCGCCGGTTACGCCTCTGAGAACCCCAGCAAGGTCAAGGTGGCCAAGAGGGGGCGGGGGCTCCCGGACGCGCCCCCACCGCAGAGAGGGCGGCCGTGGGAGGGGGTGTGGACTTCTGGCACCGCGGGGGCGCGGGTGGCCGCCGAGCCAGCCCCGCGCGCCGCCACCCGCGCCCGGTCCCCGGAGGCGCCGGTGCGCGCGCTCAGGACTCCCGGAGCGCCCGGCCTCCGGGCTCGCTCGCCGCAGCTCGGCTGTCTCCGACTTGTTGCGTCCACACTTGGGGGCGCGGGGCTGAGCCCCGAGCCTCGAACCCGGGCAGAGGCAGAGCCTGCGGCCGGCCGGCCGGGTGTGCAAGCTGGTTTGCTGTCTCGGGTCCCAGCGAAGGGCGCTCGGCTGGAGCGGGGGCGGGGAGCAGGCGAGGTCGCCGCGCTCCCCTGGGCCCGGCAGCCAAGGGGCCTCCGCGGACTGTCCCAGCCTCCCAGCTCCCCCGGGTCGCGGTTACCACAGCAGCACCAGTGGGGCGCGGAGTGGGCTCCGGGGGGCCTCTCCGGCCCGACTCGGCGCCCGGGTCCCCAGAGCCAGCGGGCCCGGTCTCCGGTGGGCCGGGTCTGCGGCGGCCCGGCTCGTGGCTCCGGAGCCAGCGCTGCGCCTGCGGACGCACAGCGCAGGGACCGGCGAGCCGACCTGGGCAACCTCCCCGCGTGCTTCCCGGGCCGGCCGCCGGCGCCACCCGCGGTGCGGGCCCTGCACGGCCCGGAGCCCGGCCCCCGGGGAAGCGTGGAGTCCAGGCCGCGGCGGCGGCGCGGGCTGCGGTGGCGGAGGGCGGAGGGGCGGCGCGCTGCCCCGGGCGGCCGTGAGAGGGCGCGCGTGACGCGCCCGCCGCCCTCCGCCCCTTCCGTCTCCTCCGCAGCTGCCCGGCGGGCCGGTCCACCTCGGGCGCCCGCGCCCCACCGCCTCGCTTGGGGCTCCGGGAACGCTCGGAGGCTCCGCTGGTGCCCCTCCCATTGCTTACCTCCCCCCGCCCCCGAAAGGCAGGTGTGTGCGAACGGTCACACGTGCGCGCGGTATGTGGGTGCGTGAGCCCGTGAGTGTGCGCCCTGGCTGTGGCATTCGGTGGCGACCACGTTGTACCCACTGGCCGTACTGCTCCTGTACAGACGCACGGAAGGGGCGGTCACCACCCTAGAAAGAGCCCATATCTGCAGGCTTCTGGTACCCCAGCCTCCACCCTGCATATCCTGTAACCTCTGGGGCCCACAGCCCTGCTGGCAGCAGCTAGCATGGCCTTCCCAGCAGCCTGCGGGCAATCGGCATGCCCCAAGGCACACGTGTACACACCAGCGGGTGGGGGACAGACAGATGGAGAGGAAAAGCATTAGGGCATCTTCCTGTGACACTGCTGGGGGTCAGCTGGGAGGTGGGGGTTAGAAAATAAGGCGCCTTCAGTCTCAGGAGGGTTCCAGATGGAGCTTTCAGCAGAATGATCAGAGCAGAGGGTGGTGCAGACCCGTGGGTTGAGGCCCCTGTGAGAAGAAAGGCAGAGGCCAAGGCCAAGCAAGAGGAAGGACTGCTTGGGGGAGGGGGAAACCGGTAGATGGGGAGAGAGGCTTTAGAGGGGGGTGGTCAGTCCCGAAGCCTCTATCACTGCCACCTGCTGGCTGTGGCCCCAGGAGGGTCTCCACCAGGTCTGGAGTTGGGGGCTGGCCCTGGCAGCAGGACAGTGGGTGTACCTGGGGCAGCAGGGCCCAGGGAAAGCAGCCTTGAGAACAGGTGCACTCAGGTGGGTGCCTTCACCCTGGACGCCCCACCCAGACACACACACACACACACACAAGCGCGCGCACGTGCACAGCACCCCATTCTCCTCTGCACACATCTATATGAACTTCCCGGGACCATGGTGTGGATAGTCTTGTCAGGGTTGGAGGCCAGCCTGGGGGGGCCCCTCATCCCACCCTCTGCCCGTCTCCTCGCAGACAGGGAAACGCTTCAGCTGGGAATGGAAGGTCACTGGGGGTGCGTGAGGAGGGGGCCCAGGCGGAGCAGTAAGACCTCCAGGTTCACAGGTGTCCTGCAGCTGGCCTCTCACCTTGGTCTCCCCCTCTGTGCAGGGCATGACATCTTCTGTCTGGTGGGCCAGGATTCAGCGCCCTCAAAGAGGGGCAACTTGGACCCCACTCACCCAAACCCAAATTCAAACACCTAGACCGAAATCACTGCCCTCATGTCGTGCCCACTCACAGCGACTCTCCAGGAGAGGATGGGTTCCCAGACCACTCCTAGGGGAGGAGAGCCCTCTGAAACGGACAGAGCTACAGACACAGCTGTACTCGGGGCTTGGGAGCATCCTCCTCCTGCTACTTTGTAATCTATGAACAACTTCTTTCCAGAATGTTCGTGCCTCCACAGCTTAGCAATGGTGCTAATCCAATAGCTGGCTTAGACAAATGGAAGTGTTGCTCAGACCCTAGCTCTGAGCGAACTCTTCATCCCCCTTCATACCGCCCTCCGTTCTACCCTTGGCAGCCTTCCAGCAATGACGGGGAGACAGGCTTCCCATGGTCAGAGGGTCATTGTCACCAGCCACCTGCCATCACCATGGCCACCACCATGACAGTATGTTCATGCCCCCCATCATCATCCCCACCATCATCACTGTCACCGTAGTCCCCCACCCCCACCCTTATCACCACCACCATCACCCTCCTCACCACCACCCTTACCTTTATTACCATGACCACCTCCACCCCAACACACCATCATCCGCATCCCCATCTCCATTATCTTCCCCACTGTCACCCACCATCAGTACCACGGTCATGATCACCATCAGCACTGTCACCTTGACCACCCCCCCACCATCATTGCCCATCATAACCACCAGCGGTGTCTTTGGCGCCATTGTCCCTGCTGCTGGAGGAGCTGGGTGGGGACTTTGAGAAATTCTGCAGGGGCAACACGGAGGAGGCCAGCTGTGAGGTTGGCACACAGCTACGGGACCCTGCCCACCCCCATTAGTCATTGCCAAAGGCAGAGTCCCCCCTTCTGTGAGCCCAGGGTCTGGACAGCTCTTCCCTGAGAGGGAAGGCAGTGATGGGAGTGTTGGTGGGAAACCTGGAGGCGCTGAGCTTCCTGCACCTGCTTGTCCCAGGGGGAGGGAGCAAGGTGTCCCCAGACCCTCCTGCTTTAGAGCGTGAGACCCCGGCCTTGGAAGGATGTATTCGTAGCAGGCTGTCACACTCAGGTGCACAGCAGTGGGGCCTAGTACAGGGGCGTACCTCCACCACTACCCTACCCGCCTGCCCTGTGCCAGTCATAGGTTCAGGTCTCGTGGATGACGCTAGGGGCCTGCCTCTGATAACAGCCCACACAGGTGCACACACACACACATCGCCCTGTGCACACAGACATATAGGCATGCCCATGCCCCACACAACACCCCATGCATGCATACGCTCACACCCCATAAACACACATGCACACACCCACACCTCATGCACATCCCTCATATCCATACCACAGGCACACACGTGCTCTTGTGGACACATGCCCAACCCCTACACCCTCTCCCCATGCATGCACACACTCCTTCATGTAAACAAATAGCCTTGTACACACATACATCTTTATCACATACACACACATGCACCACTGTGCATGCACCCTCATGCCCTCTCTGCCTGCACACACACTGAATCATGCACACACACTGAATCATGCACACACACCCCATCTTGTACATACCCCTGCACACTCCAGCAACACACCACCTGTGTACACACACACACACACACACACACTCCCTCACACGCATGTCACCCCTGGACACTGCTTGTGACCCTGCCTGCCCCCACATGGACCCTGCTGCTTGCACAGCACCCCCAAGCCCTCCCCCCATAGCCCATGGTGGGCAGTGACTTGAACCTCCAGCACCCCCATCTTCTTCACCACCCCTTCCTAGCCTCAGCTACCAGATGGAGCCCAGGGCCAGCCACACACACACACACACACACACACACACACACCGGAGGCAGAGGAGAGAAGGGTGGGGCCTGCCCTGCCTGTGGGCATAATGACCACCAGTGCCCCATGGGCAGGGGCAGCAGGTGACCGTGGGTGCAGGCTGGCCTCACACTTAGCCTCAACTGCACCTTCGGGAGCCGCCCAGCTGGACCCGGGCTAGCCATGCCTGGGGGCAGACTTGCCCAGCACCCTGGACCTCCAAGCTTGGAGGTCCCCTCTCTTGGGCCAGCAACAGACTCTGAGCCCCCTCTGTCTGTGCTGCCTTCCCCACCCTAACCTCGAGGGGCAACCTTGTGTTAGTGGCCTTGAATATGCACCCCTTCCCCACCACCCCCTTGGGACTTCAGGGTGCAGACCTGTGTGGGAAGGGCAGCACAACCCAGATCCCTGCCTCAGGCGAGAGCCAGGCACAGGGTGGCTGCCAGTGACCAAGACAAGATGGAGAGTTGGAGACATCTCCCTCCCTCCCCTCAATCCTGCCCCAGAGCCTGCATCTGAGGGGACTGGGTCTCATCTGCTCCATGCCTAGGGGTACATGCCAGCCACTCCCTCCCAGCAGGAACCCAACACCCTGGGTGTGGAGGCTTGAGCAGGTGGGGGCTGGGCAGCAGAGGGCAAAAGAGGGCAGCAGAGGGCCAGAACCCTGGCCCTGGAAATGCACCAGTGGTAGACAGGTGAGATGAGGGGTTTCTTGTCCTGTCCCTGTGTCAGTCTCTGCCTGTCTGGCCTCAGCCTCCTGGCCTGCAAATGAGCAGGAGGTTGGCCCTCCCACCCTGGTGTTCAGGAGGGGCCCTTGCTGGTCATCTTGGCCAGCACCTTCCAGTTCTCATGGCAGCTCTCACTGGTGTGTGGACTTCTCAGCATGCCTTCCCCTGGGCGGAGCCTCCCCTCACACCGAGGCCCCCTCCTAGCTCTGAGGTAAGCCTCCATGGCTGCCCTGTGGGTCCTGGCCATGGCCCCTGTGTGGGTGGACATGCCCACAGCCCCTGGAGGGCTGGCTCAGCACGTCCTGCCAGTCTTCCTGGAACCCCAACTCTGCTGGTGTTGCCCCAAAGCCCCGCCTGGACCAGACCCTCTTGGTCCCCGGGTGGATAGTGGAGGCTCAGAGTGGCCAAACCCAGCCACGTAGAGAGTGTGGAGGCCGTAGAGCCCCTGACGTGGCGAGGTGGGCTGGATAGAAGGGCACGTTGGTGCCTTGGCGACTTCCCTGACCAGGCAGACTCAGTGTGAGGTGCCCCCTCCCCCGCAGCCTTCCCAGGACACACAGGCAGGCACTGTTCAGTGAGAGGACAACAGAGAGTCTGTTGTAGCCGCGTCTGGGCCGCCATTGGCAGCCTGGCTGGTGGGGTGGGACAGGGAGCCCGGGGCCTGGGGTCAGGCCTGGCCGGGTGGGCTGGGCCCTGGCTGGGAGGATGGCATGGATGGGAGATGGAGCATTGGTCCCTTGGCGTGTGGTGGGGAAACTGAGGCACCACCTGGAAGGAGGGCAGGTCTGCTGGCTGCTGGGCCAGGTGTGGGGGTGCATATATCTGTAGGCACAGCTATGTTCCAGGGGTGGGGGCCCTGCTTTGATGCCCCCCTTGTCCAAGGTCACCTAGGTCATGGGGTGGCTGCTATGAGGGTGAATCGAGGAGCCCAGGAGGACCCTGTCACTGTGGCATCAAGGAGCCAATCATTGGTGCCCATCAATGTACAGCGTCCTCCTGGCCCCTGGCCCTCTAGTCACCCCGTGCGGATAGCCCTGCCACCCAGCTTCCCTGGCCCACCCTCCGCCCTGCCCTACACTCCACCTCTTGCTGCCCCTGCTTATGGGCCTCCGAGTCCCTGAGGACTGTGGCCAGCCTCGCCTGCAGCAGGAGGGACAGATCCGAAGCACCAGGAAGAACTTGCAGATAGCAAGGACAGTGTGGCCTTGGGAGGGTGGCTGGGCAGGGGTGGGGCCCCAGCTGTCCTGGAGACCCAGGGGTGACAACAGCTGATTACCCCCGGGACCACGGCCACCCAAAGTACCCATAACTGAGACCAAGTGGTCACTGGTGTACCTGAGGGCAGAGGGCTGGTCTGTAACTGAGCTGTGGATGCCAAACACAATTGAAATTAGGGATCTGGCTGGACTCAGCCTCCCACCCAATTGCCCAGGATCATGACCCGGGCCCTCTTCCAGCCCATTGCTGAGGGTCCTGGCTGTGTCTAGAGAGGTGGACTCTGGTTGACAGCAAGCCTGGGACAGCCTGGGCTGAGCCTGGGGCACCATGCCCAAGGGCGAAAGTTTGGCAGCTCATACCACATACTCACACATGCACATACTCATACATGGACACACTCACACGCATGCACACACACAGGTGCACGCGGATACACGCCTGGACATAGATGCACACACACAGATTACACACTCTCCAATGTGCACACACAGATATTCATGTCCACATAGATGCACACATGTACACACTCACACACAGATACACAGGCATACACAGAGATGCATACACTCACATGCAGATACACACACTCACATGTATGCAGATACTCATGCGATACATGTGAATATTCACAAGTGCACATATAGACACATGCCTGCACACACCCACATGTGTGTTTACATTCACATTGATATTCATGCACACAGAAATACATGCCCTCATATAAGCACATGTACACATGCATTCAGAGATACAGCTGCACACACAACACACATGCACATACACCCTCACACTTAAAGATACTCACACATGCAATGCACACCCACATAGCGACACATAACCATACAGAGATACACACATGAACACACCTGAATAGTTTCACAGATTCACACGCATAGATATGCACACACTCACATGCTCACAAGTGATGCACACTTGACAGGGATTCACACACACTCACAGACACACACAAACAGATGCACATAAACACACAAGTACTCATATGCTCACAAATAGGTACTGAGGAGTACACATAGGTACACATTTAATAAACACGTACAGATACATGCTCCATGAACACATACAGGCACACACTCATACACACCCAGATAGACACACGCCCTCCATGTCCACACTCATATACACTCCCACAGACACACTCCCTATACATATGCACACGTATTTACACACCCACATAAACACACTCCACACGCTCAAAGATACATGCACTCCATGCACACATGCACATGCTCACACACACCCATATGCATACATTCTATGAACATATGAACACGCTCATATACACCCACACATGCACCAATGTACACATGCACATGCTCATACACACCCAGATACATGCACTCGATGAACACATGCACACACTAATATAAACCCACATGCATGTATGCCATGCACATGTATGCACATGCTCATACATACCCACATGCATGCGCCCCGTGTACACATGCACACACTCATACACACCTACATGTGTGAACTCTATGTACATGTGTCCACACTTATACATACCCACATACATGCACCCCATGCACACACCCCATAGATACATGCACCCCTTGTACACATGCATGCACACATATGCACCCACAGTGATGCACACTCCGTGTACACATGCACATGCTCACACGCAGTGCTCTGGCCCCGCAGTGATCTACCCCCACTCGGAGTCTAAGTCAGAAGGCTAGGTGGGTCAGACTTCTGATGTGCCCATCTTGCCATGGCCGTGTGTCCTGGGGGTCAGCATTGGAGGTCCAGGCAGACAAGCATTCAGAGATGTTGCTGCAGTCTCGTCAGGGGAACCTTGGTGGGGATCAAGGGGGTGAAAGACCACTGAGAGGGGACAGGGTGGAGTCCTGGTTCTCACACTCACCATTGCACGACAACACCTGGCACCCCTGCCCCCAGTCCAGGGTATAGGTGGTCAGACTAGGGCTGTTCAGCTAGACCTGGAGCCCCGTCCTGGGGCCCTGTTCCCAAGCCCATGGTGGGCATTTTGGAGGAGTCCTATGGCCCCCAGCCCATTGACGGTTGGCTGGCCTGCCCTGGACCCCCAAACAGCAGCTTCTCTTTGGGGTCCTGTTCACCCCTTGGTCCCCTCCTTCCCACCATCCATGCCACAGGTGGCACTCCTGTCCCCGCCCCACTGTCTCTGAGCCCAATCCCTCTACATGACATGGGTACGAGCTACTTGGGGACCCTGCCCACGGTGGCCCCGAGTGTGGGCAGAGGTGGGACAGGAAGGGGCTTCCAGCAGGGTCAGGCCGGTCTGAAGGGTCCCAGGTCTGCCTGTAAAATAGCCCAGTGAGAACTTCGCATTGTCCATCTGCCTTAAAGCTTTGTCCAACACCCTTCTCGGGACCTGAATGTTTGCGGAGGAGGGCCCCTCCCTCTTGGACAGTGCCCAGCCTGCAGACCCCACTCAAGCTCTAGCCCTCCTGCTGAGCACGCAGGCCTCCACACCACTGGACAGATGAGGAAACTGAGGTGGGGGGGTGGGGGGAGGCTGCTGTTCACCCATGGGCCCGGAAAGGGGAGGCCAGGGCCTCCTCGGGAACCCTCGCAGGATCTGAGTGCAGCCTGGCCTGGCTGGCAGCTCCCACAGGATCCCCCAGGCACGTGGGGCCGCTGGGGAGGGACACCAGGAGGGGACTGCAGAGAAGCGACTGACCTTGCACAGCCTGCCAGCTGGGCCCGGCAGTAGGGAGCGGCCGGCCCCACGGGCATGCGGCTGGCCGTGCACGGTCAGCAGAGTGGGAACCTGAAAAGTGCTGCTCCTGCTGGGGTGGGGGTGGGGCAGGGTAGCAGACAGGCCTAAGGACAGTGGGGACAGAGGGATTCACGGTGGTTGAGGGCAGGTCAGTGCCCAGCCCCACGTGCACCCCAGAGTTGGAAGGTGCTCAGTGTCAGAGGTGAGGCTGTCCTATGCACTGTCCCCTCCCCATGGTCCTGGTGAGCCACGCCCTCTGGGCCTGTGGAGTGGAGATCTGGGGTCAGTGCAGGTGCCCCCTCCTGCTGGGATCTGCAGGGCCAATGGGAGGGTCCCAGGCACAGGTGCAGACACGTGTGGAAGGTGGTCATGGCAGGACCGCACAGAGCTGGGGCGTGGCCCCCAGGGCTGCAGTAGCCACAGGGGCAGGGTGAGCGGACCAGAGTGTCCTGCGTCTACCCAAGGGGCAGACTGGGAGTGTGCTGAGCGGGGCACTTCAGGGATGGCCAAGGTGACCCTTCTGTCCTGCTCCCTTCTGGCCGTGTGTGGCTTGCCCTAGAACGTCAGGGGAGAGGGGGAGGGAGGGGGATGAAATGATAGGGGTGGGCAAGAAATGATAGAGGTGGCCCTCGACCAGGCACTGCCCACTCTAACTGCTCAGGTCCAGGCTGGGGCCACCCCTTCTGTCCCTGTACTGGAACCAGTCCTGCAGTGGCCACACTGGTGGTTGGGGGACAGAGAGGAGGCAGACCGTGCTCTGGTCAGATGGCCAGCCAGCCAGGACCCTGGGGTGGGTACTGCCACTTGGCTGGCCTGCCCAGGCCTCATGCACCCTGCTCTCTCTCCAGGTGTCACCTGTGGACCCCGGCGGGCCTGCGGGTCCTTGGCGTTAGGAACCACCGCTGCCTGCCTCCTGCTCTGAAGTCGGGCCCGGCCCACCCTCTGGCCCTTGCCCAGTGCTCCAGCCCTGCCCCGCCCGCCGCCGGCCCCTGGCATGTCAAGGGCTGCCCGACACCGGCCTGCGCAGCCCGCGGAAACCCGGCGGCCCCTGGAGCTAGGATGAGGGGCCCGGCCGCCGCCCCGGGTGCCCCGTGGACCCTCACGCTGCTGCTGCTGCTGCTGCTGCTGCTGCCACTGGGGCGCCGGGCGCGGGCGGCCACCGGGCTGGACGTGGGCCCTGGGCCCGAGCTGTGTGCCACGCTGGTGCAGGGCAAGTTCTTCGGGTACTTCTCGGGGACCGCTGTCTTCCCCGCCAATGCCTCACGCTGCTCCTGGACCCTGCGAAACCCCGATCCGCGGCGCTACACGCTCTACCTGAAGGTGGCCAAGGCGGCCCAGCCCTGCGCTGGCCCCGGCCGCGTCCACACCTACCAGTTCGACTCCTTCCTGGAGTCCACACGCACCTACCTGGGCGTGGAGAGCTTTGACGAGGTGCTGCGTCTGTGTGACCCTTCTGCGCCCCTGGCCTTCCTACAGGCCAGCAAGCAGTTCCTCCAGATGCGCTGGCAGCAGTGGCCCCTGGACAGCATGGCCCCCTGGGCCCCTGGCCCCAGCGACGATTTCTCCGTGGAGTACCTGGTCGTGGGCAACCGCAGCCCAAGCAGGGCTGCCTGTCAGATGCTCTGCCGCTGGCTGGACGCCTGTCTGGCTGGCAGCCGCAGCTCACATCCCTGTGGCATCATGCAGACGCCCTGTGCCTGCCTGGGTGGGGACGCCAGTCCCCCGGCAACTGGCCCCCAGCCTCCCCACGGGGACGTCTGCCTTCAGGACGGCATGGCTGGCAGCCCCGAGAACTGCCTCACGAGCCTGACCCAGGGCCGGGGCGGGGACGGTGCCCCAGGTGAGTGACGGGAGGAGCCCGAGGGCTCGCAGGCCTGGTTTTAGTGAAGGGGGAGGGCTCAGGGCAATGAAGGGGCCAAGCTGGGGGCTCTGGGGTGAGTGCCTGGAGGGGCTCTGGAAGTGGGGGTCTGATCTCCAACAACACAGCTATGGCCAGGCGCTCTGAGTAGAGAGCCTGGCACTGGGGCACAGGTGTGAACCCTGCAGTGCCCAGCAGGGAGGGAGGGGGCAGTGTACAGGTGGACATTTGCGTGAGGTCATGGCACAGGGGCTAGGATGGAGGCCCTGAGCAGGTCCAGGTCCTTGGCATTCTGGGGTAGACCGGGGCGAGCCCTGCAGACTCAGGGACACTGTAGCAGACAGGGTCTTCAGTGTGGGGTCATTTTGGCAGGTTTCTGCCCTGGGGAGACTGTGTGCAAGCCCAGAGCCCGGGCGGGGGGTGGGCAGGGCACTGCGTTAGCCTCAAAGGTGCAGCCCCTCTCTGGATCCAGATCCAAGGTCAGAAGACCCCTCCAGGGTTTGGGGTTGTCAGGGAGGTAGGATGGGGTAGCTTGGGCTGCTGAGGGCTCTGGGTTCCAGCACAGGGTTCTCCTCAGAGATAGGAGGCTATGTGGAAGGGGTGGGAAGGGGAGAGGAGGTGGTGAGGCCTGAAGCCCCGCTAGCATCACAGTTCCTGGGAACGATGTCTTCAAAGGTAGAGGTGACCCAGCCAGAGACTCAGCCAGCAGTGCCAATGACTGAGTGGCAGGGTGACCCCCGGAGAGGAGCTGGTGGCTAGCCTCACCCACCAGGACCTGAGACAAGACAGCAGAGCCCTAGGGCTGGGCACTGACCTCAGGCCCCACGTAGGTCACCATGACCTTGGCAGAGCAGTAGGATGAGACTGGTATGGGGGAGAGATAGGCCCTCCAGCAAGTCCCTGAGTCCACCCAAGCCTGCCTCAGTTTCTTCCCCTGGAGCTCTGGGGAGAGGGGCCACCGACCACTGTTGTGGGTGGAAGGAGGCGGGCTGGCGCGGGCTTCGGGGCCCAGGCTCAGGCTATGCTGGGCCCCTATCTCCTCGGTGCTGCAGGGGAGGAAGGGAGGGGTGCCTGAGCCTGCTCAGAGGTCTGTGAGCACAGGAATGTGACCAAATGAGCCTGGGTATGACACGCATGAGCATGGTCCCACACGTGTGTGCACACACAGGTATGTGAACATGGCATCATGCATGAGGACAGGAGGACCGCACATAAAGGCATGAACACCGCACTGTGGGGTGTGTGCTTGTGTGTGGACATTGCATTGTGTCTGTGAGTGAGCACAGGCATGCACACGTGTGAATATTGTGTAGTGTCAGGGTGCGTGCATGTATGTGTGCGTGTAAGCGACTAATGTCTGGTGCTTGTGGGGACATGCGTGCAAGCATGTGAATGTTGTACCATATGTGTGCATGAGCATATGTGTACACATGGGTGAGTAGTCTGTTCTGCATGTGAGTATATGCACATACCATATCCATGTGTGTGTGCATGCGTGGGACACTATGCATACAAGTGTTTGACTATTCTCCCATGCCGGGAGAGGTGTGCACATGTGCATGGTGTGCCGTGCATCTTGGGCTGGTACGTGTGCACAAGTTATATCCTGGGGGTCTAGTAGGGAGGGGCTTGGAAAGAGCCTGCTGCAATGACGGGGGGCTCTCTGCCTGCTGGCATCCTCCTTCCCAGCCCAGACCCAGACGGATACTCCAAAGACATGAGAGTGAGCAGAGCCTTAGTGGTGACCACAGGGGCCATTTACTGTGGCCTTTCTGTGCACACTAACTGATCTCCTCCCCATGGGCCAGTCCCCCAGGGCTGTATGAGCCATGTGCGTGCACAGACACCTGCACACGTGGACGCGCCACACTGTGCCCTTGTCTGGGTCCCTGCAGGCTGCTCCCTCCAGCACTCCTGCATGCGTCCCATCTGGGTGGCAGGCCCTGCCCGTGCTGGGTTGTCTGACAGTGTCCCTGGCCGGCTCTCTGTCCTGCCTTCGCTCACAGTGCATGTCCTGGGCACCCTTATCTGTCTGCTGACCCTGCACAGATGGAGGTGCCACAGGCTCTGGCCTGTCCACTCAGGTCCCCCAGGGCCTTGACTAGCACTGGTGCACAGTAGAGCCCATTGCCCCAAGTCGATCCCGACGCACAGGACCCTCTCGAGGGTTTCTGGACGGTCTGATAACCCCTCTCCCTCCCTGAAGCTGCTGGTAGGTGTGAACTGCTGATGCTTCGGTTAGCAGCTCCAGTGCTTAACCCACAGTGCCACCAGGGGTCCACGCCCCAGGCACTCAAAAACACTGATGCTTGGAAGGAGGCAAGAGAGGTGGAAGCAATGGCCTCGGTCAGTCACAAGGGGCAGCAGCTGACAGGAGGGATAGCTCTATTGGCCACCGTGTGTGTGCATGCCCGTGTACACATGTGAGTATGTACACCCATGGGTGTGCATGTGCATGACACAGGAGTGCACGTGTCAATATCCACTTGCGACGGGGCGTGCATGCACACGTGTGTGCACACATGCATGAACATGTGTCCGTGTGCATGTGTGCTCCTGCATGCACGTGTGTATGCAGGAATGATGCTTTGTGTGTGAGCGGGTGTGTGTCCAGGTTTGTATGTGTGTGTGCCTGTGTGCCAACATGTTTCTGAGTGTGTGTGCCTGAGCTGTATGGATGGCGGGTGGAGTGGTGCAAGGACCCAGGAGTTGAACCCACCCCCCTGAGCTGGGGAGGGGGTGGGCAGGGACCCCTGAATTTCACCTTCCAGGCCCTGGTCAGTGATAGCCAGTCCAGGGCCCATTTTCAGTTCCCTCCCTCACCTGGCCTGCCCAAAGGTCACCTGGCCACGTCACGTGCCAGGCACCCCACACCCTCCTCAGGCCAGAGCAACTGCTCCACCCTCCCATCTGGCACCTCTTTCTGGGTCTCTGCACCCCCTTCTCCCATCTGAGGGTCTCGCAGTCATCTGCCTCTGGTGAGATGAGGCCACTCTCTCAGGGCTGTTTTAAATATTCATGTTTTAATTAAAGAATTTTATTGCAGAAGCGACATGTGAGATAATGAAAAAGCATCCTGGGGCTGGGAGCTAGCGTGTGTGTGTGTGCATGAGGGCCTGTGTGGATGCATGGGCATGCCTTGTTTGCATGTGTGTATGAGTGTGCATGACTGTGCACTGGAGGTGTGCCTGTGTGTGTGTACATGCTCCTGTGTGCATGTGTGGATGTGTAGGCACCCTTATGTGAACATGGTGTGTACATGTATGCCTGGAGTGTGCACGTGCTCACTCCTGTATGCACATGTGAGAAGCACGCACATGAGGGTGTGTGTCTGTGGGTGCATATGCATGACTCTGTGTGCACTGGGTATGTGAGTGTGAATATATTTGTCTGTGTGCACATCAGAGGTGTGTAGATATGTACCTGAGGGTGTGCATTTACACTCCTGTGTGCACATGGGAAATGTGCATGCATACATGCCCTGTGTGTATCTAGACAGTGCATGTGCACACCCCGTGTGCATGTGGGGATATGCCTGTGTGTGCCCACTCTTCTGTGCACATGTGGGATGTGGACATGTGAAAGTGTGTTCCTATGGGACATGGGTGTGTGTATGTGTGCACATGTATGTGTGCACCTGCAACAGGGTGGGGTGGCAGGCTGTGTGGGAGGCTGGGACTCTGGGGCCAAAGCCGTGACTCTCCAAGACCAGCTGCTCAGCAGGTACCCCTCCCCTCTGTCACAGAGAATCCCTCATTCTGGGTGCCAGGCTTCCTACAAGGGTCTAGGGTGATGCCCTAGGATCACCCCATCAGGCAGGGGGTCTGTAGCCCCCTTAGGGCCCCAGGACATGAAGGGAGCAATGTCCAGGGTGAAGGGGCTCCAAGTGGGAGGACCAGGCCACCCCAGAACCTGGTGTCTGGAGCTGGTGGGATGGGGGCCAGTGGCAGGCCTCCACTGCTAGGGACTCACTTGTCCTCTCAGCCAGGGCAGAACCAGCCTTCCCTCTGCCCAGACCCAGGACAGGAAAAGTGAGCCAGCAAGACCCAGAAAGTTGGCTCATTCCAACAGCAGGGAGTGCTGAGAAGACTATAAGCCCCAGCTTGACACCTCCTGCAAGACAATACCCAGATACAGCCTGGACCCTGAGGCTCCCCAGCACCCACTGCCTGTCACACCCCAGCAGGGTGGCAAAAGGGCAGACTGGGGGCCAGGTCTCAGCCCCTGCGGGGGTTACCACCCTGGGTGGGCTTCCAGAGAGGGAGGACACTAGTGGCTGGCAGCCCCCAATGTGTCTTATAGCCCAGTACTTGTCCAGCCGGGCTTGCAGGCAAGGCCTGGGTGGGTGGGCTTGGGCCTCATGGGGTCCGTCTAGTGGGAATCCACAGCTTGGCCCCTCCAGCCACACTAGGTGCCCTCCTGTGATGTGGGGGCAGGAGAGGCTGGTCCTGAGCACTGAGCAGAGGTCCCGGGAGGCTGGTGGCAGTGGCAAGCAGCATGGAGCTGAGGCCCAGAGGACAGACGAGAAGGGACTGCTGGGCTAGGGCTGGGGGCTGGACTGCACTAGGTGCGGTTCTGGGGGCCTACCTCTGGCCTGTCCACACTGGGCCTGTGGTGGGTCCCAGCCCCAGTGCAGGACTCTGGGTACTCCAGACAGCCCCAGAAAATGGTGGTGGGTGGGGGTTCTGGGGCTCTCTGGGTGCCAGGACTCAGGCTTGGGATAGGCGGGCATTTCCCTGCCATTCAGGTGAGGGGACCTGTGGGCTCAGGCGCCCTCTTCTGGGAAACAGGGGGCATGCACTTGCCCCTACAGGGGATCCTGAAGCCAGGAAGGCCCAGCTGGAGGCGGGGTGCCCCCAGTGGGTTTCCTGAGCCCACCAGGGCCCTGGCCCAGCAGGTGGGGTGGGCAGGGGCCAGGGTGCCCATGATGACTAGGCAGTCGGGCTGTGTGGAGCCCCTCACCAAACCCTGCCTCCTGGGAGGCCTGGCGGCGGGCGCCTTTAATTGGCCCCATTCATCCCTTAATGAGATGGAAATGAAGCTACTGGACAGAGGGGCATTGAGTCCAGGAAGAATGACGGCTTCTTCCCAGGCCTGGAGGGGCAGCCCACCCCCAGCCCTGCCCACTCCCCGCTGTTCATCGCAGCCCGCCCAGACCAAGCACCTCCACACCCAGCAGTGCCACCCAGCCTGCCTGCCAGGCACCACCCACCCTCCTGGCAGCTGCCCTCACCCCTGTCGTAAATGCTGTGTTTGGGAACACGTCACAAACAGGAACGGCCATAAAAAGACAGCGGTCACTTCCTGAGTGACCATCAGGGAGATGAGGGTGACCAAAGTCAGGACCAGAGTGTGAGCAGGGTCAAGGCTCAGAATGTGACCAAGCTCAGGGATCAGGATGGGACAGGATCAGGGCTCAGGGTGTGGGCTCAGGGTGTGAGCAGGCTCAAGGCTCAGCCTGTAACCAGGATCAGGGCTCAGGGTGTGAGCAGGGTCAGGACTCAGGCAGGACGAGGATCAGGGTTCAGGATGGGACAGGGTCAGTGCTCAGAGCAGGACCAGGATCAGGATTCAGCCTGGGAGCAGGGTCAGGGTCAGACCTGAGTGAGGCGTGTCCTCTGAGCCACTGGTCAGTGCCTTGGTCTCTCTACCCTGGCAGCCCCTTCCTCTCCTTGTCCCTCCCCCATTTCCTAACCACCTGGGTCACCAAGGTAACCAGCCCTGAAATAGTGGGTGTCTTGGCAGCTGAGCCTAACCTGAGTCTATCCTGACAGGCTGCCACCGCAGCGGTTGCCATGGAAACCACGAGGCATCCTCCGATGAGCCCGTCTTGGACTCCCTCTCTCTCCCGCCCACGGCCAGCTTTCCACGTCACCTAGCTTCCTCCTGGGGGGCTGGGCTGGGGCAACAGGGCTGGCCACCATCCTAACCCTGTGCTGTCCCTGCACTTGCTGGCCCATCAGCCCTTTGCCTGTCCCGCCTCCCCTCTCCATCTGTCCAATGGGCTCCCTGCGGGCTAGTGGGGAGTCCTCCAGTCAAGGGGCAGGGGAGGCAGGGAGGCAGGAGCTCTACTCTGGGTTCCGGTCCACACCCCAGACACTGCCCTCCAGCACCCCTCACCTCTCTGGTGCCTTCACTTTGAGGCCCAGGGGGACACAGCATCTACACATTAAGTCTTCACTCACACTCAGCCCCCGTTGGTGCCCCCACCCAAAGGAGAGGTGGGACTCTGAGCCTCCTTTGTGCCACCTCCCAGGCCCTGGCTGTTTGGCCCACCCCTTTGGGCCTCAGTTTCCTTCACTGTAAATTCGAGCCTAGTGTGCAGAGGCCCCCAGCACAGACTGGGTTTCCCTCGGCGTGGGTCTCAGGAAACCCTGAGTCTCAGGATGCCCCCCCCCACTGCCATCTAGCCAAGGGGAGCCTAGCCTGGGGCTAGGAGAGACAGGCACAAAAGGCACATCTGATGAGCGATACATGCCAGCAGCTACGTGAGCAGTGATGGTGACCTCCGTGCTTCCAGGCGGGCGGGGGGGGGGGGGTCTGAGGGCCCCGTCCCAGCAGCCAGCACAGCTCCTAGCTGGGCGAACACAGGCACCTCTGCCGCCTGGCCTCAGTCTTCTCATCTGAGCAATGGGGCTGGCCACCAGACCGCCACCAGCCCCCTCCAGCCCAGCGCCCCACAGACCTTTCCCCTCTGTGACCCTGAGCTGCTTGTGGCAGCACCGCCCGGCCTGGCTGTGAGCTCAGGGTGTGACCAGGCATAGCGTAGCCACCACCAAGGAGTGGGCACCTGCCCTCCTACCTGGCTGGTCTCCTGAGCACCTGCACCAGAGCCTAGGGACTTGGCCGCTCCCTGCGTGACCTTGTCAAGGTTCTCACCTCCCTGGGTCCAGGTGGAGGCTGGGCTGCCTGGGGAGGGAGAGGAGGGTCTCCACTCCCACCCTGCCTGTCCCACAGGGAAGAGTGGACAGCCTCCCCCTGCCTGAGTCCCTCAATAGTCCCATTCGCTTGCCCCTGGCACCCCCTGCTGGCTACTTTCTAGAACACCTGCAGGGAGATAAAACCCAAAAAACTGCAGAGGGTGGGTCAGTTGGTTCCAGCTCAGAGCAACCAACCCCACGGGCTTCCCAGGCTGCCAATCTCTGCTCCCAGGCTGCCTGTCAGTCTTTGCTGAGACTCCCCTAAATCAGTTGGTGGGTTGGAACTATAGACCTTTTGGCTAGTAATCCTGTGCCCCCAGGACTCTCAGGGAGGGTGGGAGGGGCTGACCCCCCTTTAGAGCATCCCTGAACCTACAAAGGAGGGCAGTGGATCTCTGGGCCGGCCCTTTCTGGGGGATCCCATCCTGGTCACCTGTGCATACAGATGGGTGGGACACTCAAACGTGCCCGCAGAAAGGCCTAGAGAACTTCCATTTCACACCCCGAGGGGCCCAGCCCTCCACAGCGACAAGCACGGCTACCCAGCTGTGGGGTGGGGCTCGGTTCTCGGAGTTAGGGTGTGTGACTGCTAAGCAAACCAAATGGTTCAAGCTTCACCCCACCAGCCATCTGAATGGAGACCCATGAGACCACCTGTTTCCATCCAGGGGACAGCCTTGGAAGCCCCTGGGCCAGTGCTACTCTGTCCTGCAGGGCCGCTGGGCATCAGACTGGCCTGGACGGCTGTGGGTGGGAGTAGGTTTGGAAGCAGAGGAGGGAGGGAAGGAAGCCAGGGCCCCCATCCCACACGGCAGCCAGTAGAGGGTGGGGCCATCAAAGACCCTGAATCCCCTGTCCTGCTCTCTGTCCTCCCGCCACACACTGGGGTCTCCATAAGTCTCAGTGCCCCCCCAAGGGGGGGTTACTCCCCCAAGCCGCTCTAGAGCAGGCTCACCTCCAGGAGGCTTGGGAGTCCTTCAGACCTGCCTGAGTGTCCATCCTCACAGGCGTATGAGTCAGGTGCCTCTGCTCCTGAGTTGAGGGCAGGTGGGTGGCTGGAGTGCCTGGGGAAGAGGAGGGAAACCTACCTGTCAAGCTGGCCTTTACCTTGGGCCCAGCTCGAGACCCCCAACCTAACCTCCCCTCCCCATGGCTGGGACCACCAAGAGACGCAGACCCTCCGAGTGTGAGGTCTGGGGTCCAGGCCCAGGCTGAGGCCCTTGAGGGAGGGTCCAGCTCATGCTCCCATCCCTGGAATCATTCCTCCATTCAGCACACTGTGGGAGGGCACCCCTCCGGAGCTGGAGGGAGGGGATGGGAACAGCCTGGAGCTGTGTCCCCAAGTGCCAGGGAAGGGTCTTGAGACCCTGCCCAGCCAGAACCCTCTGTTCCTGCACGCCCCTGGGTGAGGGCCAACACTCCCGCCCTCACCACTGCGCACACTGCCCCACCGTTATTACCCGCTCCCAGTCCAGGCTGCCGCCCCCAGCTGTCCGCGTTCTTGGGGCCACCCTACAGGTCCTGGAGGGCGGACCTCTGAGTTCACTGCCCACACAGTCTCCCCGCTGACCCTGCCTTCTGGTCCGCGCCTAGGCGGCTGGAAGCTGTGGTCGCTGTGGGGCGAGTGCACGCGGGACTGCGGGGGCGGCCTGCAGACGCGGACGCGCACCTGCCTGCCCACGCCGGGCGTCCAGGGCGGCGACTGTGAGGGCGTGCTGGAGGAGGGGCGCCTGTGCAACCGCAAGGCCTGCGGCCGTGAGTGCAGGGGGCGGGGCGGGGCCGGTAAAGGAGGAGGTGGGGCCGGGTCTTTTGGGTGGCGCTGCGAAGAAGGCGTGGCCTACTGGCGGGCGGGGCCAGACGCTGCAAGAGCTGAGCTGGGACCGACTTGGATGGTTTTGCCAGCGGGAGTAGGGGTCTGCTCCTTGCGGGGTGTAGGACTTGGGGCAGAGCCTTGCAAGGGCAGGCGAGACCTGGTCCAGGCGGCTGGGGCGGGCTGGAGGGGGATGAACGGAAGTCTGGGTTGTTGGGGTCCCTCTGCTTTTTCCCTCGAGAGCCCTGGCCTGGTTCTCCTATCCCAGGCCCATCCCGCCTCCAGATGTATTTCTCTAATAAGCCCTAATGGCTTCATGCATTTTTCAGACGTTCCCATCAAGTTAAATCAAGTTTTAATGAGACTGTCGCCCTGCGTTATTTCTCCCCTTGATGAACTTTCCTGGCAGGGGGTCTCGCCCCAGGAGCCTGGCGGCGGGGGGCCGGGGCTGGGGGGCGCCTGAGGGGAAGGCAGCTGCCAGCACTGCAGGAAGGGCCGTGGGGCACAGACACAGGCTGGGCTACCCTAGGCGACCCCCTCCGCTGCTCTGGGGCCCGGCCCGCGGTGGCTGGTGGCTGACCCGCTTCCTCCTGCAGCCGCGGGGCGCATCAACTCTCGGAGCCAGTCGCTGCGCTCCACCGACGCCCGGAGGCGCGAGGGCCTGGGGGACGAGCTGCAGCAGATCGGGTCCCCGTCGCCGCAGACAGGTGAGCCAGCAGGGCGCCTGGGGTCGCCGCCACGCCCCCCCCCCACACACACACCCCCGAGTCCGGCGGGCTGAGGTTTTAGGGGCGGGGTCTATGCAAAAACACTATAAATGGATCCTTGCGGCTAATGAAAAGCCTCAGCGATTAACCGTAATTAGACCAACTTGCCAGATGTCAAGGGGAGGCTGGGACCCCGGTGGGCGCAGCAGGGCGGGGGGGCGGTGACGTTGGCGTGCTCTGCTCTGTAGGTGACCCCGCGGCCGAGGAGTGGTCGCCCTGGAGCGTGTGTTCCAGCACGTGTGGCGAGGGCTGGCAGACCCGCACGCGCTTCTGCGTGTCCTCCTCCTACAGCACCCAGTGCAGCGGGCCCCTGCGCGAGCAACGGCAGTGCAACAACTCCGCGGTGTGCCCAGGTGCGCCGCGAAGGGGCGGGGCCCAGTGCCAGGGGCGGGTCCTGAGTGGGTAGCGTCACTTGGTGTGGGAGGGCCTGGTCGGGGCCTAGCGGTATGGGGCGGGGCCGAGCCGGACAGGTTGGGGCAGAGGCTAAGGGGTGAGGGCTTCGGGAAGGGCGGGTCCGGGGCCGTTCGGCGGGGCCTGAGTGGGTGGGGTCGACCGATCCAAGGGCGGGGCTGTAGGAGGGACGGGACCTAACCCAAGCAGGATGGGGCAGGGTCTACCTGGAGGGGGCGGCGCCCGGCAGGTAGGACACACCTGCAGTAGGGCTTCAGGTGCAGCTGTCGCCCCTCCGCAGTGCACGGCGCCTGGGACGAATGGTCCCCTTGGAGCCTCTGCTCCAGCACCTGTGGCCGAGGGTTCCGAGACCGCACGCGCACCTGCAGGCCCCCCCAGTTTGGAGGCAACCCCTGCGAGGGCCCTGAGAAGCAAACCAAGTTCTGTAACATCGCCCTGTGCCCTGGTAGGCGAGAGGATGGGTGAGGGGTAGGGGTGGGAGAGAGGGGGCCAGCACCCGCCCCCCCAGGGGCACCTGCTACCAAGCTGCAGGCCAGAGTGGGACCCTGGGGTGTTGGCACCATATCCCACCTGGGAGCTGGGGGTTCAGCTGTGTTCCAGGCCGGGTGTCAGGTGGTGGCCGTGGTCCAGCTGGTGGGTGACCTGCCATGCAAGGTGTTCATGCCGGCTCCCTCCTCCTCCCCCTGGCCGGGCAGTGGACGGCAACTGGAACGAGTGGTCTAGCTGGAGCACCTGCTCGGCCAGCTGCTCCCAGGGCCGTCAGCAGCGCACGCGGGAGTGCAACGGGCCTTCGTATGGTGGTGCCGAGTGTCAGGGCCACTGGGTGGAGACAAGAGACTGCTTCCTGCAGCAGTGTCCAGGTCAGTGCCCGCCCGGGGGTACCGTGGGGGGATGCTCCAGGGCTGGCCCCATCTGTCCCAGCCTCCCTACATTGAAAACTTTATGTCCAACCCTCTCACCCTGCGACCCCATCACCCTGTCTGTGACCCCCATCACCCCGAATCTGTGTCCCCACCATTCTGTCTGTCCTCATCACCCCCTACCCATGGTCTCTCACCCTGTGTACCCATCACTCCATGTCTCTCTGTCCCCTGAAGTCTTGGTGGCCCACGTCCAAACCTTTCTCACCCCTCTGTTTTCTGCACCCTGTGGTCGATGGTCCCTGGAACTTATGGCCTGATCTCCACCTGTGCCCACAGTGGACGGGAAGTGGCAGGCCTGGGCATCCTGGGGCAGCTGCAGCACCACCTGTGGGGGTGGCACCCAGCGTCGGGAGCGCACCTGTTCAGGGCCCTTCTTCGGGGGAGCAGACTGCCAGGGCCCACAGGAGGAGTACCGGCAGTGCAGTACCCGGGGATGTCCTGGTGAGTCTCAACCCCACCTTGGCTGCAACTGGGACTTGGAAGGGGGGAGGGCTCGCTTCTGCCTCTGGGACAGGAGACCCCAGGAGGATTCCGAGCCCCTGCCCGGGGCCTCGTGAGCTGGCCCCTGCTCCCGGCACCCTCGTTGCCCCGCCCCACCACCCCAGCCCCGCATCGTGTCTGGCTCTTGGCAGAACCCCATGAGATCTGTGACGAGGACAGCTTTGGCACTGTCACGTGGAAGGAGACACCTGCAGGGGAGGTTGCTGCTGTCCGATGTCCTCGGAATGCCACAGGTGAGGCCACTCCCAGTGAGGTGTGAGGGTCCTGGACCATCCCCAGAGAGAGGGCAGTGGGGCACCTACCCTGTGAGGCCTGCCAACTCTAAGGCTGCCACACTCCCTGGAGTGGGGCATCAGCGAGCCTGGCGAAGCTTTCAGAAGCACAGGGGCCACCCAGGTCCCCATCAAGGGCCACCCTCACTGGCTCGTTGTCAGAGGGGAGGATAAGGCAGGGGTGACACACACTCGCCCTGGGTATGTCCAGCCAGCATGTGAGCCACTGGTCCCCGGTAGCCCTGGCCCTCAGCCCCTTTGCCATGGAGCAGGCCTGGGTGGGGGCCTGCCCAAATGGCTCTTCCAGCCAGGTGGGAGTCCTCAGACCTTCCGGAAGGCCGTGGAGAAGACCTGGAGATCCCATCCCCCACCCCGCCTACTGCAATCCAAAGTGCCTGCCCCTCTGTGCTTGAGTTCCCTCCCCTGTAAAGTGGGGTCCTTGCGAGGGAGCCCTGGGGTGCAGCATTCACACGCTGGGCTGCTAACCACAAGGTCAGCCGTTCAAAACCAACTGCTCGTGGGAGAAAGATGGGGCTTTCTGCTCCCACAGAGTCAGCTGTGGAAACCCACATGGAAGTTCTACCCAGTCCTGTAGCGTCACTGTGAGTCAAACTGACTCGATGGCAGGGAGTTTGGTGTTTGGGTTTCGGGTATGAGAGAGTGGGGGTTGCCCTCAGGGCTGGGGACAGCAGGAGTTTGGCCACCATGGGGGGCTCTGTAGTCCCAGCCACTCACCCGTTTTCTTTATAAATTCCTGACTACCCATTATTGGTGCCCACTGCCATGGAGTGGAATTCAGCTCTTAGCAACCAACTCCCAGGGGCTCCTGGACCGTGAGCCTTCACAGAGCCCACAGCCTCAGCCTGCTCCCGAGGAGCAGGTCTGAACCACCCACCCTGCAGAGGGCAGTCCAGTGCTTCACCCCCAGCACCCCCAGAACCCCTCCATTCTTGGTAGCCTGCCCCAAATTCAGAGACACAAACCAAGGACATTGACGCCCCCATGGCCCCACCCTCCTCGTTGCCTCCTTGGACGGCACAGGTCCTTTGTCCTGGGTGGGTTTCCCCCCAGTTAGCCCAAGCCACTCTGCTGTGTAATCACCAACCTCCTTCTGAAGGTCCTGGGACATGTCCCTGAGCCCTTAGCACCCAAACCAACCCAAACACACCGCCACTGAGTCCATGACAACTCACAGCGACCTTGTAGGGACAGGGTGGAACTGTCCCTATGGGCTCCCAAAGCCGTCACTCTTTATAGGAGTAGAAAGCCTTGTCTTTCTTCCATGGAGTCGCTGGTGGGTTTGAACCGCTGACCTATTGGCCAGCACCAGTGACCTGGCCTCGGTTTCCTTCCGTGGCCCCTGCTTCCTGTTGAGTATAAGGGAACCGGTGGCTCTGACAACACCCAGCTCACTGACCACTTCTGGGAGTGAGGCCAGGGCCACAACACTCCCAAGGCATACTGAGACAGGCTGCTGCGGAGCCCAGGCTCAGGGCAGGTCTCCTGGGCTCCAGCTGGAGAAGCTGCGGGGAAGCTAGGCTGGACTGTAACTCAGCCCTAACTGAGCCTGCACCCAATGGGGCCCTGAGAGTCAGGGTTTGGTGTGCAGGAAGGAGGGGGGTTGGAAAGGCCTGGGCTCTCCCCAGCCTTCATCCAGAGGGGCTCAGACCAGAGGGAGCAGGGCTCCTGCCGTCCTGGCAAGGGCGAGCTGAGCTGGCCACCCCGCACCCAGGCCTCATCCTCCGGCGCTGTGAGCTGGACGAGGAAGGCATCGCCTACTGGGAGCCGCCCACCTACATCCGCTGCATCTCCATCGATTACCGAAACATCCAGATGATGGTAAGCCCCGCCCTCCAGATCCCCCTGCCCACCTTGCAGCCTGTGTCCCCAGGGCCCTGCTGGCAACAGGCTGCAGGAGGGGACCCATCGGTGTAGGGTCCGTGCTGTGCCGTGGGCAGCCTGGCAGCCCGGACATTCTCCTTCCACGTCTGCAGACCCGGGAGCATCTGGCCAAGGCCCAGCGCGGGCTGCCTGGAGAGGGGGTCTCTGAGGTCATCCAGACTCTGGTAGAGATCTCCCAGGATGGGGCCAGCTACAGCGGGGACCTACTGTCCACCATCGATGTGCTAAGGAACATGACGGAGATCTTCCGAAGGGCCTACTACAGCCCCACCCCTGGAGATGTGCAGGTGGGCTGGGGCAAGGGGGCAGCGTGGGGGAGGGCACCTGGGGGAACAGTCTTACACTGAGCCCTGACCCTGGTCCCACCCTGACTCTGACCCTGACCCTGCTCACACCCTGAGCTGCTCACACCGTCAGCCTTGGTTCAGGTACTTTCCTTCCTCCTCACAGACCCATCTTCTTTTGTTTCCAGAACTTTGTTCAGATCATCAGCAACCTGTTGGTGGAGGAGAACCGGGGCAAATGGGAGGAGGCCCAGCTGGTAGGGAACGCAGTCAGGGGCTCCTGGTCATTGGGGTTGGCAAGGGCAGCCTGGGGGCACATGTGCCCTCCACATGGCCCGGTCCTTAGTTTGATGGGCCTGTTTTCCCTGATGGGAGCTCCCCTTGGGGTGCCTGTGAGGGCTGCAGGTGAGCAGGCTGACACCAGGCCCCTTGGGGGGAGGGAGGCAACAGGAGGCGGCCTTCTGATCTGAGGGACTGGTTAGCACCCTGCCACCACCAGAAAACCCCCTAGGGACCAGAGACCACCCATATCCGGACCTGTGCACGGTAGAGCCCTGGCCTCTTCGTTCCCACCCACGAAAATGGGTGTACAGTCAATTTGCCAGCCCTGCCCCCAAGTCAGGTGGGGGCCTGGAGGTTGCTAGGAAGTGGCCCACAGGGCAGAGAAGGGGAGAGAGGACGAAGGCAGGAGACCAGAGGGCCAGGATGGGGAGCAGGTGTGTCCCTGCTGGGGTCCAAGTGGCCAAGAGGGTGCCTCTCCTGATGCCGGGGTAGGCCAGGGTCCTGAGAACACCCGCTCCCCAGGTGGGCCCCAATGCCAAGGAGCTGTTCCGGCTGGTGGAGGACTTTGTGGATGTCATCGGCTTCCGCATGAAGGACCTGCGAGACGCATACCAGGTGACAGACAACCTGGGTAAGCCCGCCCCAGGACTGGCCCTTCCTGCCTCTGTGTCCTCGTGACCCGGACCCAACACACACTCTGCTGTCAAAGCCATGAGCTGGGGCAGCTGGGGGTCTCGGGCTGGGGCGGAGGTCAGCAGGGGGAGTCTCAGGCCCCAAAGAGGCACAGCAACCTCAGGCCCAGGTCAGACCCTGTTCCACAGCCAGCCCTCTTGCACTCCCCCAGGGATGGGGGCCTCACCCTTCCTGTGATCCCTTGAGATCTGAAGGCACCCATAGCCTTTGTCACATGTCTGTCTTGGAAGCTTGGTCATAGGGCTCAGGGACCAGTGCCCACCTCACAGGTGGGAGACAGGTGCAGAGAGGCCCAGGCCCTCTCTGGCGGTCACCATGCAGGTGGTGTTGGCGCTGCCCTCTCCCTCTCCCTCGCCTGGCTGCCCTGGCCTGATTTCTAGTGAGATGCCACTAGCCCACAGAGGGAAGGGCTTTGTGTGGCTGCCCAGAGAGGCCTTGGACTACACCACATGCAGGTCACAGACCCCTCTGCCCTGTCCCAGGAGCCAGGGACAACCTGGACTCCCCCCTCCCTTGGTCTCCCCTGGGCCGCCTCCTGTACCTGTCTCAAAAGACATACTTGCTGCCTGCACCCCACTTTTCCTGGCCTTGAGCCTCATCCTGGGATCCCTCCAGGCCTGGTGATTCAGGGACCCACAGCCAAATTCCCCCAGCCCAGCCCCCTGCCCCAGGGTCCCTGCTCTCTCCCCAGGGCCCCACCCTGTACCCCGCTCAGGGAGCCCTGGCTCTCCTCCCATTGTGTGTGTGTATGTGTGTGTGTGTGTGTGTGTGTGTGTGTGTGTGTGGTGGGGTGGGGTGTGCTATAGGCAGGCCCTCCCAGGATGACCAGTGCATGTTCTCTGAGGGAGAAATTGAGAGACAGCCCACTCAAAGGGCAGAGCATGGCCAGGGATGGTGCTTCAGGAATGCCCGGGCCCCACAGGGTATAGTGCCCAGGAAGCAGACAGGACCTGCCTCTCCCCAACCCTTTCCTCGGGACCTTGGTCCAGGTCTGGGCCCTGTCAGGGCTGGGAGCAGAGCTCAGAGTTTCCAATAGGGTCCAGTATGGGGGGCGGGGCTCAGACTGAACTCTGCCCAGTGTGTATAGGGGCCAGTGTGTGAGTGTGTGCATGCGTGTGAGCATGTGTATGTGAGTGTGTGCGCATGCGTGTGTGAGTGAAAGTGTGTGACTGTGTATGTGTGCATGTATGTGCGTGTGTGTGAGTATGTGTGGCAGTATGTGTACATCTGCGCAAGTGTGTGTGAGTATGTTCTGGGAGACCAAGACTGGGGAGCAGCTGAGGCCCTGGGTCTTTGGGGAGCTGTGTCCCTATGTGTCCTGTGCCCTCATCATCACGTCTCTGCCTGTCTGTCTGTCTGTCCGCCCACCTCACCCACCCCAGTGCTCAGCATCCACAAGCTCCCGGCCAGCAGGGCCATGGACATCAGCTTCCCCATGAAGGGCTGGCGGGCCACTGGCGGCTGGGCCAAGGGGCCTGAGGACAGAGTCACTGTCTCCAAGAGCGTCTTCTCCTCCGGCCTGGCAGGTGGGGCTCTGGCAGTGGGAGGTGAGAGCTGTGGGGGGAGTGCCATGGGGAACAGGAGGCAGGGGCTGGCAGATGGGGTCTGCAGCCCCCCAACCAAGCTGCCCCAGTCTCTCTCCCAAGTGTGCCAGGTCCTTCTGGGGCGGCGTTGCATGTCCCTATTAGGGAGCCCCAAGGCAATCTTTGCTGAGTGACTGCAGGGCCCCTCATTGCTGAGTGACAGGTTGAGGCCAGGGACTTTGCCTAGAGCCCCAGCCAAGTGGTCTGACTCCCAGACGAGGACCCTGTGGGGACCTAGGCAACCCTGCTGAGAAGGTGACTCTCACAGGGACAGCAGTGGACAGCCAGTGGGGTGAACGGCTCTGCGTGCGGGGTGGGAGACGCTGACAGCTCTGTCTTGTAGAGGCTGACGACTCGTCTGTCTTTGTCGTGGGCACTGTGCTCTACCGGAACCTGGGCAGCTTCCTGGCACTGCAGAGGTGGGCGCCAAAGGCTGGGTGAGGTGGGTGGGCTCCCAGGGGCTGTGGCAGGCCTGACGAACTCTGCCCCATCCACAGGAACACCACCGTGCTGAACTCCAAGGTTATCTCAGTGACCGTGAAGCCCCCGCCACGCTCCCTGCTCACGCCCCTGGAGATCGAGTTTGCGCACATGTACAACGTGAGTGTCTGCTGTGTGGGAGGGGGCGGGAGGAGTGCTCCTGCTCCCACATGCCTGCACAGGGCACATCTGGCACAGGGCACACAGAGCATGTCTGCACAGGGCACACGGAACACACACACGTACACAAAGCACACACACATGCACACAGAGCATACCTGCACAGGGCACACACAGACACACATAGACACAGAACACACACCGAGCATACCTGCACAGGGCACACACATGTACGCCCATACACAGGGCACACACAGAGCATACCTGCACGGGGTACACACAGACACAGAACACACACAGAGCATACCTGCACAGGGCACACACATGTACGCCCATACACAGGGCACACACCGAGCATACCTACACGGCACATGCACACACACAGCAATGTGCTCTGTCTGCCTGCAAGCAAGCTGTTCATCATGAGACCCCCTGGCAGTGCAGCTCACACAAGCAGCCCTGTGCAGGCCCCACCCCCCAGATGCCCAGTCAGCCTGCTTGGCCCTCTCATGGGATATCTGCTTCTCTCCCATGGCCCTGAGGCTGGGAGGGGCTGGGATGGCCCAAGGCTCCTGGGGTCTCCTGCTGAGGACGCCCTCCCTCCTGGGCAGGCCAGTCCAAGGCTACCACCTGACCTGAGAGGCTCCAAGTAGGTGGCTGTGTCCCAGTGGGTCATGGCTGGTTCCTGCACCCAAGGCCAGCTCCCTGCTCCACAGGGCTGCCCCGGGCTCTGACTTCTCCCACATCAGAGGAGCAGGGCTGAGGTCCCAGCGGTCCCCAGAGCTTGACAGTGGCCCTGACCTCTGGTCTCCTTCTCTCTCAGGGCACCACCAACCAGACCTGCATCTTGTGGGACGAGTCGGAAGGGTGAGCTCACCAGCCTAGGGGTGATGGCGGGAGGGTGCAGGCCTCAGTGTGGGGGCGCTGTTGCAGCGATCGTGGGGCACATGGCCGGCCGCTGTCCAGGTCCTTGCCCTTGGTGGGGAGCCTGGAGTGGAAGTTGACTCGGTGTTGTATGCAGGGAGCCCTGACGGCAGAGCAGGGCCAAGTTGGGGGCTGTTAGCATGGACAGAAGTTGTGTGAAAGCCTGGGTGTAAGGGTCCCAGTGGGAAGGAGAGTGAGGGATCTCTGAGACCCCGTCTCAAAGAGTCTCCTTCACTGCCCTGGCATCTCCGGCCCCAAGCCTCCTGTGCCACTTCCCCAGCATGGAGTCTGAGATGTCGGGCACAAGCATCTTGGCAGAGGGAGCGGCTCGTGCAAAGGCCCTGGGGCGGCCTGGGCAGGGCCACTGGCCCTGGATAGCACACTGCTGCCCTGCTGATGCTGGGAGTGTGGACGGGGTGGGGCTGCAGCTGGACTCTCAGCCAGGTAACTGACTCTCTGGCTTCGTGATGCTGATGGAGTTTTCCTGGGTTTTGTGGCATGAACTTTTGTACAAATGTAAAACCAGGGAGGGGAGCGGGTGGCAAGTCTGAACCCCCGCCCCTCTGAGCTGCACCAAGTGGCCCAGTGGGCGAGTGCGGTGCCTCTGCATCTCAGGGCCCTGGTGCCCTGCAGACATGGGGTGTATTTGCGCTTGAGGGAGACCTGGTACCCCATGTATAAGAGGACCTTCTCTGCTTCTGGGGGACTTGGTACCCTGTGGACAAGAGAGGCGTCTTTGCATTTTGCAGGGATGTGGTTCCCCGTGGACACGTGTGGGGTGGGGAGGTCTCTGCATCTCTGGGGGAGGTGGAGCCGGTTACAAACTGAGTGGCCTCCCACTTCCCTATGCCCAGAGCCCTGCCCAGGCTTTCCCAAGACTGCCTGCAGCACCCAGTAGGCAGCCCTGCTGGTGGCCCCGTGCCTCAGTTTCTGCGGTGCCCCAGCCTTACCTGTCTTCCTGGCTTTTCTCAGGAGTCCGTGCCCCCGGGGTTTAGGTTTTCTGTACAAATGACTCTGTAGAGTGTGTGGCATGGCCCTGACCCAGGCCCTGGGCAGTGTCAGGAGGGATCTGATGCCCAGGCTGTACCATGGGCACCCTGGACGAATGTCTGTCTGCTTCTATGGGCAGGGTAGATATTGCAGAGACCTTGGGTCAGGTCCTCAGGGTTCTGCTGGGTCTTGGACCGCCCCCTCCTTTCTCCGGCCCACCAGGCCCCAGGTGTGGGGGGAGGGGGCACTCCAGCTGAGTGAGCAGGTGGGGGTATGGGCCTCAGGTTAGTGAGGACCTGAAGTACAGTGCCAGTAGTGATCCTGAGAGCTGGACATGGCCTCATCCACACACATTGCTGTGTGGGACCCCAGGACATCCTGCGGGGCTGGGGAGGCACGTGCTCTTGGGTTTTCCGTGGGCCAGAGGGAGGCAGGGCTTTGCCAGCGGTGCCTGCAGCTGACTCTGAGCCACGCTTCCCAGGGCTTGGCTAATAAGGGCAGTTGGCTCCACTGCCCTCCTGCACTGGCCCAGTCTCCTCCTTCCATGGGGGGCCACTCCACCCTACCTTGAGTTAGCTCAGAGAACAAAGTGTCCATGAGGCTCCCCTGGGTGTCAGGTGAGGCTGGGCAATGCATGCATGAAGCCCCCTGGGTGACCAGGTCAGAGCAGCCAATTCCACACATCAGGGGCCCAAGGCAGGGCCTGGGGTCTGTTTTCATCCGAGCAGGGTTGGGGGTTCAGTGTGTCTATGGGTACCATCCGAGGAGCCCTCAGGTCTCTGCGGGGACTGTGTGGAGCAGGTGACAAAGAGTGAGAGACATTGGTCTCTCTGCTGAGAAACAGTGACCTGTTGACCCCCAACTGAGCCCTGACTTCACTCCCATCTCTGATCACACACTGACCTGGTCCTAGTCACATGCTAAGCCCTGACTCTGGTCAGTCTCTGAGCCCTGACCTTGGTTACACTCTGAACCCTGATCCTAGTCCCACTCTAAGCCCTGAGCCTGGTCCTACACTGAGCCCTGTTATCATACCCTGAGCCCTGACCCTGGTCACACCCTGAGCCCTGGTTATGATACCACACTGAGCCCTGACTCTGGTCCCACGTTGAGTCCTGGTCCTAGTCCCACTCTGAACCCTAATCCTGGTTCTACTCTGAGCCCTGACCCTGCTCACATACTGAGCCCTGACCCTGTTCCCAAACTGAGCCCTGACCCTGCTCAGATACTGAGCCCTGATCCTGATCCCACACTGAGCCCTGACACTGGTCCCACTTTGAGCCCTGGCTCGGGTGCCACACTGAGCCCTGACACTGGTCCCACTCTGAGCCCTGGTCCTGGTCACTCATTGAGCCCTGACCCTGCTCACATACTGAGCCCTGATCCTGTCTCAGTCTGGGTAGCTTGCGCATGCTCAGGCATCATTACTCGTGACATATGCTCACAGGGCTGCCTCCTCTTTCAGCAACATGCGACACTCTGCCACATGACTCAGTTGCTCTGGGAAAGAATGAGTCAGCACCTCCACCCACCACTGCAGACCTTTCGGGCTGCTCTCTCCCCCACTGTACACACAGGTGCATGCAAGGGATCAACACCCACACTCAAAGTGTCTGCTAATGCTGGCACCTCTGCGCACTCCCTGCAGGGCCTGTCATCCTGGCCATCAGCGGCACAGGGCCAAAACCCTCTCCCAGTACATCAGCCCACCCGGCCAACATCCTGCCTGGCATCCTAACTCCAGGCCCCCTTGTGCCCTAGACCACCCTGGCCAGGCCCAATGGGACATTTGCCCACATTGTCCTGCTGAGGACAGTCACAGTTACAAGTGAGAGAATGACGGACAGATGCAAGACTAGGTGGTGGATGCATTCACGGTGGATACCGGTGGGTGGGCGCATGCACGTGTGCAGGGAGAGTGAGCGTGTGAATGGCGGGTGAGTGTGTGGAGGGAGGGTGAGTGGATGGACATGAGGGTAGTGGGTGTGTGGGTGCACGGGTGGAGGTCAGAAGTAGATAATGGGTTCATGGTCAGATGGGCAAGTCTCTGCTTCCAGGGCTGCTGAAAGGAACCCCTACACGGTGAGGATCTCGTTGGTCATTTGGGTCAGCGCCTTCGGGCAGGTTGGTACCGAGTCAGAGCAGCCCCAGGCACAGCAGACAAACACCACCACCACCGGCCCCTGCCTCGGTGTCTGTCCATCTCGCTGAAGGTCTCCCTCTCTTTCACTGCCTGCCTACTTTACCCAGCACAATGTCCTTCTCCAGAGACTGGTCTCTCCTGACAACATGCCCAAAGTGCATGAGAGCAAGTCTCACTGTCTCCTTGCCCCTAAGGGGCACTCTGGCCCCACATCTTCCAAGGCAGGTCCATCTGTTCACTGGACGGTCCACTCTGCTTCCCGTGCTCTTCACAAGCAACACGTTGCAAAC